>NW_027185754.1:26505170-26527416 GCF_028583685.1 Petaurus breviceps papuanus | reverse complement strand
AAAATAAAATTAACAGATGAGAGAGGAATTTATCGGGAGAAGGAGAAAGGAAGAGATAGATTAGGGTAAATTATTTCATATAAAAGGCAAGACAAAACTGTTACAATGGAGGGGAAGAGCAGGAAGGTGAAAGGGAATGGGGCAACCTGATTCTCATTGAATTTGGCTTAAGGAAAGAATATCATGCACACTCAATTGGGTATCTTATTCTACAGGAGCATGGGGGGTAGGGAATAAAAGGGGGAATGATAGAAGGGAGGACAGATTGGGGAGAGGGTAGTTAGAAGCAAACATTTTTGAAAAGGGATAGGGTCAAAAGAGAAAATAGAATGTGTGGGGTGGGATAGGATGGAGGGAAATATAGTTAGTCTTTCACAATATAACTACTATGGAAATGATTTGGGTAACTACACATGTACAACCTATATTGAATTGCTTATCTTCCCAGTGGGGGCAGGTGAGGAGGGAAGAAGGGAAAAAATCTAAAACTCAAAGTTTTACAAACAAATGTTAAAAAAAAAAAAAGGTGTTTTTACATGCAACTGGGAAATAAGATATACAGGCACTGGGGTATAGGAATCCATCTTGCCCTGCTAGAAAGTTAGGGGAGCGATGGGGGAGGATATAAGAGAGAACAGATTGAGGGAAGGGGCATTCAGTAGGCTTCCTATTTTGGGGTGGGGTAGGGGAAAGATGGGGAGAAAAAATTGTAACTCAAAATCTTGTGGAAATGAATTTTGAAAACTAAAAATAAATTTTTTTTTAAAAAGAGAGGGAGGTGGAGATGGCAGAATAGAGGTTCAGCTGAACTCTCCCAACATTCCCTTCCAAACAGCTTTAAAATAAAGACTCAAATCAAATTCTGGAATGGCAGATCCCACAGGAGGTCAAGGTGAGACATTTCTCCAGCCCAAGACAATTTAGAGGGTCCAAGAGAGATGTCTATGACATCAAGGTGGGGGCCAGGCCAGAGTGTGAGTGGCAGCAACATCAGCAGCAGAAGTTGGAGGTGCCCCTGGCAGTGGCAGGAGCAGCTTCAGGAGCTCTTATCCCAGAGACAGTAAGGGGATAGGTCAAATGATCAGAAAGGGAGCACAGGGGACTCAGCTGGCACTGGGTACAAGACCGTCCTGCATTGCCCATAGGTAGCTCTGAGTTGCAGTTCCAGAGCAAAGAGAAACAGTAGCACTTATGGCCACAGGGGAGCAGAGGATCTGAGGCAGAGAGGACCACTAGCACTTTTGGTCACAAGAAAGCAGGGGACCTGGTGACAGGTCCATGGCCAGGAGGAAAATCAGTACTTGTGACTGCAGGGGATTAGGGGCTCTGGTCACAGTTCCAGGGTGGAGAAGAGTGCTTGGGTCACTCACAAGGGAGTATGGTCCTGATCTCAGTTCTAAGGCAGAAAGGAGCACTAGTGCTTGTGACTATAGGAGAACATGGGACCTGGTAACAGTTCTGGGGCCAAGGAGAGTACAAGCCCTTGTAGCTTCAGGGGATCAAGGTCCCTTCTGGGTAAAGGGCAGAGCACAGGCCAGAAGAACAGTGAACAACCTTCTCCTTGGATCATAGCACCTTGGAAGCACCAAAACCTTACAAACCCACAGAACTAGCTCTGAAAATAGCAGCACACAAAACCTGAAACTTGGGCTAATGCCCTATCCCCCAAGGGAGCAAAGCTCAACTTTAACATAAAGTTATAAGTCAAGAAATAGACTGGAAAAATGAGAAAACAACAACAAAAAAAGAACATGACCATAAAATGCTGCTATGGTGACAGGGAAGGTCAAAATACAAACTCAGAAAAAAACAATGATGTCAAAACAGCTACAAGCAAAACCTCAAAGGGCAAAATGTGAATTGGACATAAGTCCAATAAGAATTCCTTAGAAGAACCTTAAAAACATTTTAGAAATCAAATAAGAAAGGTAGAGGAAAAATGGGAAAGTAGAATAAGGGTGATTCAAGAAAACTGTGAAAAGAAAGTCAATAGCTTGGTAAGAGAGGTACCCAAAAAATGGAAGACAATAACACCTTAAAAAACAGAATTGGTCAAATATAAAAGAGGCATAATTATATTTTATTTGAAAATTTTGAATCAATATTAATTAGAGAAATTGGTCTGTAGTTTTCTTTCTCTTTTATGACACAAATATGGTTTTTATACCTAAACTAGGAAGAACAAAAATAGAGAAAGAAAACTATAGACCAATTTCCTTAATGACTACTGATAACAAAAAAATTAAAATACTAGCAAGGAAATTACAGCAATATATCACAAAGATCACATACTATGACCATGTGAGATTTATACAAGAAATATAGGGCTGATTCAGCATTAGGAAAACTGTCAGCATAATTGAGCAACTCAACAACAAAAAACAGAAATCATACAACCTCAATAGAAATGGAAATAGCCTTTGACAAAATGCAATGCTCATTCCTATTAAACACACTAGAAAGCAAAGGAATAAACAGAACTTTCCTTAAAATCATAAGCAATATCTATCTAAAACCACCAGTAAGCATTTATTTTTTTGTAATGCATATAAGCTTGAAACCTTCCCAATAAAATCAGGGGTGAAAGCAAGGATGTCCATTTTCAGCACTATTATTCAATATTGTACTAGAAATGATAGCCATAGCAGTAAGGCAAGAAAAAGAAGTTGGAGGAATTAGACTAGGCAATGAGGAAACAAATCTATCACTCTTTGCAAACAATATGATGGTATACTTATAGAATTCTAAAGAACCAACTAAGAAACCAGTTGAAAAAAATTACTTTAGCAAAGTTGAAGGTTATAAACTCACATAAAACATCAGCATTTCTATGTATTACCATCAAAACCCAGCAGGAAGACATAGAAAGAAACATGCCATTTAAATGCCGACAATATAAAATATTTCCTACTTACCTGCCAAGACAAACTCATGAACTACATGAATACAGTCAGAAAACACTTTTACACAAAGAAATATCTAAATAATTGAAAAAATATTCATTGCTCATGGGTAGACTGAGCCAGTGTAACAAAATTGACAATCTATCTAAGTTTATTTATTTGTTCAATGACATACCAAACTACCAAAGTTTTATTTTTTCACTTATTTTTATTTTATTACCAAAGAATTATTTTTATAGAGCTAGAAAAAATAGTAACAGAATTCATCTGAAGAACAAAATGTAAAAATATATCATGGGAATCAATTTTTTTTAAATGTGAAGGAAGGTGACTTAGCATTACCAGACTTCAAACTATATTACAAAGCAGTGATCATCAAAGTAATATAGTACTAGCCAAGAAATAGAGGGATGGATAAGTAGAATAGATTAGGTACACAATATAAAGTAGTAAATGACCATAGTAATCTAGTATTTGATAAAACTCGAAGATGAAAGATTTTTGGACAAGAAATCACTATTTGACAAAAATTGCTAGAAAAGCTAGAGAACAGTTTGGCAGAAATTAGGCATAAACCAACATCTCACACTGTATACTAAGATAAGGTCAAAATGGATAAATGGTTTACACATAAAAGGTGATATGATGAGCAAATTAGAGGAGCATGAAAAAAATTTAATTGTCATATCCATGGTTAAGGGATGAATTTATAACCAATAAGAGATGTAAAGTAAAATAGACCATTTTAATTATGTGAACTTAAAAGGGGTTTGTATAAACAAAACCAATGCAAAACAAAACAAAACAAAACCAATGCAGCCAAGATTAGGAGGAAAGCAGGAAACTGGGGGGAAACTTTATAGCAAGTTTCTCTGATAAAGGCCTCATTTCTCAGATATATAGAGAACTGAAGCAAAATATTAAAATAGGAGTTATTACCCAATTGATAAATGATCAAAGAATATGGACAGGTTTCAGAAGAAAAATCAAAGCTATTAATAGTCATATAAAAATGCTCTAAATCACTACTAATTAGAGAAATACAAACTAAAACAACTCAGATACCATCTCACTCCTGTCATACTGATGAACATGACAGAAAAGGAAAATGACAAATATTGGAAGCGATATGGAAAACTTGGGACATGAATGCACTGTTGGTGGAGTTGTGAACCAGTCCAACCATTCTGGAGAACAACTTGGAACTATACCTAAAGGGCTATAAAACTATGCATACTCTTTGACCCAGCAATGCCACTATTAGGTCTGTCTTCCAAAGAGATCAAAGAAAAAGGAGAAGGACCTATATGTACAAAAATATTTATAGAAGCTCTTTTAGTGGTGGTAAAGAATTGGAAAATGAGGGGATGTCCATCAATTGGGGAATGGCTGAACAAGTTATAGTATATGATTGTGAGGGAATAGTATTGTGCTGTAAGAAATTATGAGCAGGGTAGTTTCAGAAAAACCTGGGAAGACATATGAAATGATGCAAAGTGAAGTGAGCAGAACTGGGAGAACATAGTACGCAGTAACAGCAATATTGTAAAGATGATCAGCTCTAATGAATGACAGCTATAATAATATAAAATGATCCAACACAATTATGAAGGTCTTATGATGTAAAATGCTGTCTACCTCCAAAGAGAGAACTGATGGAGTTTAATGCAGATTATAGCATTATTTTTTCACTTTAATTTTCTTACTTTTTTGCAATATTACCAATATGTAAATATGTTTTGTGTAATTAATATTACATTTCTTGCCTTCTCAACAAGTAAGGAAAGGACCAGAGGGAGAGGGAGAGTCTGGAAATTAATTTTTGTAATGAATATTAAAAATAAATAAATGATAATTTGAAAAGAGAAATGGGAGTTGTAAGAGCAGAATTTATGTCCTGCATAGCAAAAAGAATGAGCATGAGGGAATTGAGGGGATTAAAACAGCAAGTGGTTGTGGGAATTGAGTGAACTATACTGACTCCTTCTTGCAACTCAATTCTGGAACTAGCTCAGTTTCCTTTCTGTTCAATTATGGGTCTAGTCCAATTTCTGTCCTGTGAGAAAACTTTATTCAATTGTGGGAATTGGAAGAAAACCTTATTGTATTGTTTGAAGCTAGCCCTGTGTGGTTGGGAAGCTGGACCATCTCTACCTGCTCTTTAAACATCCTTTATCAAGGACCTAGGTTGTGATGACAAGAAACCCAGCAAGATCCGAAAATTGATGCAAGGAGTTTTATAAGAACTGTCCATCTCAAGCAACCCATATGTCTTATCTGAAAACTGGCCCCATACTGATCAGTTGTTTGTTTCCTTGTTCTTTTGATTGTTCACAGATACTTGGGTATAGTGGGACACCTCTTTTTCTGATTTCAGGGAATTGCACCTGTTCACTCTCTCCTTCCCAACTTGGAAAGTCCCTAATCTTTCCTCCAATTAGAAATGAGATTGCCTAATGTTGTATGCTGGTTAATTGTTCCTTTTAATTAATTGAACTTATTTAATTGTTTTTAATGTATAAATGTCTGTTTCTCTATTTGGAGTCCAGTGCCAAAGCTGAGGAAGTGACTGGTCCAGATTTAGGTAATTGGCAAGCATTGCTTAATAAATTAATATGCTCAGGAATTCAGACTTTTGTTTCTTCAGTCATTTCATTTTTCACTTGCCACGAGTATAATAGAAAAACTTTAATTGCAAAGGTAAGCCTCACCAAAAAGACAAAAGAGAGAACAGATTGAAAGACAACCTAGAACAGAAACAAAACCCAATAACATTAAAAGAAGATATGTTCATTTTACAAGGAAGATATATCAATCTTAAAAAATGGTATGTATTGAGATAATGTAAAAATCATGTTTTCAAGAAGAACATGAAAAGGAGGCTTCCAATGATGAATGGGTGAAATGAGATGGTCAGTGAAGGAGATGAGGGTCTTACACTGAATGAGACATATGGGATTTGGTTCTTGAAAAGTCTACTTGTCTTGCAAGTGGGGGAATTTGGAACCGTTGGGGGCAACTGACACCTGTAGGAATGGGAGAGCATGGATGCAGGAAGAAGATTTCTAGGCAAATGTAGGGGAAAAGATTAATAAGAAAGGATATAGATCAGTAATGGGACAGTGTCCTCTCTGACACCTGCAATGATTGGTATTGTTATGGGAGCGAGACACAATAGAAAAAGGGAATTCATGAAGTCCTACAAGGCAGTGGCAGAAAGCCCCTAGAGGGAAAAGCCTAGAATGGATATCTTAAAAGCTTTAACTACACTAAAAATACAGAAAAAAAAGAGAGAGACCAAATAATAATAGGGGTCATGAATCAGAGAATGAGGGTCTATAGAAAACTGAAAGAGAAGATGGATAATGAAGAGAGAGAGAAAATTCTTTTTTGTAAAGGAGCACAAAAATGAAATTTAAAAAAATTTAATGAATAGGGTGAGGAGGAGAGGGGGAATCTACTTGACTGAGAGGGAAAAAAATAAATATATATCTAGACAAAAGCAGGAGAGAAAAAGGAACTAATGAACAAAACCCTAAAGGGAAAGGGATAACAAACAAGAAGATGGGATAGAGGGAGGGAAGGAAAGAAAGTCATTGGAAACAAGGACACCTTAAACCTCTAGTAACATTAAATGTGAATGAATTAAATAATCCAATAAAATGAAAAAAGTAACACATAGCATAAGAAAAAAAAATCCTACAATCTGTTGCTTATAAGAAACACATTTTTAAAACAGACATATACAAAATAAAATTGAGGGGATAGAAAAAAATGCTATGCATCAAGTGAATCAAAAAAAGCAAGCATTGCCATAATACTATCAGACAAAGCAAAAATAAATATTCAAAACATTAAAAGGATAAACAAGGAAACTATATTATACCAAAAGGAACCATAAACAACAAATTGATATCAGTAATAAACTTATGCACTCCAAATACCTTAGCATCCAAATTTATAAAAGAAACATTATCCAAGCTTTAAGAAAATATAGATAGTATCACAATAGTGGCAGGAGATGTCAATATCTCTCTATCAGTTTTGGATAAGTCTAACAGAAAGATAAACAAAAGGGAAAATATGTGGGGTGGCTAGGTGGCTCAGTGAATAGAGCACCGGCCCTGGAGTCAGGAGGACCTGAGTTCAAATTTGGCCTCAGACACTTGACACACTTACTAGCCAGGGGACTTTAGACAAGTCTCTTAAACCCAATTACCCTCCAAAAAGGGGGGGGGGGGGGGGAAATGAGAAAATATGTAACTGAACAAATTTCTGGAGAAATTGGAGTTAAAAGACCCAAGGCATCTCCTAAATGGAAGAGCAAAGTTTATATATATAATCTTTCCACCACATGAAACTTTTACAAAAATTAACCATATACTAGGTCACAGAAACATTGTAAATAAATATTTTAAAAGGCAAATATCATTAGTATATCCTTTGTATAACACAATGTGATAAAATAGAAATTGATTCAGGGACCACAAAAAAAAAATATGGAGTCAATTGGAGAACAATAAAATCTTAAATAATGAATGAGTCAAAGAGCAAATCATGGAAACAATCAATAACTATATAAAAGAAAAGTATAGCAATGAAACAAGATACAAAAATTTATGGGATACTACTAATGCATTCCTCAGGGGGGAAATCATATCCTTATAATCTTACTTTAATAAAATAGAAAAGGAGAGGGTTAATGAAGTGAATATACATTTTTAAATTATAAATCCAACAAATAAATGTAAAATAAGCACAATAGGGGAGACATTAAAAACTAGAGGTGAAATAAATAAATTGGAAATTAAAAAACATAGACATGATAAATAAAACTAAAAGCTGGTTCTTTGAAAAAAACTAACAGAATTGATAAATGGTTAGCTAATCTAATTAAAAAGAAGACAACAGAAAACCAAATCAATAAAACAATAAATGAGCAAGGTGAGATTAATGCAAAACTAGAAGAAATAAAAAAAAATAATCAGAGCATATTGTTCATAGTTACATGCTAACAAAACTGAGAACACAAAATAAATAAATATGTTTGAAAATATAAAATACCCAAAATATCAGAAGACCAGATAGAGATATTAAATAACCTGATCCAAGGAAAGGATGTAGATCTAAGCTGTAAAAGAAATATGAAAGGATTTTTCTAATAAATTCACAGGAGAATTCTATCAAACTCTTACAGAACAATTATGATAATTCTTCACAAAATATTCTCAAAAATTGAGAAAGGACCCTACAAGAATCCTTTTATAAGACAAATGTAGTCCTAATACCTAAACTGGGGAAAGATAAAACATAGAAAGAACACTATAGGGCAATATAATTAATGAATATCGACTCAAAATTTAAACAGAATCATATTAGACTACAGGAATTTTTCCAACAAATTGTTCATTATGATCAAGTGGAATTTACACCAGGGATGCAAAGATGTTTCAACATTAGAAAAACAAATCAATAGAATTAATCATATTAAAAATCTAAAACATCCAAAACCACATGATCATCTCATTAGATGCAGAAAAGGTATTTGATAAAATACAGCACATTTTTATGCTAAAAACCCTATAAAGGGTAACCATAGAGGAACATTTTTTTAATATGAAGAACATCTAAAGCAAGCATCATATGCAATGAGAATATACTAGGACCTTTTCCAAAAAAAATATGGGAGTGAAACAAGGATGCCCACTCTCCCCACTATTATTTTATACATTTCTGTAAATACTAGCAATAGCTATAAAACAAGAGAAAGGAATTAAAGAATAAAGGCAGGTAAATAGGAGATAAAATGTTCCCTGTTTGCTGATGATATGATAGTTTATTTGGAAAACCCCAGTAAATCAACAAAAATATTAAGACAATAGCTTCAGCAAAGTTATGAGCTACAAAGTAAATCCTCAAAAATCAGCAGCATTTCTATATGATAACAGCAAAGCACAGGAAGCAATAATAGATAAGAAAATCCCATTTCAAATAGCTTCAAAAATGCATAAGCTATCTGTGATAGTAATGGCAATTAAAGATTCCCCTGTATTGGCTTGGTTTTCAAATTGATTGTGTTAAAACCCAGAGTTTGTTAATCCCACCTGTGGGATGGGCTTGTTGATGTAAAAAGAAAGTCCTGAACTGGGAGGAGCTGGTGATGTAGATTTGGAGAGACACTAAAGAGAGGCGGAAGATCTTTTTGGAAGCAGCACCTCGTGGAAAGAGAGAGACTAAGAGAATTGCTGGTGGCCGCTTTGAATTGCCCTGAACTTTTGAGACCTGCCCCCTGAGCTGCCAAGGACTGAGGAGACATGGCTGTTTTGCTGGTACTTTGTCTGTCTGTTTTGATGTTGTTTTGCCAGATTTGTCCACTGGTGAAAGACAGTCCTTTTGTTGAAGAAGTCCTGGAACCTGGCTGTTCGCTAAGAAGCTCTGAGACTGTCCTGCAGACAGAGAGTGAATACTGTCCACTGGTGAGGGACAGTGCTGTTGTTGCAGGGGTCTGGAGACTGTCCTGCAGACAGAATGAATACTGTCCACTGGTGAAGGACAGTGCTGTTGTTGCAGGGGTCTGGGAGCCTTTCTGTTGGTTCAGAAGCCCTGAAGAAGGATTTTCTTGTTGTATGTTTACAGAAATCCTGGGAGAGGGCTTTGCTAATGTGTTCAGGGGTTCTAGGACTGTTCTACAGACAGAGGATAAATTCATGAAGGGACTGGCAATGTATCTTGTGGCTTTGCTAAGCCTTGTCTCCCCAGGAACTAAGATTGCTGAGAACTTGCCTCGTGTCAAGATGAAGAAAAGATCTCCATTTGGGTATTAAGTGCTGTGTTTAAACTTGATGTAACTCTGTGGTAGATTCAATTGTGATCCAGGGGTGGGGAACTTTTGACCTTATGTTTGGAAACTAATCTCCATTTGAGAAGAGGGGCTTTGTGGTGGACTTAATTAAGGTATAGCCTAGGGGTGGAGAAGTATTTAGAACAGAGACTTTGTGATTGATTGAATGATTGGAAGGTCCCGGGTGGGGTAGTACTTGGAGATTATTTAATCACGCTTAGTAAATGCTGTATTTTGAATGATGTCATGTTTTGATCTTCTCTGTTCTTGGTTTGTCACTGAATAAAATAGAGAGCACCTATGCTGGTATTTTGAACCTGGGAAGTTGCCTTCTTTTGGCATTACATTACACTATCTGAGGATCTACCTCCCAGAGCACACACATACAAAAAAAACTTGCATAGCTTCAATTACAAAGCATTCCTTAAAGAAATAAAGAACAACCTAAATAGCTGAAGGACTATTCAGTGATCGTTACTAGGTTGTACCAATGTAATAAACATGATAGTATTGCCAAAATTAATTTATACTTTTAGCAATATACCAAGCACATTACCAATGATATACTTTACAGAAATTGATAAAATAATAAGAAAATTTATTTGGAAAAATAAAAGATCTAGACTATCAATGGAAATAATGCCATTTTTAAATTTTTTTTTGCTTTTTGGAGGGGGAAGGCAGGGAAATTGGGGTTAAGTGACTTGCCCAAGGTCACACAGCTAGTAAATGTTAAGTATCTGAGGCCAGATTTGAACTCAGGTCCTCCTGACTCCAAGGTCAGTGCTCTATTCACTGTGCCACCTAGCTGCCCCAATCAATGGAAATAAAGAAAAGGAATAAGAACAAAGGTGGAATAGCACCCTCAAACCTCAAACTATATTATAAAGCAGCAGTCATCAAAACCATCTGGCATTGGTTAAAGAATGGCGAAATAGATCAATGGAATAGACTAGACAAGGGAGATTCAGAAACAATAGAACTCAGTAACCCAATATTTGATAAAGTGGAAAACATTATCTGAGCTGGAAAAAAAACTCCTTATTGGATAAAAACTGCTGGGAAAACTGAAAAGCAGTTTGGCAGAAATTAGGCTTAGACTAGCAACTTATACCACACTGTTTAATACATTCTAAATAGATACTTGACTTTAATATTAAAAATTGTACTATAAAAAATTAGAGGAGAAAAAATTATATACTTCTTACAGCTATGGGTAAGAGATCAAAGCAATTACAAAACATAAAATATTTAACTTTGACCACTTGAAACTGAAAAGCTTCTGCACACACAGTGATGCTTCTAGGATAAGAAGATATATGATTGAATGGGGAAAAAAATCTTAATGTCACATATCTCTGATAAGGGTTTGCAATCTAGGTATGTGTGTATACATATACATCTATATGTATGTATACACACATACAGATACCTACATACACACATGCAGATACATACACACATATGTATATGTGTGTATGTATAATATGTATATGACTAATAGTTATTTCCTGTAGTCAAAGGATATAAACAAATAGTTCTCTCTCTCTCTTTTTTTTTAAAGCAATTGGGGTTAAGTAACTTGCTCAAGGTTACACGGCCAGTTATTTCTGGGTGTGGTGCTAAGTATCAGCGGCTGGATTTGACCCCCAGCTTATCCCGACACTGGAGCCGATGCTCTTACTTGCTGAGCCACCTGGCTGCCCCTACAAATAGTTCTCAAAAGAACTGAAAAGTATTCAGAAGCACAAAAAAGGGCCCCAAATCACTAGTAATAAGAGAAATGCAAATAAAAAACCCTGAGGCTTTGTCTCACACCCTGCAAATTTGCAAAAAAAATGACCCCAAAATGGCAATAATCAATGTTTCAGGATTGTGGAAAGATAAGCACACTAATACATTATTGTGAAGCTGTGAAATGGTACAACCATTTTGGAAAGCAATTTGGAATTATGCAAATAAAGTGACTAAAATGTCCATACTCTTTCAACCAGAGACTCCATTACTGGACTTGTACCCCAAGGAAGCCACTGATAAGAAGTTCCTATATACTCCAAAATATTTGTAGCAGCACCTTTTTGTGATAGCTTAGAACTGGAAACAAAGTAGATGCCCATCATTTGGGGAAGGACTAAACAAACTGTGGTACATGAATGTAATGGAATATTATTGTGCTATAAGAAATTATGTTTATGTAATGCATACAGAGAAGCATGGAAAGATCTACCAATGCAAAGTAAGCATTCAAGAAAACAACATACACTTTAACTAAAACAAGGTAAATGGAAATAATAATGATATACCAAAAAATCAAAACTAAATGAAACAATTACAAAGAACAAATGGTACTTGAGTGAAGAGTTGTGAGAAGACACCCCTAACCTGGGAGGTCCATAGGCATTACACATTGAACACATTTTTGGACTCATTCAATATATCAATCAATTATGATGACTTTTTTTTTTCCTTTCTAAAAAATACTACTTGTTATATGGAATGGCTTTCTGGGAGGGGGAGGGAGAGAGATACCATGGTAATGTAAGAAACATAAATGGCTTGTGGGCTGAATCTTAAAGGATTTTAAAGATTCTAAGAAGTAGAGGCAAAGAGAGAGTGTATTCCAGGCATGAGGGAATAGCCTATGCAAAATACAAAAGAGGGAGATGGCCATAGAAAGTAAAACATTAAGAAGAAAATATGGCAGAGCTGAAAGATGCCTATTCTAGTGTCCTGCTATGAGGAGGACATTTTAAAGAACTTCACAAAGCTTTATGAAGAGGATAGCAATGTGACCAGGGAGATCTCAAAGGAATAGATTCAAGCTATCAACAACCGCGTGAAAAATGCTCCATAGAAAAATGTAGAATTTTAAAACTCTGAGCTTCTATCTCATGCCCATCAAACTGGAAAGAAGAAGAAGGAGGAGGAGGAGAGGAGGAGGAAAAGGAAGAGGAGAAAGAGGAGGAGGAGGAGAAGACAAAGAAGGAGGAGGAGGAGAAGACGAAGATGATGATGATGATGATGACAATTTCTCCAGGAAGACAAGTACACTAATTCACCATGGTGGAGCTGTGAAGCCATGGTGGAACCCTTTTGGAAAGTAATGTGGATCAAAATAACTAAATTAGGATTACTTTTTTTACTCAGAAATAGCACTAGTAGACCGGTACCACAAAGAGATTGAAGACAGGGGAGAAAGACATATATGTTCAAAAATATTTGTTGTGGCAAAGAATTGGAAGTTAAGGGATACCCACAGATTGGGGAATAGTTGAACAAATTATGTCATATGAATATAATGAAATATTATTTAGTCACAAATATTATGAAAGGAATGGTTTCAGGAAAATTTGGGAATTCATATATGAACTGATGCACAGTGAACAGAACCAGGTAAACTATCTACACAATATCAACAATACTGTAAGGGAAAACAACTCTGAAAGACAATATATTTGATCAATGAAATGGTAAACCATGTTTCCAGAGGGCTGCTGAAGTATACTAGTCACCTTCTTACAGAGAGAGAGAGAGATGATGGTCCTAGGTTTCAGAATGAAACATGCATTTTTGGACACGATCAATGTATGGAATTGTTTAGCTTAACTATGAATATTTATTTCAAAGGCTTCACTTTTCCTTTGTTTCAAATGCTGTGTTAGGGGGACATTGTCATAGGATAGAGGGGGGAATTGTAATCATATTTTCCACCCCAAAAAAAGAAGAGAAGAAAAAATAGGGTCATTGAAACTCTTATTTAATGCACAGAAGCTAACAGAAAGAAACTCAGAAACACAAAAAAGGAAATTTTCATGTAACATATTGAATTTACTACATACTTTAAAATAAAAGCAAGCTGTGCATAATAGGAATTCACAGTTATATATACAATCCTTATTATCTGTTCTGCTTTTTATGTAGAAATGTTCATTTTATTTTGTGACTAAGTTCAAAATAATTTTTAAAAGAAAAAGTGCAGAGGCTGAATGTTGAATTTAGAGGACAGTAGTTAGTCCAGTTTGGCTAGAATGTAGAAGATATGATGTAGAGAAATATGAAATCAATAAGAAAAGGTAAGGGTAGGTAAGCAGACTTGTAAAGGAAAGAAAATATGGTACAGTGAAAATTTGCACATTGAATTTGGAGTCAGAACGTCTAGATTCAAATTTGGATTCTGCTACTGATTATTTGATTGTGGGCAAGCCACTTAACTGTTTCTTCCCCATACGTTTAAAATGTTAACTATTGTTTTCCCCCCTTTGGTGTCCTGAATATTTTAGGAATCATAAAGAAGAGGAAATGCGGGGCTGGGATGACTTTAAATCATGTAACATAAATAGTATGCCTGAAACCATTCTAGTGTCCTGCTATGAGTAGGGCATTTAAAAGAGAATCACAATGCTTTTTGAAGAGGATAGTGAAGAGAAACCCTGGACACATGTGGGAGAAGATGAAAAAAAATGGTATCTGACCAATAGCCCTGTAGTGATCAGCTTTTGAACTATCCAGAAGTAGCCTCACCATACTAAAGGTTAGGATAAAACTATAGAGCTCATGAAGGCACTGGTAGCAGTCAGTAAAGGAGCAGCTTGATGGTGGAAAGAGGATGTATTGAGCCAAGAAAGAGACTATCCACTGACTCTTTTTCTTTGAGACTGAAATGCTTGTGAAGCATAAAGGAATTGATCAAGACACTCTTGATCAATTGATTTTCTCTGGACCAGTTAATGAAATACCAGAAGGCAATGGGCAGGTAACAGAGTCAATGAAGTATTAAGGTCCTCAGCAAAGTACAGAGAAGTAGCTATACTCTATTATTCCTTTATGAGATATGAAGAGGATCTGTAGAGGGGCTGAGCAATGAGAGCTTTATAAGTTATTATTTTAGCTCTTTCCATTCCTATATATAAAACCCAGACATGCACTGAGAAAAACTAAGGATAGCAAAACTAAAATTTCACACATTTACCAGGAGTGACTTAGTGCAGTTCAAGCTTTGAACAATATCATGATCAGATACAGCAAAAGACAAGGGCAGCTGTTTCATTCACTCATGCCTAGTGAGTGGGTTGGAACAGTGGTTCTAAGCACTGTGGTTGAACCTAGAGCACTCATGGTGGCTCACTCAGATATAACTGCCTGAGCTATACCATACCTCCTAGTGCTATTAACCGATGAGACACCAGACCTGACTGTGTCAAAGTAGAGGAAAATTTTTCATCTGAAATGAAGGATTTAGACTAGATATCCAGTTTCCTTGTAGTTCATTCCTTTCTGTCTCTATTTCTGTCTCAGTGAGTGTGTGTATTTCTCTTTTTATTTCTCTCTCTTGATATAGCTATATGATTTCATGATCTTATAAATGAAGTATGTTATAAAAGAAATGCATAATCAAAAAGAAAATGAACTTAGTGTGATGTAATACCTACCTGTAATCCCTGCTACTGGGGAGGCTGACTGGTGGATTGCTCGAGCTCAAGAACTCTGAGCTACAGCAAGCTAATCTTATTGGATAATCTCACTGAGTTCAGTATCAGTATGGAGAGAACATGGGAGCAGGGGACCACCAAGTTACATAGGGAAGGGAAAACTAGTCAAGAATGATGGGGTCAAAGGTCAGTAGTGGTGCCAGGCCCATGAGTAGCCCCTACTAACCTCACAGTAACATTGTGAGCATGATATCCAAGTTACATTTTCAGCCTAGGGAAGACTTAGTCTTAAAAAAAATGTGACAAGGAGGGAGAGATGGGGCCAGGAGGATAGCATGTACCTGGAAGGTTAAACCACTGCCACCATCTTGACCAACACCTGTGCCCAAAAGCCCCAAGAAGAGCAGTGCTCCTCAGTCCCCTGACCCTGCCTCCAGCATGGCCCCTGCAGCCAACATTTAGAATAGCAACTCCTATGGACAGCGAGTCTAACATAACTCCCACCTCCTACTCCCACTATCAGCTTCAGACTAACTGCAGCCTATAGACAGGTAATAGCAGCATCTCTTAGACCACAAACATTTTTGAAAAAGAAGGTGTCCTGGGCACAAGTCAAGAGCAAGGGATAACCTTGATACCTTACTATCTTAATAAAGTAGAAAGAAAGCAAAGAAGGCCCCTTACTCATTGAGCGGACTCCCTGTGGCCATCTTGTGGGACAGCATGGACAAGAATATCATGATACTGGCAGGCATGGATTGTGATCTGTATTATTGGAGCTTCCACATTAATGAAATAATGTATCCATTCGTGTGTTTGAGAGTGTATACATTTGTATAGCAATACCTTGTGTAGCCTTTATTTTTTCCCTAGAAGCTAGCACAGTGCTCTGCATCTGCAAGATGCTTAATAGGCATTTGGTTAGTGAATAAGTGGATGAATAACTATGAATTAATTCAGGACAACCCATCTCCTGATCATTTGGATCAGAGGAAGGCAAAGTGAAGCAGTAGCAATAACTGCCTTCATTCCCAGGAACAACCTGGAGATAAGGGATAGTAAAAGGAGCGAAGGAGAAAGACAGGGAGAGTCAGCAAACGCACTAACTGAGATGATTAATAGCTTCAGTAGAATAGAAGGATACAAAATAAATACATAAAATCATTGACATTTCTGTATAGCAATAACAACAATGAAGGAAGAAATGATAGAAAAACCCCTTTCAAAATAAATACGTAACACATTCAAATATCTGGGAGTCAACGTATCAAGTCACTCTTAAGACGAATAAATAGAATTCTGAAAATGCTCTTTATAAAAATAAATGAAGACTAAATAATTGGAGGAATTTTCATTGCTCATGTTCAGCCATACTATTGAGTAAAATGACCATTTAAATCTTGAAAAACTTACATGAACTTATACAAAGTGAAATAAGTAGAACCAGGAGAACATTATACACAATAACAGCAATATTGTATGATGATCAACTATTAGCTGTTCTCAGTAATACAATGATCCAAGACAGTTCTGAAGGATTTATGGTGCAAATGATATCCATTGGGGGCGGCCAGGTAGCACAGCGAGTAAGAGCACCGGCTCCAGTGTCGGGATGACCTAGGGATCAAATCCAGGCTCAAATACTTAGCACCCTTCCAGAAACATCTGGCTGTGTAACCTTGAGCAAATTACTTAACCCCAATTGCTTAGGGGTGGCCAGGTGGCTCAGCTAGTAAGAGCACGGGCTCCAGTGTCAGGATGACCTGGGGATCGAATCCGGGCTCAGACACTTAGCACCACACCCAGAAATAACTGGCCGTGTAACCTTAAGCAAGTTACTTAACCCCAATTGCTTTAAAAAAGAGAGAGAGAGAAAAGAAAATTATATCCATCTCCAGGTAAAGACCTGATGGATTAATACAGATTGAAGCATACTTTTTCTTTACTTTTTAGAATTTTTCCAGGGTCTTTTGTCTGTGTTTTCTTTCACAACATGACTAACATGGAAACATGTTTTGTGTGACTGCACATGTATAACCTATAATGAATTGCTTGCTTTCTCAATGAGGTGGGGAAGGGGAAAGGAAGAGGAAGAATTTGGAAATAAAAATTTTTTTTAAAAAACAAAATTTAAAATTGTATTTACATGTATTGGGGAAAATATTATTTAAAATTTTTTAAATGGCTATTCTACCTAGACCAATATTCAGGTTTAGTGCTATGCCAGTTAAACTAAGGGGTAACTTTATAAAACTAGTCACAATAATAGCTAAATTAATCTGAGAGAATAAAATATTTAGAATCTCAAGGAAAATAATGAAGGAAAAGTAGGAATGATGTGGAAATGCTTGCAGACTTCAAGTGATATTATAAAGCAGCAATCATTAAATCTTTTTGGTACTAGTTTCAAAAAACACATCATTTAAATAAATTAGGTAAGCAACAATCACAGATGATTAGGCTCAGTTACCCAATATTCAGTAAACCCAAGAATATAAATCACTGGGGAAGGGCTTTCATTAAATTAAAAACTTCTCTGAAAACTATAAACTACTTTGGCAGAAGATAGATTTTGGTCAGCATTTTACATCACATTTCATAACAAGTTCCAAATAGATACTCTTCCTGAATCTAAAAAGTCTTTTCCTTTGTATTTAGGTTGAGTATGATATCCAAGATATATAAGGAATTAACATAAATGTAAAACCTAATAACCATTCTCCAATAGATAAGTGATCAAAGATAATGTAAGATCATAGATAAAAAGATAAGGAGAGTCATAGAAGTCATCTAGTTCAACTTCCTCATTTTCAAATCAGAAACTGAATTCCAGAAAGAAGAAATCACATAATAAATGGTAAAGACAGGATTTAAACCCAAGTCTTCTAATTTCAAATCTAGCACCTTTTTTATATTGTGACACAAACTATAAAAAAAAAACCAGTTCTCCAATGAAGAATTTCAAACTATGAAAGCAATACAAAATATTGCTCCAAATCACTAACCTTAAGGAAAATGAAAAGATGAGGGGAAATACCTGCATCTTTCAATGGAGAGGTGTCAGATGAAGTTGACATGTCAGTGGGGTTTTCTTAACTGCTTGTTGGTTACAAGTGATGTCTCATTTGGGGAGAAAGGGTGGTATATCCAGAAATGAGTGTGAGATAACAAAAGGAACAAATACTACTTAAAAAAAAATAAAGCAGATGTCATGGTTTGGCAGTGACAACAGCAACCTTCCTGAAAATGTAGAAGGGAGCTATCTGTGGTGCTGAATCACCTAAAGTCACAAAGAGCTTCACAACTAATCTTAAAATGTTACATCCAGGAGGAACTTCAGAGTGCAGAATGTTAGGACATAGATAAGACAGTGTTAATGATGAAAGGAATCATATGAGTCATTCATTTCAATGCCTTCATTCCAGATGAAGAAACTGATGAGCAAAAAGGTGATATGACTTGCCCAGTCACACAGCAAGAATGGTACTAAAAGTCAGATACTTTGATTTTTATAACAGTGCTCTTTTCGCTGCATAAAACTACCTTTCCCAATGCTAAACATTGCAGCTGTAGACATGTCAGCCAAGTCCAAGTCTGTCCCATCTAGGAGTGTCCTAGTATACGCCTATCAGTCCAAACAAGAATCCTCTACTCTTTGCTCCTTATCTTGACATTGGTCTCTCCTTAGTCTCACCGATTTGATTCAACAGACATTTATTAATCATATTCTGACAATGGAAAACATCCTGGATTTGGAGTCATAGAGAGCATACATCTAGAGCTGAAAGGGACATTAAGAGTCATTTAATCCAACCACTTCATTTTACAGACTGGAAAACTGAGGACCAGAAAAGGAAGGGGGAATGGAAAGGAATAAGCATTTATATAGTACCTACTATGTGCTAGGCACTATGCTAAGTGCTTTTGACAAATATTATTTCATTTGATTCTCATAACAACTCTATGAAGTAGGTGCTTTTTGTAGTTGAGTAGCCTGAGGCAAAGGTTAAGTGACTTGCCCAAGATCACACAGCTAGTAAGTGTCTGAAATAAGATTTGAATTCAGGTCTTCCTGACTCCAGGCCCAGCATTCTATCCACTCTTGCTCAACCTAGCTACCTAACATTACTTGCTCAAGGTCACATAGGCAGAAAGTGGCAGAACTTTTCTTTGAACTTGACTCCCATGATTAGAAATTAATTGCACTCTTTCCACTGTACCATGATGAGTCAGAGGTCCTAGGCTTGGATGCTAGAGCTGCCATTTCTTACCTTCATGACCTCGACATTTCACTTCTCTGGACGTGTGTCCTCATCTGTCAAATGAGGGGATTGGCATCATTCCAGGGAACTGATATTCCAGGGAACAATGATATTCACCTGACTGAGAGGTGATGGACTTATAATGGAGAATAAGGCATATATTTTTGGACACAGACAATGTGGGAATTTGTTTTGCATAACTATGAATATTTATAAGAGTTTTGTATTTTCCCCATGGGTGAGATGGGAAGTAGAGAAAATAAATGCTTACTAATTGTTTTTTTGAAAATTTAATTAAATGAAAGGATTGAACTAGATGGCCTCTAAAGTCCCTTCCAGCTCTAAATATATGATCCTGTGAAAGAGGTAAACTTTGTGCTAAGTATTGGGGAATGCACAAAGATAAATAAGAGATATTCTTTATCCTCATGAAGTTTACAGTCTGGTAGGGAAGACAAGGAACAATTTAACATGTAATTCAATTTGATAGACATTTACTAAGCACTTACAAAGCTTAAGATATTGTGCTAGATATTGTGGATATAAAGATGAAAAATGACACACTTCCTGCCCTCAAAGACTTTACCATCTAATGGGGGAATAGAGCTATGACATGTACACAGTAAAAAATGAAATCTGTGTTGTTTTCTTGTGCACAAATTACTATAGCTGCTGCACAGCTCCCAGGCTCTGTGCTTCCCACAGTCCCTTCCCAAACCCTCCTGCCTTCCATTGTATGGTGGAAAGCTGACTTCTCAATCAGTCCAGAGTCATTAGTTTTCCGCTTATGTGACTCTATCTTTTGAAGAAAGCACAATGTAATTATGAGTGTCATTCTGGTATATCAAGAAGAGCCCTCAACTTAGAGGCAAAATACTAGGGTTTGACATGAGATTGGGATGATGGAAAAATCTAGGAGAGAATCAGAACCATAGATAGTTCCTGTGCAGGTAATATGCTATAAGGAATCAGAGAAATGAATCATTTTCACTTGGAGATTCTCAGAGAGGTGAACCTTTAATAGAGGTACTTAAATAGGTGGGGGGATATTTATTTCAAGCATGTGGGATGGTATGAGTAAAGGCACAGAGAAGGGAGACAGAAAGATAAGAACAGGAGACAAATAGTGATCCAGTTTAGCTGGATGGCCATCAGGAGGTACCTGGCACAGGGGCATCTTGTGCTTGGATTTGAAACCAGGCAGAGTAATAGATGCAGAGTGGAATGAGCCAAAATGTCCAGTTTCTGTTTTCTATAAAGGAAGGCATTGGAAGGAATATGGTACTCCACCTTCTAGCCCTCTAATCAGACAGGAGGGAAGGCTTAGAGAGGTGATATCAGAGGTTTGAGTTAGTAGCTTGGTGATAAAATTAAATATGAGCTTTACCTGGAAAGGGTATCTAATACCATGGAGTTGAAACCAGGCAGAGAAGCAGATGCAGAGTAGAGCAGGGCTTTCACTTTTATCTCTGTATCCCCAGTGTTTAGCACATAGTAGGCACTTAATAAATGCTTATTTGTTGAGTAATTGATAGTCCAGGAAGAGTTGATAGAGCCTGAGCTAGGATATTTGTGTGAGTGAAGAGAAGGGTATGGATGAGTGATGTTGTGGAGATAGAATCTGATAATAGGATGGGAGAGTGAGAAGCACAAATATGCAAGTAGTTATAATACATGGTGTTGCATGATAAATTCATTACAGAAGGGCAAAGTTCTCTGTGAGGTATAAGAAAGGAAAATTCATTTCCATGGGGTGGTTGGGACCAGAAGAGGCTTCCTGGAGGAGACATTGAAGATAACTATATGCTGTTCCATTCTGCTGACTAGTTCCTCTGACAAACTGGTCATCAGTGCAGTCTGGGATGAAGACTTTGGAAGAGTCTCCTCCATTCTCTGTAAGGATAGGCATATGTGATCAGATTATGGAGTGGGGGAAGGGTGGTGTGAAAAAAGTGTGTACCACCTCCTATTCACAGTCCTACTAGTTAGTGCACAGTGCACTAGTTGCTAGGGCAACAATGGATCTCTCTCTCTCTCTCTCTCTCTCTCTCAACGGATATAAATAGACATAACAAACCCGTGTCGCTTTCTTGTGCACAAATTACTGTAGCTGCTGCACAGTTCCCAGGCTCTGTGCTTCCCACAATCCCTTGCCCAAGCTCTCCTGCTTTTCATTGTGTGGTGGAAAGCTAGCTTCTCAATAAGTCCAGAGTTATTAGCTTTCCTCTTATGTGACTCTATCTTTTGAAAAAAGTACAAGGTAATTATGAGAGTGTCATCCTGGTATATCAAGAAGAGCCCTCAACTTAGAGGCAAAAGACTTGGGTTGAAAATACAACTCTGCTACTAAGTCACTTCTCTTTGGACATCAGCTTCCTGCTCTACAAAATTAGAGTGTTGGACCAGATGATCTCTAAGGTGCTTTCCAATTCTGATGTTCTATGCTCTAACATTTTGAATACAATATTCTAATATTCTCTGTTCCATGTTTAAACATTCTGTATCCCTTTGGACACCTTCTAGATCTAATATTCTATAATCTATGATTCTCTGACATACCAAACTCCCTGAGCTTTCTCATGTGTAAAATTAAAGGATTGGTATGAATGATCTCCAACGTGCCTTCCAGTTCAGATCAGCAATCCTAAGTCACATCTGTTCATTTGGCTTCAAGATCTCTCTCTCTCTCTCTCTCTCTCTCTCTCAAAATGTTAGAGCGTAGAACATCAGAATTGACTCTTCCTCTCCTCCTTTCTCCTTCCCTCCACTCCACTCTCCTTCATTTAACTTACCATAAAATCACTCAGACAT
>NW_027185754.1:26403630-26505070 GCF_028583685.1 Petaurus breviceps papuanus | reverse complement strand
TCTCTCTCTCTCTCTCTCTCTCTCTCTCTCTCTCTCTCTCTCTCTCGTGTGCACACACATACACAGGATTACTGTGAGAGGAACATTTCATAAATGTTAAAGCACTATAGAAATGAGAACGATGAAGATGATGATCATTATGTAATAGCTGCATGACCTAAAGAAAGTAACTTCTCTCTTGACTTTACTCTCCCCACCTGTGAAATTGGAATTATATAATCCACTCTGCCTATTTCACAAAACATGGGGAAAGGATTACATAAAGTTACATGAACTATACATAGGTATAACAGAGGACTGGCCAGTATGGGCTCAATTCTGGGAGCTTGTACAGGGAACCCATGTGAATGTTTGGTGAGCCTGCTTCTGGAAGTTTATGAGTATAAGAATGACCGAGTTCTGGAGAGCCAGTGGGAGGGGAGTATCCTTTTTTCCCCACTGCATTGCCCCTTCCCCCCCCCCCCCCCAGGTCTATGAAATTGTGGCCTCTTGGGCCAACATGTGACTTGGATGGGAACACCTCCCTCTTGTGTCTTTTTTCCCTTTGATGAAGGAACTTGTATGACTTCATAAGGTTAGGGAAGCAGAGGTTCCTGTGATGGAAGTTCTTGGCAGACTATAGCAACTGAGCCCATAGAGGAGAGATTTACAGGAGCAAGTCCAACTATGGCTCAATAACAGTATACAAAGATGTTATGTTATGTCCTACAAAACAATGGAGTGAATTCATTTATTGGTCATGCCAAATTCGGAAGTGAACTTGGTGGGATAAAGGCTTTGCAACAACATCTTTATATCTGAGCCCATCCTCCCCAGGAAGTGTGTACTCCCAAACTGGGTAAACATTTTGTATTTTGTTTTTTGATATGTCTTTTCAATAAATATGCCTTTGCAAAATGAAATGATACTAATTAGCTAGCCAATATTGGGACAGTAAACACTGGTGATATTACTGGGCAGAACACACCAGAATGGGTGCTAAATCTGATAGTATTAGAAAGACCCCTTAAGGCTTTACTTTGAACCCTGATAGGGAAATCTAGTTGCCCTCTGGGAACCCAACTAGCCAATGCAATTGCTTATAGGATATACATGCAAAGGGAATAAAAGTGAGAAACTTAATGCCCAGTCCACCATCAGTTGCCCCCACATAGTACTAGATATGACTGAGGGCACTTCACTTTGCAGCATGCCCTATAGCTTGACTAAATAGTAATCCTAATTGGCATTCCCACAGCATTTTGCAATCCACAAAATACTTCACATCTGCTATTTCACAACACTGGGTAAATAAAGCACGTAATATTTTTATTGCCCTTTCTAGCTCTAGATTTTTGATCCAATCATATCCAGTTTACAAATGAGTAAAATGAGGCAGAGAAGATCTGCTATAAATATTTTTGTACAAATATTTCCCCTTTAATCTGTTTGGGCTATACTTTGGGATATATAGTAAAGGTATTGCTGGAACAAAGGATATGCACAGTTTTTTAGCAGTTATTGCAAATATAGCTTCAAATTGTTCTCCAGAATGGTTGTATTAGTTCACAACTCCAGCAGTAGTGCATTAGTGTACCAATTTTTCCACATCCTCCCCAGTATTTGTCATTTTCCTTTTCTGTCATATTAACCAATCTGACAGGTCTGAGGTGGTATCTCAGAGTTATTTTAATTTGCATTTCTCTAATTAGTAGTGATTTAGAGCATTGTTTTCATGTGACTATTGGCTTTGACGGCTTTGATTTCTTCTTCTGAAAACTGTTCATATTCTTTGACCATTTATCATCTGGAAATGGCTCTTATTTTTATAAATTTCACTCAATTCCCTATATATATATATATTTTTTTTTTTTTTAGAAATGAGGGTTTTATCAGAGAAACTTGCCATAAATCCTCTCCTCCCTCCTAGTTTCCTGTTTTTCTTCTAATTTGGGGATACATTAATTTGGTTTTTGCAGAAGCTTTTTTTTTAAATTTCATGTAATCAAAATTATCTATTTTACTTTCTGTGATCCTCTCTATCTCTTGTTTGGTGAAAATCTCTTCCCTTATCCATAGATATCACATAGATCTTTTTCCATACTCCCCTAAACTACATATATATATATGTATATATATAAAAGTAAATTATATATATCACCTTTTATGTTTAAAACATTTATCCATTTGACCTTATATGGGTTTATGGTGTGAAATGTTGGTGTATGCCTAGTTTCTGCCAAATTGCTTTCCAGTTTTCCCAGAAATTTTTGTCAAATGTTGAATTCTTATCCCCAAAAGCTTAGATCTATGAGTGCAGCTATTTTTATATGGCACTTCTCTATCTCTTTCTGCTGGGTTTTGTTGTTACAGAAATGCTGATGATTTATGTGGGTTTATTTTATAACCTGCAACTTTGCTAAAGTTAATTTTTTCAAGTAGTTTTTAGTTGATTCTCTAGGATCCTCTATGTATACCATCATATCATCTGAAAAGAATGAGTTTTTTTTTCCTCATTGCCTATTTTATTCATTTAATTTATTTTTCTTGTCTTATTGCTATAGCTAGCATTTTCTAATGCAATATTGAATAATAGTAGTGATAACTGACATTCTTGCTTCACCCTGATCTTACTGAGAAGGCTTCCAATTTATCTCTGTTACAGATAATATCTACTCTGGTTTTAGAGAAATACTACTTACCATTTTTGAAAAATCTCCATTTATTCCTATGCTTTCTAGTGTTTTTAATAGGAATGGGTGTTTTATTTTGTCAAAGTCTTTTTCTGTGTCTATTGAGATAATGATATGATTTTTGTTGTTTTTTTATTGATATGGTCAATTATGTTGGCAGTTTTCTCAATATTTAACTAGTCCTGCATTCCTGATATAAATCCCACCTGGTCATAGTGTGTGATCTTTGTAATATATTTCTGTAATCTCCTTGTTAGTGTTTTATTTTAAAATGTTTGCATAGATATTCATTAAGAAAAATGGCCTAGACTTTTCTTTCTCTGTTTTTGTTCTTCCTGATTTAAGTATAAAAATCATACTTATATCATAAAAGGAATTTGGCAGGACTCCTTTTTTTTTAAGGAGGGGAGGGCAATTGGGGTTAAGTGACTTGCCCAAGGTCACACGACTAATTTGTGTGTATGTGTCAAAAGTCTGAGGCTGGATCTGAACCCAGGTCCTCCTGATTCCAGGGCCAGTGCTCTACTCACGGCACCCCCTCTCCCTCCAGGACTCCTTCTTTGCCTTATTTTTTCAAATAGTTTACATGGCATTGGGATTAATTGTTCCTTAAATGTTTGATAGAATTCACTTGTAAATTCAACTTAAGGAGTTCTTTCATGGCTCATTCAATTTGTTTTTCTAAGATAGGGTAATGTAAGTATTCTATTTCCTCTTCTATTAATCTGGGCAATTTATATTTTTGTAAACATTCATCCATTTCACTTAGATTGTCAGTTTTTCTGGCATGTAATTGGGTAATATAACTCCTAATAATTGCTTTAATTTCATCTTCATTGATCATGCATTCACCCATTTCATTTTTGCTACTAGTAATTTGGTTTTCTTCTTTCCTTTTCAAAATAAAAATTAACCAATGGTTTGTCCATTTTATCGAGGTTTTTCCCCATAAAACCAGCTCTTACTGTAATTTATTCAATTTTTTTTACCTTTTAATTTTATTGATCTCTACTTTGATTTTCAGGATTTAAATTTTGGTGTTTAATTGGGGATTTTTAATTTGTTCTTTTCCTAGTTTCTCTTTTGGTTGCATGCCCAATTTATCAATCTGCTCCTTCTCTCTTTTATTGATGTATACTTTTAGAGATATAAAATTTCCCCTAAGTACTGCTTCTGTTGTATCCACAAATTTTGGAATGTTGTCTCATTGTTGTTGTTGTCTTTATTTTTTCTTTTTGGAGGGCAGGGCAATTGGGGTCAAGTGACTTGTCCAAGATCACATGGCTAGCAAGTGTTAAGTGTCTGACTCTGGATTTGAACTCAGGTCTTCCTAACTCCAGGGCCAGTGCTCTATTCACTGCACCACCTAGCTGCTCCGTTGTTCTTTTTAATGAAATTATTGATTGTTTCTACAATTTTTTTTCATTAGCCAACTCATTCTTTAGGATTAGGTTATTTAGTTTCCAATTAATTTTTAATCTGTGCTTTCAAGGTCATTTATTGAATGTAATTTTTATTGCATTAGGGTCTGAAAGGGGTATATTTAATATTTCTGCTTTTCTGCATTTGGTTGTGAGATTTTAATGCCCTATTACAGGGTCAATTTTTGTAAAGATCTTATGTACATAAAAAAGACAGGTCAATTAGGGTTAAGTGACTTGCCCAGGGTCACAGAGCTAGTAAGAAGCTGGATTTGAACTCAGGTCCTCCTGACCCCCAGAGCCAGTGCTCTAAAATTCACCATGTCACCTACCTACACTGATGGTGGATTTTTTTCACTTTCTATTTTACTCTCTGTTTCTAGGTTATCAGAGCAGTTTTCTTTGATAATTTCTTGCACTATGGTATCTAGGTTATTTCTTTGATCATGACTTTTTTGGTGGTTCAATAATTCTTAAATTATTTCTCCTCAATCAATTTTCCAGATCAGTTGTTTCTCTGAAGAGATATTTCACATTTTTTTTTTATTGTTTTGACTTTGTTTTATTGTTTCTTGGTGTCTCATGGAGTCACTAGCTTCCATCTGCCCAATTCTAATTTGTAATGAATTATTTTCTTCAGTGAGTTTTTGCAACCTTTTTCTGTTTGTCCAGTTCTGCTTTTTATGGAGTTATTTTGATCAGTGAATTTTCATACCTCTTTTTCCGTTTGACCAATTCTACTTTTTGAAGTGTTATTTTCTTCAGTATTTTTGTGCCTCTTTTGCCAAGCAGTTGTTTTCATCTTTTCTTCATTTCCTTTCTTTTCTTTGCCTAATTTCTCTTCTACCATTCTTATTTAATTTTGAAAATCAAAATTTTATCTCTTACCAGAATTTCTAGGTTTGTGTTTAATTCACATTTTTTCTTTGAGACATTGCTTGTAGCTATTTTGACTTCATTGTCTTCTGAGTTTGCATCTTGATCTTCCTGTTGCCATAGTAGCTTTTTATGGTCAGGTTCTTTTTGTTGCTGTTTGCACATTTTTTCACCCTGTTTCTTGATTTTGAACTTTATGTTAAAGTTGGGCTCTGTTCCTGGTCTGGGGGCAGGAGTGGCACTGTCTCAAGCTTCAGGCTTTTTTGTACTGCTGTTTTCAGAGCTAATTCTTGGGGTTTAGAAGTTTTCAGTGCTTTGAAGGTGATATTATCGAGGGAGAGGTGTGGTCACTGCTTTCCTGGTCTGTACTCTGATCCTTACCCAGGAAGGACTCCTGATCTTTTGGGACCAGAAATGATACTGTTCCTCAGGAGCCCTTATCCTATTATATGTGAAAAAATTATCCCTTGTGACCAAAAATAATCCTCAAGAATCAAAAGAAGCTTTAGGGCTTCTGCTCCCTCTGACCAAAAGTGATCCTCTCTGCCCAGAAGTGGGTGCAGGCAACAGAGTAGCCAAAAGGTATCTGGTCCTATATCCAGTGCTATAATAGTGGTCTCCTATGGTCTTTTTCTAACCAGTTGCCAGATTCCCCTTACTGTCTCTGCCTTGAGAGCTCCTGATGCTGCTGCTTCTGTCACTACCACCTGGTCCCACCACTGGCATTTCATCCATGTGGACTTTAGGTCAACCTTCACCTATGTATCATAGATCTATTCCATAGACTGGAATAATGTCTCACTGACCTCTTGTTGACTCTGCCTCTTTAGAATTTGATTTGAGACATTATTTGAAAGTTGTTTGGAGGGAAATGTTAAGAGTACTCAGCTGCAAGCTTTCTCTTCTCCACCATCTTGACTCTATCCCCAACCCCCAGAAGTTGCCCCAAGAAATTTGGAGGATAAAAAGGAGAAACTATCTCAGAACCAGGAGAAAATAGATTCTAAGCATCTGAATTCCAAAGTTTGGAGCAGTAATGGAACAAAGGGAGGACTGAGCTGTGGCAGAGAAGGGAGACATTGAGAAGAGTCATTGGCTTTATAGGCATCTGGGAGGGGAGGTCCCAGGTGAGGGAAGTCTCAAGAAAAGGTCAGTTCTTTCCCCAACTTCCTTTCCTGATTCCTGTCTATTGATAGACTATAAAATAATCTTCTGTTTTGTCACCCAAGTGTTCCCAGTAAACTTCATTTTGCCCCAAACCCAAAGAGACCAAAGGTTAATCAGATATACATACATGTATGTACATATAAATGTATATATGTATGTGTGTATATACACACATGTGTATATACATATAAACATATGCATGTGTGTGTATAAAGTGAAATGATGGAGAGACCAACCTCTGCCTAGGTGTTGGGAATTTTCCAAACTAGGGGCTGAGAAAGATTGTAGCTAAATTCAGTACTTCCCCTCTAAAATAAACTTTCTAAAGCTAGAGAGGAGGGAACCAAAATGACTTTAGGGGCCATATGGCCCCTAGGCCTAAAATGAGTTAATTATTGTATCTGCATGTTACAGTAATAAAAACTCTCACTTCAATAGTATATGCTCCAGAAACCCTTTACAAAGTACTTTTCTCAAGTAGGAGGGGAAGGGGATAAGAGAAGAGAAGAGGGTTATAGAAAGGAAGGCAGATTGGGGGAGTGGGTAATCAGAAGCAAAACACTTTTGAGGAGGGACAGGGTGAAAGGAGAGAGAACAGAAAAAACAGGGGGAGGGAATAGGATGGAAGGAAATAACAGTTAATTGTGAAAAAAAATTGAAGCAAGTTTCTCTGATAAAGACCTTGTGCCTCAAACATAAAGAACTGAGTCAAACTTATAAAAGTAAAAACCATTCCCCAATTGACAAATTATCAAAATATATGAACAGTTTTCAGATAAAGTAACCAAAGTTATCTATCACCATATGAAAAAAAAATTCTCTATCGATTGGAGAAATGCAAATTAAAACAATTCTGAGGTAGTACTCCTTACCTATTAGATTGGCTAATAGGACAGAAAAGGAAAACGACAAATGATGGAAGGGATGTGGGGAAAATGGGGCATTAATACACTATTGGCAGAGTTGTGAACTGATTCAACCATTCTGTAGAGCAGTTTGGAACTATGCCCAAAGTGCTATAAAATCAAGCTTAACTTCTGTATCCCCCAAAAAGATTTTTTAAAAAAGGAAAAGGACACACAAGTACAGAAATTTTTTATAGTACCCCTTTTTGTGGTGGTAAAGAATTGGAAATTGAGGGGATGCCCATCAACTGGAAAATGGCTGAACAAGTTGTGGCATATGATTGAGATGAAATACTATTATGCTATGGGAAATGATGAGTGGGATGCTCTTGGAAAAGCCTGGAGAGAGACTTGCATGAGTCGATGCAAAGTGAAATGTACTGTATAGAAGAAGGGGTATTCAGTAGGCTAGCTATTTTGGGGTAGGGGAAAAATGGGGAGAAAAATTTATAACTCAAAATCTTGTGGAAATGAATGTTGAAAAGTAAAAATAAATAAATAAATTGGAAAAAAAGAGAAAAAGTTGGCCAGAGGCAGTGTGGTAGAATGGGTAGGGTGCTGGATGGGTTGTCTGGGTACAGATCCCTATATGACCTCTGAGGAAGTCCCTCCCTGGGACTCAGTTTATTCATCTCTAAAATGAAGGGATTAGACACTATAGCCTCTGAGGCCCCTTCCATCTCTAGACCTAGTATCCTCTGAGCTTCGCTCACCAAGTCTGGAAATTTTAGATGCCTAAACTGCTTCCCTTCCCTCTATAGCCAGGTCACCAAGGATTTTAATATTTGAGCTTTTATTTTTTGATCAACTTTATTTTCCAATATAGTCCTGCTTCATTTAGCCAACCTTCTCAGGGAGCAAAGAATAAAAAGGAGAGAGAAAAAAGGCAGCTCAGTGAAAAGTGATCAATATATTAACTGAATGTGGTAATATAATTGCATTATTCAACAGCCAAAGGTTCGACTTCTACCAAGAGGGGAAGGAGGTATATTTACTCCATTTATCTCTTGATAAGACATTAGAGGTGGCCAGGTAAGCCTCATATGCTTAGCTGTATGACCTTGGGAAAGTCACTTAACATTTATCTGCCTTGGTTATCTCAAGTTGTAAAATGTGATAATAATTGTACCAACCAGTGTTGTTGTGAGGATCAAATGAGATCATATTTGTAAAGCACTTAGTAGAGCATACAGTAGAAGCTTAATAAATGCTTGTTCCCTTCCTTCTTTTTTTTCATTTTTCTTTTCTTTTTTTTGGAGGAGGGATGGCAGGGCAATTGGAGTTAAGTGACTTGCCCAAGGTCACACGGCTGTGAGTGTTGAGTATCTTTGGGCTCAGGTCCTCCTGTCTCCAGGACTGGTGCTCTGTTCACTGCATCACCTACCTGCCCCATGTTCCCTTACGTTTTAAATAAAGCCAAGTTGTTTGTTTGTTTAATATTTACACAATATTTCAGTTTTGTTTGCTGTTCTTCCCATTTACATTGTTGTAACCTATCAGGTAGATTGTTTTCTTGATTCAGCTTTCTTCTCTCTGCATCAGTTTATAAACATCTTCCCATGCTTCTCTGAATTCTTCAATCGATAAATTACTTATTAAACATTAAAAAAAGAAATGTACTGTGTACAAAGTAACAGCAATATTGTAAGATGATCATTTGTGAATAATTTAGCTTTTTTTCAGCACTACAGTGATCCAAGACAACTCTTGCAGGACTTATGGTAAAACATGCTGTACATTCTCAGACAAAGAACTGATCATATCTGAATAAAGATTTAAGCATACTTTTTTTTACATTCTTTATTTTTCCTGAGTGGGTTTTTTGGTCTATGTTTTCTTTCACAACATGACAAAAATGTTTTACATGACTACACATGTATAACCAAGATCGAATTGCTGGCCTTCTCAACAAACAGGGGTGAGGAGGGAGCAAGAGAGAGAATTTGGAACTCAAAGTTATAAAAATGAATGTTAAAAATTGCTTTTTACATTTAACTGGGGAAAAACAAAATACCAAATTAAACCCCCCCAAAAAAACAATCTGATACTTTGCCCAAAACAATCCAATGAAATAGGTGGACATATATTGACTTGAACTGTGATTTCATTGGCATAGAGAACTCCTACTGGGGAAACACCTTATATCAATGCACAGAAGAACACTTGCTATACAACTCAAATTCTTAGAGTTGCTTGAAGGAACTAATAAATTAAATAACATGTTCAGGGAGCTAGTATAATAGAATGAGCATTGGTTCTGGAGTTAAGGAACCAGATTTCAAATCCTGCCACTGATGCTTGATGACTGTGTGACCTTAGGCTAAGCACTCAACCTCTCTGATGACTGTGCAACCTTAGGCTAAGCACTCAACCTCTCTGACTTTGTTTCCTCATCTGTAAAATGATAGGGTTGGACAAAAATGACCTTTGGAATCCTTTCATTCTATAGCTATGATCCCAGGTCACACAGCCAGTATGTGTCAGGGGTGGAACCTACCCATAGGTCATCTCTCTAGCTACTGAACAACAACTCAAGTGTTATTGTCCCCATTTTATAGATGAGGGAACTGAGGCTCAGAGAACAGACTTGACTTGCCAAGAATATACTAATAGTAGGTGACAGAACTGGGGAAAAATCCCAAAAGATGGAAGCAGGTCTCTTCATTCCAAAATGTGCTCTCTTGTTGAAATGAGAGCCTTGGGTAACAAAAATTCTGCAAATCATTGGTTGGGAATCCTTGATTTATAGCCCTCTAAAAAAAGAACCTCAGGGACTTGGGACAGAGGTCCACAGTTGATAGAGCAAAAAGCTTTTGAGGTCTTCTGGGCCAATTTCTTGATTTTGAAAATTTAGAAACTCAAACTCTGGCTGGTAAAGTGACTTGCCTAAAAGTTACTGTTAACTCTTAACAAAGCTGAGACTTGAAACTGGCGTGCTGACCTTTTCCACAGCACTACATTATTATTAGAGGCCAAGACAGCCTCTAATACATTCTCCCTGCCTCCAATACATTCTCAGCCAGCTGTAATCATACCTGTACATCAAACTCCACCCTCCATGACAGTACCAGGGATGAGGAAATATAAACAATTCAACTAAACTCAAGTAACATTTTTATGCTTTATTTAGTATTTTATTTTTCCCCAGTTACATGTAAAAACAATTTTTAACATTTGTTTTTAAAACTTTGATTTCCTAATTGTCTTCTTACCTCCCTCTCCACACCCTCCCCCCATTGAGAAGGCAAACAATTTGATATAGATTATACGTGTCTAGTCATGCAAAATATTTCCATAATAGTCATGTTGCAAAAGAAAACATAGACAAAAAAAACTCAAGAAAAATAAAGAACGCAAAAAAAAAGTATGGTTCAATCTGTATTCAGACTCAATCAGTTCTTTGTCTGGAGATGGATAGCATTTTTCATCTTAAGTCCTTCAGAGCTGTCTTGGATCTCTGTATTGCTGAGAATAGCTAATCAACTAACATTTATTATGCAACCACTGTGTCTCATTTCCACCTGCTCAATCGCTTCTCATTCTTTAAAGCCCAACTAAAATGTCACCCTCTCTAGGAAATGTTCCCTGAATAAATGGCCTTTCCCCTCAGCCTCTCAGAGTACTTTGTTTGCATTCTCTAATACACTTGTAATGGGGCCTTTGGGCCATGCCCAAATTGCCAAACATGGAGGTGCTCTGTGTCCCCTACCACATGTGGTAAAATCCACTCCCTCTTTGTAACATCTCATACCCTAGGGAAGGGAAGGGGGATTTGATTAATAGCTTAGCAGAGTCCCAGTTCCAAGCCCAAATCCCTCCTTGAGCTTGACTCCCAGACACCTGGCTGCTGGGGGCTTCCATGCCAATCTGGCAGGTTACAACACCCTGTCTGCAATCCTGGCTCCAAGGTCTCCATGGCTGGAACTCCCTGGTCCAGTAGCGAGTATTGCCAGCACCCAAAACTGAGAAGGACAAATGACAAAGAAAAAACACAAACACCCTACACCCATTTCTCAGAACTTAGGAAAAAGAGAGGGAGAACAAGGATAGAAAGTCCTTTCTCTCTCTCCTATTCAGTTTTGTTGTTTTGTTTGTTTTTTTTTTACAACAATTCTTGTCTCAAATTCAGGATGGTTCTCTGTGTTTCTGGGGAGACATAAGCAATTTCCATTCACTTGTTTCCCTAATACCATTCAGTAAAGTCTCAATACAACCAGTGTAAAAGGTTTTCCAGTATCCTTAAAAGGGGGTGAGGGTACCTAGACATTCTAAAAATGCTATTTCCCACCAAAGGTGTTCCCCAAATACAACCATCCTACATGTACAGGTGAAAATTACAATTACCCCAAACACAGTCTTGCAGACTTACAAAAACAAGCAACATTTTAAAAAGTTCACCAAATATTTCTGCTTGCTTAGCCTTAGGCTTACAGGGCCTTTCTTTCTTTTTTTTTTGGAGGGCAATTGGGGTTAAGTGACTTGCCCAAGGTCACATGACTAGTTTTTGTGTTAAGTGTCTAAGGTTGGATTTGAACTCAGGTCCTCCTGACTTCAGGGCCAATACTCTATTCACTGTGCCACCTAGCCGCCCCTTACAGGGCCTTTCTTAACCAACAAGCAAAGACAAGGAAAACTTATTCTCACATAGAACAGAAACCTAGTCCACATTGAGTTTTCCAACTACATGGAGCTCTCCCCACAGGGATGTGGGTCATGGAGTCTGTGACCCCTTTCTCAAATGAGAAACTATCCAATGGAAGCTCTTCCAATGAGTCCCTTAGTGCATAAGGCCATCAAACTGGGATCTGCACAAAGTGTTCCTATATACACAGGGGACATCAATGTTCTCCAGGGTTCCCTCAAGTATAGGTGGTTATCATAAAAGTGCAGGCAATTTCCTCTGTTCCCCTTATCCCAAAGGGCACCCTGTATTCCCCCAAGGATCCTTGCTACTGCCAGGGCAAACTCATTGTAAACTCACATCAGGACAAGAAGAAAAGTAGGCTCATTTAGAGAAGTGGTAAGGAATAACAGGTACTTTTAGATTTTAGACAAGGGTTTCCCACCTTACGAAGCCGGAGGATATTGTGCTTTCATACACGTCAAGCAATCTAGGTCTATTTAAATTAAAAAAGAATATGAACATTTCTACTAGCCATCTAGTGATTCCAGATTTGTTACATTAAATTTAATATCAATTCTTATACAGGATTCAGTCATATAGAACAGTATGAGTATATAACAGTTTATCAATACTTATATAGAATCCAATAATACGAGAAATAAAAATATTTAAATAGTAAAGCAATCAACAAATGAAAATTTGTTAAATTAAATCACTGGGAACTGAATACTTATACAAAATTTAATCATACAAAAAGGATTGATACTTAGCAGTCAAGCATTCAACAAAATGAAAAATTAGCAAAATGCAAAAAATGAAAATGACTTATGAAGGAACATTCATTTACTATGGAGGAAAATAAACAACTTTACAGGCTAAAAACCCTTCCAAATTTCTCTAGGATCTTGCAGGATAAGATATCTATGGCCTGTAACCAGCTCGTATTTTTCTTGGAAGCTTTTGGTACAGGAGTTCTGACTTCACTGTCTTCCTCCTGTTCCATGCTTTGATCCTTTTTGTCCCCAAATTAGGAGTCTAATGTTGGATTGCTCTGCTTTGTTTGCTTCCTTTGCCTTGTCATGTTGCCACTCAGTCACTTGACCCCTGGGCTTTTTGCCACAGTAGGACTCTGCCACCAGACAGGGGAGCTTCATTTCAAACGCTGGGGTTTTCTCAGCTGCCAGAGGTATAAGATGGGTGCTCTCTCTGAGGCCTCCACACACTCTGGCAAGCTGGACACATGCCCCAGGACCTCCACCCTAGACTGCAATCCAGATCCAAGCAGGTTAAAGCAAGAGTGATTACCCCTCAGACTGGTTGCTTGGTCCCCCTACACTCTGCAGGCCAGTAGCTGAAACTGCCATGTGGCAGCAGCTGTGCTGCAGCCCTCAGTGGCTTCTCACCCCGGGGGCAAAAGCCAACGCACTCCCAACTACTGGGTCCCAAAGTCCACACTGCACTGACCTCTCACTTTGTCCTTAGCATCTATGTCTTGATAATTCTGGAAACAGCCACAGCTGCTGGTGATCTGGAGTCCCTCCAGCCGGCAGCTGGTCAGGCCCACCCTGGGGCTAAAACCTCTGGCTCCTGAGGGCATAGGGTCGGCTCCCAGAGTGCTCTACTGGACGATTCCTTGCAGGATAAGATATCTAGAATCAAACTAACTACAGTGGTTCTTACTTTCTGCAAAGTCAGGTAGGTTACATTTCAACCCATTTCCAAGGTTTTTCAGTGTCTTTAAGGGAGCTTGGGGGGTACCTAGACATTCTACAAATGCTATTTCCCACCAAAGGTGTTTCCCAAAGTATGGGAGGAGAGTCTTTGGCTCTCCAGTTCCATTTAGTTACTAACAATAAAATTAGCTTTTACAAAGAAATACTTTCAAAAATAAAATCACAAGTATAACAAACTTCCTCCCTTAACACATGAGAGGCATAATCTGCCCCTCCCTACATTACCACCAACAACACCACCTCAATCCCTGGGGAAAGGTGTGGATTATTAGGTTCATAGCTTAACTCAGTTCCTTTTGTCACTGTGCCAAGCCTAAAACCTACCCTGGGCTTGAGTCCCAGGCATTCTGGCTTCTCAAAGTTTCTCTGTTGGGCTGGCTGACTGTAAGATTTCTTGTGATGCTGACTCTGAGGTCACCGTAGCTCAAACTCCTGGGACTGGTGGGCATCGCTGATATCATCTGAAAGTGAGAAGGAGATAAGACACAGAAGAGAAACAAACACTTCCAGGCTCATTTCTGGGATATGGAGTTAAAAAAGAGGGAGTGCAGAGAAAGAAAGTCCTTCCCCTCTTTAACCCCACAGTGGGTGAACTGTAATTTTTGCCCTCTGCACAGGACAGAGGGAGCCAGAAAGAATCTGAAGCAGACAGATTTCAGAAAAACCTGGAAAGACTTACACGAACTGATGCTGAGTGAAGTGAGCAGAACCAGGAAAACACTGTACACAGTAACAACACTGTGTGATGATCAACTATGATAGACTTAGTTCTCAGCAATACAAGGATCCAAGACAAGTCTAAAAAGACTCAGGATGGAAACTACTATCCACATCCAGAGAAAGAACTATGCAGTCTGAATGCAGATCGAAGTATACTATTTTCACTTTTTTTCTTTCTCCTTTTGTTCTGATTCTTCTTTCACAACATGACTGATGTAGAAATATATTTAACATGCTTGCACATGTACAACTTAAAAAATAAAAATAATTTCTTGAGAAAAAAAAGAATGCAAGCCAGAAAGAAGGACTGTCTCACAATTTCACCAGTTTTAAAGACAACTTGTTCCCAATTAGGTAGCCAATCAAAACAGATTACCTCCACATGGTAAGAAATTCAGAGCATCTCTGTGTTAGGTGACCTGGGCACACTCTAAAGGCTCCATTGCACACATTATTCAGTATTGCATGTTACATTTATCTATATGTGTTTCATACCTCTCTAACAGAACATGAACTCCTTGAGTTCAGGAATGATGTCTTGTCCAAATTGTATCTTCCTTGTTCTCCCCAGGGAGATGTGCTTTGCATGTAGTAGGTATTTAGAGGTTGAATTGGGGAATTTCTGGTACTGATTATCTGATTAGTCCCTTTTCAGGTTTGCTGTGTAGTTCTCACATAGTGGGGACTATTTGTATACAGAAAGCATGGATATTTACAACCAACTGGTATTTATTAAGCATGTATAATGCCCCTAGCACTGTGCTAGGTTCAGAGGATACAAAGGCAAAAACAAAAATAAATAGTTCCTGCTCTCAAGAAGATTACATTCTACTAGAGTGGAGGAAGGCAATGTGGAGGAAGGCAATGTGGAGGAAGGAAGGGAACAGCAATAGAAAACTATGCCAGCATTTCTACCAATGCTGAGAATGCATGCAGCTTATATATGTAAGGGATGGGGTGGTATAGGCTCCTTCACCCAGGAGGAAGATAATCATAGATTAAGAACTGAAAATAATGAATATGCAAGAGTGTAGCCCTTGACTCCAAAGGAATTCTATTAACTTCTGTGTTTAGCCTTATCTGAATGACTCATGGTTGATGTATTCAAAGATACATAAGGTCTGCTTACCTTATGATCAGTGCATTTGTAAGAAGCTCCAGCTCCCTTCATTTATCTCAGTAAAAAATATCACAGCACCTAAAGTCTGGGGGCCATTCAGTGGCCAAGCTATGTCCTGATAGGGCTGACTTATTGAGAACAATAACAAATATTGCTTAATTTCCCTGAACTAGATCAATATGAAACCTAGTGGGGAATAATAAAGTGAAATATATGTACTTTCTTAGTACCTTTTCTAATATGACAATGTTTATGTAATTTGTACATTATCCAATAAACCCTGAAGTTAGATCAAATGAGTGTGAAGTTTTTGTCTATGAAACCTGAACAAGGCACAATCAACATCTTTAAACCAGTGGTTAACAATACTACGAATCAACAGCAGAGAATTAGCAATGAGTCAGCACCAGAAAAGTATGTGGTCAGTAGACTTGGAGGTATTTTTGTGTATGAGTTTTGTGTTCTACTGAAACCATTTGGAGAGAGGAACCAGTAGGAACACATCTTGTCTGTGTCCCCTTGGTAGGCTGTGTTGGGATTTATACTGTAGGCTGTTACTGGTTCCGATGTCTGTAACAACATAAGAATGACTAGAGACAAGCTAAGTACCCCAGGATCATTTGAACTCCTATTTCTTTTCTTTTAAAAATTATTAATACCTTAATTTTTAAAAATCACAATATTTCCTTAGATACTCTTTATCATCACCCAGAACACTCTGATAACAAAGAAAAACAGTCAAGAAAAGCTGACAAATAAAACAATGTTTGTTGGCGTCTGCCATATTCAACATCTGTAGTCATCTGGCCTCTGGATTCAGTATTGGTCAGTGCATTTTATTCAGAGTTCAGTTGCTTTTTTGGTTGTTTTCGATGGTCATCCTTGTAGTCATTCTGTATATGCTTCTCCTGGTTCTGCTTACTTCAATCTATGTCATTTTATACAAGACTTCCTGTGTTTCTCTGAATTCCCCATCTTTGTTTCTAATAGCACAGAAATATTCTATTATAAGCATATGCTGGGATATGTTCAACCACTTTCTTAATTTATGAATAAACATTGTTTTCAAGATTTTTTTTTGCTCCCAAAAATGGTGTTTTTTAATATAAAATGAGATGAAATATGTAAAGTGTTTTGCAAACTATAAGGAACTATATAATTGCTAATATGATGATAATGATAATCTTTTCTATATCTGACTTCCTTGGGATATATGCCCAATGGTAAGATTTCTAGATCAAAAGATATGAAAAGTTTAGTAAATATTCTTGTATAATTTCAAACGTATTTCTAGAATAGTTGAACCAACTTGCAGCTCCATCAAGAGTGTCCTAGTGTGTCTAACTCCTCACAACCTCTCAGCATTGAGTATTTCCATTTTTATCCTCTTTGCCGATTCATACAATGTGAAACTCTGAAGCACTATAAAATACTAGGTTAGTAGTAGGGGCAGCTAGGTGATGCAGTGGATGGAACACTGAGCATGGAGTCAGGAATACCTATGTTCAAATTCAGCCTCAGACGTTTACTAGCTATTTAATCCTGGGCAACTCACTTAATTTCTGTTTGCTTCAGTTTCCTCATCTGTAAAATGGGAATAATAATAACACCCATCTCCCCGGATTGTTATGAGGATCAAATGAGATAATTGTAAGGTGCTTAGCATAGTACCTGCTGCATTGTAGGACTTCTATAAATGTTAGCAATCATTATTAATAATAGCAGCAGTAGTAGTATGTACTCTTCAATTTTTTTTAAAGCAGTATCCAATCATTTTGTAGTATAATTTGAGATTTGGGAATGCCAGACACTCCCTTGTAGCATTTTTTCCATTATTTCCCTTGAGATTCTTGACCTTTCGTTCCTCCAAATAAATGTTATTATTTTGTCTAGAAGCTCTTTGGTAGTTTGATTGATATAGCATTAAACCTTTAAATTAATTTAAGTAACATGGTAGAGGGAGATCATTTGTCATTTTTATTATACTGGGATGGCCTAGCCATGAAAAATTAATTTCTAATTTTTTACCTTCATTTATTTTTGTAAATGGTGCTTTGTTGTAATTATATGAATCCTGAGCATATCTCTGTAGGTTAACTCTTGAAGAGGTTTATATATTTTGTAATTATTTTGAATGGAATTTTTCTATCATTTCCTCTGGATTGCATTAGTTATATACAAAAAGGCTAATGATACTATGTATTCATTTTTCATCCTACTCCTTTATGAAGTTATTGATTGCTTTGGCTAATTTTTTATGGAATCACTGAGATTTTCTAAATCACAGACTCAACCACTCTTCTTCACTTCGGCCACCTTCTTTTCTACTACTATGAGCAGTCCCTCTCCTCCCCAAATCTCTAAGTCTTGCTTTGGGATCTGTAATTAAAGCAACACTACCATGCTTCTGGAAAAGGTGCCTCCACTGCCATCCCTATTGTTCTATTCACCATCTCTGTGACTACCTAGACCTCCCAAACCTCTTTCCCTGGACATTACTGCCACAGGATGTTGTTCCCCTACTGCCCCTTGTGAGAAGGGATTGTTTCACATCTGGATTTGTAATGCCAACACTTAGTACAGCGTCTGGAACATACTCTAAGTGCTTAATAAATGCTTTTTCTTTCATTTATCATCTACAAATAGAAATCATTTTGCCTATCTTTGTATCTTCACTTTCTATTTCTTGTCTCATTGCTATGGCCAGCATTTCTTGCACTCTCTAAAGTAGCACTGGAGATGATAAATAATCTTTTCTATGCATGATCTTATTAGGAAATGTTTTAGTGTTTGTTGCAAATAATTCTATTAGTTTTAGATTCATATTTTGGATCATATTAAGGAAAGATCCTTATATTCTCATGCATTTTAGTATCCTTAACACAAATAGGTACTGTGTTTTGTTGGAGGTTTTTTATCTATTGCTATAATAAATGATTTTAAAAGATTTTATTAGTCATATGTTATTTACATTAAGAGTTTTCCTTAAGATATACAAACAATGGGGATAGAAATCCATCTTGCCCTCCAAGAAAGTAAGGGGGAATGGGGGAGGACATAAAAGAGAACAGATTGGGGGAAGGGGTATTCAGTATGTTTACTATCTTGGGGTGGGGTAGGGGAGAGACAGGGAGAAAATTTGTAACATGATCTTGTGGAAATGAATATTGAAAACTAAAAAATAAATAAATAAATTTAGCTTTTTTAAAAAAGAGTTTTCCTAATGTTAATCTTTGAATTCTTGGTATAAATCCAACTTGGTCATGGTAAACAAATGTTTAAATAGACATCCTCTTTGCTAATATTTTATTTAATATCTTACATCAGTATACATCAGTGATATCGGTGTATGATTTTGTTTTTCTGCTTTATTTCTCCTTTTGGGGCATTAGGGCAATATGTGTCTCATAGAAGGAATTTAATAAAGTACCTTCTTCCTCCATTCCTGACAACAGTTTGTATAGCTAGTTTAAGAGTTAATGGTTATTTAGACATTTAGTAGCATTCACTTGTAGAACATTTCCCTCTCTGTGGATGTTATTTTATGGCTTGTTCAAGGTATCTTTCCAAGATTTGACTATTTAAAATTAGTTCCTGTTCTTTCAGTGTGTGTATTTTATATTTTTGAAAATATTCATCTACTTCATTGAAAAGCAATGAAATACAGTAAAAAGATCCCTGGCCCTAGAATCAGAAGACCTAGGTTCAAATCCTGCTTGTCACTACCTTTATGTTTTTGAAAAAATCATTCAACTTTTCTTTAGACTAGATAATCCTACAATTAGTTTTTGATTTTAGGTTTTGTTTTGCATCATGGGATATAATAGATTTTAATCATTTCCCTTATTTTCTATCCACTTGCTGATATTTTTCTTCATTTTTTAATTTTATTTTTCAAATCAAGGCTAATGGCTTGTCTTTTGTCTTCAAAAATAGCTTCTATTTATTATCACAAAGAAAAATATTAAAATGTTAAAATGTAAAAAATAGATTATGAGTATCATACTGCTTGCCTTCTCAATTGGTAGGAGAGGCGCTGAATAGAGGGAGAGAATTTAGAATTTTTAAAAAATGAATATTATTATAACAATAGTATTTTTGCTTTCAATGTTGTTCATCTCTTCTTTGATTCTCAGGATTTCTATTTTTATACCTCTTTTGGGAACTTTTTGGATTGATGATTTCTATATCTTTTAAAAATCATATGCTCAATTCAATGGTCTTCTCTTTCTCTAATATGCTTTTTTTCTAATTGACAGTATCTTATGCCTAGAGAATAGAATAGGATTACATACAGATTTAGAGCTAAAAGCAGATTATCCAGTCCAAACCCTTCATGTAATAATGAGGAATCTGAGAGTCAGAAATGAAAGGACTCACTGAAGGTCACAGTTAAAAATAGTGTAGAGGAAAGAGAGCTAGACTGGGGGTAGGAGAACTGGATTTATCAATACTCTCTAGCTCTGATACCTTGAACAAGTCACTTCCCCTCTTTCAATTCCATTTATTCAATTCAACAAGGACTTATTAAATACCTAATTCAGATGTTGTATTACAAAACATTGTGCTAGACCCTGGGGAAAACAAAGCTCTCATGCTCTCAAGGAGCTTATCTTCCACTAGATGAGCTTTCTCTCTAAGCCTCAGTTTCCTCATCTGTAAAAGGAAGATAATAATCTATTTTCCATTACCATTATGCAAAAAACACTTTCCGAACCATAAAGTGCTATAGAAACATGACTTATCATTCCTGTTAGAGCAAGGATGTCCAGTGGCAGGCATTAATATATGACAAACTAATGTGGTTAGACCCAGGCCTAGATTTAGAATCTGGAGACATGGGTTTAAATCCCAGCTCTGATATTTGTTCCCTATATGACTATGGGCGAATCACTTCTGAGCCCTCAGTCTTACTATATGTAAAATGATAAGGCATGAAGTGCATAGTCTTTAAGGCCCCTTCTAGCTTTATACCTTCTACTTCAGGGATTCTCCTTTCAGCTTTAAATGCTATGTTTCAGGCCTATATTTCACCAAGGGCCCTCAGAACTAAAGAGGTTACTAACCACTTCCCCTCACATTACTCAAACCTAGCAGGGCATGGTGTCCCCTTGTACTTTACCCTCTGCAGGGTACCTCTCACCTCGTCAGGAGGATTCTGGGGTGAGATTCTTGCATGGGAAATGAGAGCAGTTGTATTCTCACATTGACTTGGTAGCTTACCAGCTCTGTGACTTCAGGCCTGTCAGCATCCCTCCCTGCATCTCAGCATCCCCAATCCTAAAAATGAGGAGGCTGAGATAGATGATTACTCAGATCCCTCCCAAACTGGAAATCTAATCTTATGATGCTGTGACTTGTGCCTGAGAATGCCGTTCTGAGGCACCACTTCCCCCACTTTCATCCTTAATAGTGAGGGAGAAGAACCAGGAGAGAGACAGTCCCTTCAGAGGCACAGGAGGGAGGGAAGTGATGATCTGTTCACACTTTCTCTAATAAACGCTACAAACTTGATCTTTACCAAACATTCCCACTCTGGAGAGATAGAGACAGATGCCTTGTTCTCAGTAGCTGGCACCAGTGTGCCATCCCTCTCTGGTGTCTCTATTTTATGTCTAATATATTTATTTCTCACATGGAGATGGAATGTTAATTACCCTCGAGAGATAGAGACAAATGCTGTCTCCCCTTTTAGCTATACTGAGGTGTAAAACTCCCAGGAAGCTCTCAGGGGGAGGGAAGAAGAAGAGAAGGGAGGAGGGACCTGTATTTGAAAAAGAAAAAAAAAACTTCTATATGTAGGAAAATTGGCTGTTAATTACTTGGCAGGTTTTTAGGACACAAGCTCTTGATCTCATGGGGGCAAAAGGGAAGAGAGAAAGACAAAGCTCCCCAGGAAAAATGAGCAAGGGCAGTGAGGCAGACTATGAACATAGTCTCTGAGTACAGGACTTTGGGAATTGATTAAAAGTCTAAAAATTAGAAGACTGCTTTTTCCAGAATTGGGCAGCTAGGTGGCGTAGTGGATAGAGTGCTGAACATGGAGACAGGAAGATACCTCTTCCTGAGTTCCAGTCCAGCTTCAAATACTTACTAGCTGTGCGACCCTAGGCAAGTTACTTAACCGTATTTGCCTCAGTTTCCTCATCTGTAAAAATGAGCTGGAGAAGGAAATGGTGAAGAAAATCCTCAAGGGGACCATGAAGAGTCAGACATGACTGAATAATGACTAAAAATCATTTCCCCAGAATATTCACCATCTCTGCAGGTTAAAATTCCATCCATCATTCAAGAGCCAACTCAAAAGCCATTTCTTCCTTGAAGCCTTCCCTCTTCTTCCCCTTGCCCCAAAAGCTTGAAGTTATCTTTCCTTCCTATAATTTATATGCTGTTTGTACATTACTTGTAAGACTTAGAATTATAGAACCACAACATAATGGAGCTGACAAGAACCTTCAGAACACAGTTAGAACACAGAACATTAGAGCTGAAAAGCACCTTCAAACATAGAGTATTAGACTATAGATCACAGAAGGGATCCTAAAACAAAGAGTAAGAAAATAGGACGCTAGAGTGAGAAGGAGCCTACAATATGGAATGTCAGAATGTAGAACATTTGAGCTGGAGAGGACTCTAGAACACAGCATGTTATAATACAAAGTGTTAAGAGTCAGAAAAGCTCTTAGGCATAGACTAGTCACACATAGAACATAAAACATCAGAGCTAGAAGAGAGAATTAAAATGTAGAATGTAAGAGCTAGAAGTAATCGAAATAAAAAGGTCAGAACACAGATCTTAGAGCAAAAACTATCAGAAAAGGGAATTTTAGAGTTGGAAGGGACCTTTCCTCCCACCATTTCTTTTAGACAAAATTTTTCCTACTATCCTCCAGGTCCCAGCTCCTCTTCTCCTTGGTCAGCCTTCCCTGACCAAATTAGGCCATGCTGATCTCTCTCTCATCTACACCCCCAGGACACTTATGACCTGTATCAGCTACCTGACATCTCTCAACACTGCCTTATGCTGATGTCTTTTCTATTATTTATGTTTTATGCTCTGGTGCTTTCACTAAACTGTAAACTCCTTGAAGGCAGGTATTATACATATACATATATACTTTAAACCCCTTAGCACTTTGCATAATAATTGGCATATATTAAGTTCCCCAAAACTAATGAATGATCAATGAAAAAGGTAGCTGGCATGTATATGGCTCTTTAAGGTTTACAAAACATTTTGCACACATTATCTAATTTGGGCCTCACAACATCTCCATTTTACAGAGGAGGTAACTGAGGCTCAGAGGGGGAAAGTGACTTGCTCATGGTCGAACAGAGAACCAGTAACTAGCATTTATTAAGGGTCTACCATGTGCCAGAAATTGTGCCAAGCTCTAGGGATGCAAAGAATGACAAAAAACGGTCTCTACTCTAAAGGAGTTCACAGTCGAATGGGGGGAGGAAACAGGCAAACAATTATATCCACATAAGATATATACAGGATATATTGGAGGCGGTCTCAGAGAGAAGGCATTAAGATTAAGGAGGACTGGGGAAGGCTTCCTGTAGAAAGTGAGACTTTAGCTGAGACTTGAAGGAATCCAGGGAAGCTAGGAGGAGGAGGACGGAGAATGTTCCAGGCAGGGGGACAACCAGGGAAAGTACTGAGGTGGAATATGGACGGTGGCATTCAAGGAGCAGCAAGGAGGCCAGTGTCACTGAATCTGAGAGTGGGAGAGTAGGGCAAGATTGGGGGGCAGGGAGGTAAGTCAGGAAGGGCTTTGAACACCAAACAGAGGGCTTTATATTTTATTCTAGGAGTGATAAGAAACCACTGGATCTGATTGAATGTGTGTGTGACATGGTTAGATTTGTACTTTAAGAAGATTAATGTGACAGCTGAGAAGAAGACAGGCTGGAGTGAGGGGAAACAAGGCAGAAAGACCAAGCAGAGCATGTGGAGGGGAATAAAGTGCTAAAACCAGCCCTAGTAACTTAGCAGTCTAGTAGGGGAGATGAGACATTGATATGAATTATTAAAATAAAAACTAGAAAAAATATGTGGGGTGGCTCATAAGAGGATTGAAAGCTAGAAAAGACCTTAGAGAAAGCTTATCTAGTCCAAGTTCCTCATTTTACAAATGAGGAATTTGAGACCTAGAGAAGAGATGAGACTTGCCCAAGGTCACAAAAGTTGGCAGAGCCAGTATTCAGATCCAGATCCTTTAACTCCAAACCCAGTCTTCTTTTTCCTACACTGCACCACACTGACAATGACAAAGGGCCAAGATCTGGGATGAGCTCACCATTGCTTAGGGCAGGGGCTCTTAATCTTTATTGTATGATGGACCCCTCTGGAAATATGGTAAAGCCTATGCATACCTTCTCAGGTGTTTTAAATGCATGAAATGCATTTTGTGAAATATACAGGATTGTAAAGTAAACCAGGACCTACAGAGGATAGAACACTGAGTCTGGAGTAAAAAAGACCAGAAAGAGTAGAATTCAAACCTGATCTCAGATACAAGCTGTGTGACCCTGGGAAAGTCACTAACTACTGCCTAAAACTGGAGAAGTAAATAGCAAACCACTCCAGTATCTCTGCCAAGAAAACCCCGTGGACAGTTGGTCCAGGGGGTCGCAAAGAGCTAAACACAACTGAACGACAACAAGGGAACCAATTATAATGAAATAGAGCGATTAAAATATTTTTGAAAACAAATACCCAAGTTAAGAGCCCCTGGGCTAGGGGGAATAGGGAAGGTTTGATGAGAGAGATGGTAGCATCTCTTGAAATCTCTGTGTTAATAGAATCATGATTACAAATAAGGTGAGAATCCATTTGTACTCTGCCCTGGTCAGACATTATCTGTGTGTGTGTGTGTGTGTGTGTGTGTGTGTGTGTGTGTGTGTGTGTGTGTGTGTATGAAAGATAGGTGAATAGATGTGAGAGGGGAGGGGAAGGAGGGGGGGAGAGAGAGACAGAGAGACAGAGAGACAGAGAGACAGAGAGACAGAGAGACAGAGAGAGAGACAGAGAGAGAGACAGAGAGAGAGAGAGAGAGAGAGAGAGAGAGAGAGAGAGAGAGAGAGAGAGAGAGAGAGAGAGAGAGAGATCTCACTGTGTTAATCGTTCAGTTCTGGGACCTACATTTTAACAAGGTTATTGACAAGTGGATGTGCATCCGGAAGAGAATGAACAGGAAAGTAATATAGATAATAACAGTTGCAGTGGGTTGAACCCCTGTGTCTGCCAGCTCCAATTTCAACATTCTCTCCACTCACCCACGTGAGAAAGAGCTACCCAAGAATGACATATGTCCAAAAGTGAAATGGGTTGCCCCAGGAGGTGGCAAGCTCCCATTTCTGAAGATCTTCAAGCCAAACAGGATGACTGTGGTCAATAGAGGAGATTCCCGTTAGTTTTCTCTGCCCATACACCCATAGGAAATTAAGCCAAAGGAGAAATAGGACTTCCTCCTCTGGCACCTACCACTGGAACATAGAATCTGCTGGCTGGTGCCAGCCATACCTTTCCTTCTTTCACTGAGTAATGCCTTGTCATTATTGAGTCATTTCAGTCGTATCTGACTCTTCATGACCTCATTTGGGGTTTTCTTGGCAAAGATACTAAATTGGTTTGTCATTTCCTTCTCCAGATCATTTTACAGATTGAGGAAACTGAGGCAAACAGGGTTAAACGACTTGCTCAGGGTCACACAACTAGTAAATGTCTGAGGTAAAATTTTAATTCAGAAAGATGAGTCTTCCTGACTCCAAGCCCAGCACACTATCCACTATGCCACCTAGCCATCTGAATCCAAACTTCACAGAACAAATCCTCTTTAAAAAATGCTTTGTTCAGTAAAACTTGGACTCAGTCAAAAGGCTGCACCCAAGGACCTAAAAAGGCCACATGTAGCCTCAAGGACACAGGTTCCCCACCTCCACTAGTCATTACCCTGAAGAGATCTTTACCTGCAAATGCTACTTATTCATTGAGTGACCTTGGGCAAATCAGTTAACTTTGATGAGCTTCACCTGGAAAATGAAGGGGTAGGATTAGATGATCTCTTGGGTCCCTTCCACCTCCACCTCCAATTCCATTATCCTATGATCTACAATCCTGCTACAACTTATACCTGAGCAGATGGACCTTATGGGGCATCCCAGACAGAGGGCATCCAATCTTTGCTCAAAGATGTCCAAGAAGGGAGGGGTGGGGGTGAGGGGAGATCATTATGGACACTTCTTCTCTACTGTTATTTTTGAAAATGCAAATTTTTTCCAACAAGATTGATATATTAGGAAACAGTTTGAAAATAGCTTGGATTTTGAGTTTGCTTATACGCAGTTTCATCTGCGAGAAACAGTAGGAACACAGAAAACTGTATCACCTCAAAATAACTCACAAGCTACAACCCTTCTGATGCCCACTTCTACAAGAAAACTAGAGGGCTTTCTCAAGGTAATGTGCCAAATGTATTGTACATCTTCTGGTACAGCAGTAGCTGTGACCTGAGTAGGCCTAGTGTACCCACACTCTCCAACCCCTCTCCCCCACCGTCTCCATGGCCTGGGGCTCCTGGGAATGAGGGTGCAAACTGAGCAAGCAGCCTGAGGGTGAAGACACCACCATTATTTATTATAGTATTTATGTACTGAACTCATCTTCCTGAGTTCAAATCCAATAAGTCATTTGACCTTATTTGCCTCCGTTTCCTCATGTGTAAAAAGAAATGGAGAAGGAAATGGCAAACTACTCCAGTATCTTTGACAAGAAAACCCTAAACAGGATCACAAAGAGTTGGACACAACTGAAAAACAACAACTTTTTAAAAAATTTCTTCCCATTTAAAATCTATAAAACTGTGCTACCATTTTTATTAAGTTATCTACTTTTTGTTACTGAGGAAGTTTTTGAGTATAGTACCCCACCCCATTTTACCCATAAGCCCTGTTGTTTTTATTGTGAGATATTTCATAGCACAGTAATTTTTAGGAACACATATGTTGAGTTATAGCAGAACTGACTGTACTTCCTAAGGCAGTCCATTCTATTATTAGACTTCATTCTGCATTAGGATGCTCTACTTCATACTTATAAGCTTGAATTAATTGAACACAATGTCTAGAGAAGGGATCTCCAACTAGTAGATGACTGTCTACTAATGAATCTTAAAACAGTACCTGGTACATCTATGCACAAATCAGATTTACAAAATGATGTGTATTCCCTTTAGCTCATAGGGATTACCCATGGGACAAGGGACTAGATAGAGTAGCTAAGTGGTGTAGGGGATAGAGTACTGGGCCTGGAGTCAGGAAAACTCATCTTCCTGGGTTCAAATCCAGCTTCATACACTAACTCTGTGACCTGGGTGAGTCATTGAACTCAATTTCCTCATCTGTAAAATGATCTGGAGTAGGGAAAGGCAAACCACTCCAGTATCTTTGTCAAGAAAACATCAAATAGGGTCACAGAGAGACAGACACGAGTGAAATGACTGAAGGTGGGACTATGTACAAGAGCTCCCTGCCCAAGCACCTGTCACCACCTTGGTCCTTTATAACAAACACCCTCTGGTTTCCCCAAGAAATAATAAGACTTGGGCAACTGAAATGAGTTCTTTAGCAGGACAGGCAATGTGCTACAGTAGAAAAAACAGTGGATTCAGAATAAAAAGGCCTGGACTTGTATCCTCATTCTGCCCTTTATTCCCTGTGATCTTGGACAAGTCATTTATCCTCTTGGGACCTCAAACTTTTCATTTGTAACCTAAGAGGGTTGGACTAGATGACATTTAAAATCCCTCCTGTCAACCAGCAAACATGCACGTATCAAAATACCTATAATGTGCTGGGGACTGCATTGGGGACTGGGGGTACAAATACAAAGAATGAAATACCCTTTACTCTCAAAAACGTATTTCTAATAAGGAGACAATTACATATATATGTATTATAAGAATCAATTTTAGAATTTTTTAGTGCAAAGCAGTTGGGAAAAGAGGGCATTTTCAATCAATCAATATTTATTAAGCACCCACTTATTCACTTTATTCAAATAGAAAGAATGAAACATAGCAGTTGAGGGAGGGGGATCAGAAAAGGCTTTATTGTAGAAGATGTGACTTATGGTGAGTGTTGAAGGAAGAGAGAAAATCCATGAGGCAGAGGTAAGGAGAGAGTGAACACTGAGCATGTGAAATGGCCACTGGGAAGGTGTGAAGAAAAGACAGGGATAGAATGTCTTATATGAGAAACAGAGAGGGTCACTCTGGCAGGGTCACAGAGTATAGGTGAGAGAGTCATGTACAATTGACCTGCAAAGATAGCATAGGGACTGGCTGGGAAGGGCTCTGAAAGCTGAACAGAGGACATTTATAGTTTATCCTAGAGGTAATAGGAAGCCACTAGAGTTTATTGAGAAGCAGAGTGGCCCGGTCAGATTTGCACTTAAGGAAAATCAATTTGGCAGCTACATGGAGAAGAGATTGGAGTGATTCAGTACTTGAAGGAAAGTCAATTAGGAGACTATTGCAAAAATCTAGATGAGAGGTGATGAGGGCCTGAACAAGGCAGTGATTGTGGGTAGAGAGGAGTTAGATGTAAGAGATGGTTTAGGGGGACAAAGGAGAAGATTTGGCAACGGATTGGATCTGTGGGGTGAAGTTACCAAGGTTATGAACCTGGTGGGGAGAGTCTGGAAGAGGAATGGCTTTAAGGGGAAAGATAAAACAGTAAGTTCTGTTTTTCACATGTTGAATTTGAGATGTTTCTTGGACATCCCATTTGAAATGTCTAATAGGCAGTTGATGGCACAGGGACTGAAGCTGGTTACATAGACCTGTGAGTTATCCACATAGAGATGACAATGAAACTCATGGGAGCTGATGAGGTCAGCAAGAGAGAAAGCATAAATAGAAAAGAGAAGAGAACTCAGGACAAGACAGAAAATACCTGTCATTAAGTACCACTATATAGATGGTGACCCAGCAAATGAACCTGGGAAGGAGCAGTCAGACAGGTGGAAGAACCAGGACAAATGGATGAATGAGCATTTATTGGACACTAACTGTATGCAAAGCTCTTGGATAAATGATGAGGATACAAAGAGAAAAGCCACAGTCTCGCTTTTCCAGAAGTTCACATTGTAGTAGACAATAATGTACACAGAGGAGGTTTTAGCTGCAAGTCAGATGGAAAGGTCCCACCATCCTTTGGGTGCTGTGGTAAGGAAGATAGTAATGCATGGCTTTTAAATGCCACTTTAATTATGACATTTTAAATGTCATAAAACCATGTCCTCTTCTGATGGTTAGTTCTGATGGTTCTACTGAATGGTTCTGATGAACCAAATACCCATAGGAATCAAAATATGAAGTAGCAAAGGTGCTGATAGTGAGAAGTTTCTTTTCAGGGTCGTCAGTAGCTGTGGTTGCTAAGAAGATAGGGGCTGGAGCATTTGAGAAGCAAGTGCCAGGAGTCATCTCCACAAGGGTTGGTTTTTCAGATGGTGGCTACAGATGCTTGGCTAGAAGCCGAGATGGTGGTCTGGGTGTACTGCATTCCCAGGGCTCTGGATTTTACCTGCCTATCAGTGGAGGCTGGGCTCAGGGCCCTGGGTTATTTCAACCAAGTTTTGAGGAGATATAGAAATAGTGTTATGAAAACCCAAAGAAGAGAGAATATCCCAGAGTAGGGAGAGGTCAGCAGTGTCAGATGTGGCAGATAGGATGGGAAATGAGAAAAGATCTTACTAAGGCTTTTGGCACATTCTGCATAGAATGATAGGGTCTAGTGAAATTTTTTTTTGTTGTTTTTAAAGGATAGAGGAGCCTTTGGCATGTTTGAAGTCAATAGGGAAAAAACTGGTAGGAAGGGAGAGTTTGAAAATTCAAGAAGGGGGCTATCAGCTAGAGAAGACAAAAGTGGATAGGATCAAAGACACATACAGAGTGGTTGGCTTTTGCAAGGTGAAGGGCCATGGGGCTGGAGGGGTTGTGGTAGAAGGAAAGGGTGGAAGATAATGGGAATGGGTTTCAAGATGATGCCATTCATCAAGGTGGAAGAGGGAGCTCAAGGGAAACGGGCCTCTGTTTTCTCAGTTAAACAAGAGGAGAGGCCCTTTGTTGAGAGGATGGAGCTTGAGGCAAGAGGAGACAGAATGGCTTCTGTGGGGAGTGAGATAAGGGGCCAGGAGGGAAGAATAAAAGGACTGACTTGCTGTAGTGATACATTTGTAGTCATATCTGCTCATATGCAAAAAATTGGAGGCTCCAAACTTTCTGATTCTGTCATTCTCTCTTTGAGCTTTTGTATTCTCTATAAACAGGCCTTAGAATCATTTCCAGGCTATTTCCATGTCATGCCAACTTCTGCGATGCTCCCCTTTTCCCCTCCTTCTAGAAACAGAGGCAAATAGATGTTAAGTGATTTGCCCAGGGTTACACAGCTAGTAAATGCCTGAGGTCAGATTTGAACTCAACTCTTCCTAACTCCAGGCCTGATGCTTTATCCACTGCACCACTTAACTGCCCCAGTCATTTCACTACCCTGCTCAAAAATCTTTCATGGCTCCCTACTATCTATAAGCTGAAATGCAAATTCCTTTGTCTCTACTGGAGACCCTCCAAAGTCTCCCTCCTGCTTTTTTCAGCCTTATTTCCAAGGACGTTGGTAAATGTTTAACAACTACCTCTCTGGCAGGACATACTTTTAAGTTTAATCTTCATTATCTCCAACTATTTGAAGGGCTCTAATATGAAAAAGGACTGATCTTCTGGTTGGCTTCAGAAGGCAGAAATAGAAGCAATGAGTGGGAGTTATGGAGAGACAGATTCCTACCTGCCATAAGAAAAATATCCTAACAATTAAGGCTGCTGAAAAATCATCAAGGTATAGTGCTGGCAGTAGCTGGTGCTTAATAAATGCTTAGCTCTCTATTCATTCGGCCACCTAGCCACCTACATATGATAGGTCATTATATATTATAGAAGTCATATAATGACTGTTTCATTTCTCCTCTCTAGGCCTCAGTTTCTCCATCTGAAAAATGAGGGGGTTGAATTAGATAATCCCTAAAGTCACTTCCAACTTTAAAAACCTACAAAAACATCCCACTTGTTCCCATTCTGCCGGCTCTTCTCCCTCTCCCCCCTAACTCCGTCTCTCTCCCTCAGTTCCATTTCTTCACAATCCAGAAAGTTCAGCCCCTAACAAAGTTCCCTCCCTTCCCAGCCTGGCTTCCCCTGCACTTGGTCTCAGCCAGAGCTACTGTGAACAGCTACATGCTCAGCCCCTGGGGGGACTAGGTACATTAAGCTTCATGTCATGGCCGGCTCCTGCTCCTTTGCTCTCCTTCTCCTCGTCCTTCTGTCACCTTTTAATAGATTTCTTGGGGAACGAGTAATTTGTTCCTGGTGCCGGCTTTACACTCGACATGAAATCCCGGCAGGCCTCAGAGGTCAGCAAGGAGAAGCTCAAAGCCGGCTGTGAGAGGCAGATGCTGGGTTATTCATGACCCCTAAGCCAGACCACTCTACCAATTACCGCCCAGCCGGCTCCCTGCCATGGAGCTGCCCAGGGCCAAGTGTTTGAAGTCCATTCGAGGAACCGGCTGCCGGTAAACAAAACTTCCACAGCAGCCTGGATTGATGGGCAGCAGAGATGTGCACCATCCTATCAACACCAGCCCAGGCACGCTGGTCCTGGCTCCCGCTAGACCCCGCTCCAGGGTGCCTGCAACAGCGAGGAGTTTCCAGTGCAGCCCCCGGCTCACCCACAGCCACCAGGGCTGGAGCTCCTTGGGGGAGAGGCTGCTGGAAAGAATCCAGCCTGGAGTTACAGCAGAGGCAGCTTGGTTTCTGGGTCACTGCTTTTATTACAGTCTCAGAAGCACAGAATGTTAGAGCTGGAAGGGAGTTCAAGACCAACCTGTCCAACTGCATCATTTTACAGGAAAGTAAACTGAGGCTCAGAAAGGAGAAAATATTTACCCAAGGTAAAAAAAAAAAAAAGGCACAGCTCAATTGGAGATTAGGAGATTTAGAACTGGAAGGGTCCTTAAAAGGTCATCTAACCCACCCACTCCCCTCATTTTACAGAGGGGAAAGAGACCCAGAGAAGGGAAGGAACTTGCCCAAAGACACACAGGAAGTCAGTAGCAGAACTAGGACTTCAGGTTCTGATCTCATGTCTGTAAGACCTGAGTTCTTTCCACCGCATCATGTTTCACTTTCTAATGTGCTATTCTTAACAATAATTATAACCCCCATCTCTATAATTCCATAATTTTACAAAATGCTTTCACCACAGTAACCTTAGAAAATAAACAGTATAAGCATTAAATTTACAGATAACAATAATAATACCTCACATCTGTGAGCTTGCAAGGTTTGCAAAGCATTTTCTGTCCATGATCTCATTTGGTTCCCTTGGCCTGTGAAAGAGGTTCCATTTTACAGCTTCTACGTGTTGGGATCTGAGGTGAAATCCAGGCTTCCTGACTCCAGGTCCAATGCTGTGCCTACAACTTCATGAAATGAAGACTTGAAGAGATTAAATGACTGGTCTAGGGTCACACAGCCACTAACTGTCCATGCATTCTGCCCAGTGTAGAGCCCATTGTAGACCCAGCTCTACTAAGAGCCCACCAAAAGCAGCCTGACCTCTTGATGTTCCTACTCCCATGGTTCCAAGATGGGGAGATTACTTTTTAATGGAGAGTTCCACTTATGTTGCTGCCATACTCAACAACCTTCAGTAATTACCCAGTAGCTAGGGGACAGAACTCAGACTCCTCACGCAGCTACTTGGGATAGTTGTACAGTGGATAGAATCCTGGGCCTGGAGTCCAAAATTGACCTCAGTCATTAACTACCTGTGTGACTCTGAGCAAGCCATTTAACCTCTGTTTGCCTCAATTTCTTCAGCTGTAAAATGGGGGTAATAAAAGCACCTACATCACAGGGCTGTTATGTGGATCAAATGAGATATTTGTAAAGTGCCTGGCCCATAGTAGGTGCTATTAAATGCTTATTCACTTCCTCCTCCTTCCCTAGGCAATCTCACCCCCAACCTACTTCTCCAGCCTCATTTCACACTATTCCCCTTCATGTACTCAATACTCCAGCCAGGCTGGGATGCTTGGTCATGCCCTATATATTCCTGCTTTCCCCATCCCTGTGCCTTTGATTATGGCCATTCTATAGGCCAGAAGACCCTCCTCCCATCTCTGCTAGCTGACCTTCTACGCAGCCTTTTAAGGTTCATCTCAGGGACTATCTCCTCCACTAAGACACACCTTATAACTCCCTTACATAACAGCCTAGTGCTATTCCTGACCTTATCTTTGCGATGTTCTCTTCTCCCTTCTATCATCATTAAACATGTACCTTTGTTTCAAGTCAGAGCCCTTGCCTTTAAGGAATTTAAGGCCTAGAATCTCAAAGGATTAGTGAGACATCTATAATAGTAATGATGGTAACCCACATTTCTAAAGTGCTTTAGGGTTTACAAAGGGTTTTCTGCACAGTGATCTGAGGTAGGTAGTGTGAGTATTATTACAATCATTTTAAAGAAGAGGATTGAAGCTCAGAGGATGAAACTGCCTTTGGTTGAATAGCTGGTAAGAGTCAGGATCCATATTCCAATTCAGGTCTCCCCATGTGCCTTAATCCTTAGCATGAGGACTTAGTTTCTAGTAGTTTCTTGGAAGGAAGGAAGGAAAGAAAGAAGGAAGGAAGAAAGGAAGGAAGGAAGGAAGTGGAGAGGAAGGAAGGAAAGAAGGGAGGAGGGAGGGAGAGAAGGAAGGAAGAAGAGAAGGAAGGAATGATGGAGAGGAGAAGAATCTCTAGGAAAGAAGGAAGACAGGAAGGAAAGGAGAGGAGAGAAGTTACTAGAAAAGAAGGAAGGAAGGGAAGGAGGAAAGGAGAAAAGGAGAAAGGAAGAAAGGAAGGAGCACCCTGATCAAAAATAGTTCTTCCCTTTCCCAAGCTAGCTAGCCAGTGTCACAGGTCAGTCTTTCTAAGATACTGATTTGATAATGTCAGCCTCCTCATTAACATCACCCCTCCCTCCTTGCTGCCATGGCTCTTTATTGCCTACCTAAAAAGTCCATAGTCTGCCTGGCATTCGGGGACCTCCCTGAGTTGGTGTAGTGAGAGGAGCCTTGGACCAGGAATCTGAAGACCTGGGCTGAAGTTCTAACTCTGTCATTTACTAGCTGTGTGACCTTGGACAAGAACCTTCTTTCTGTTTCAGTTTCCTCATCTCCAAAATGATGTGTTTGGACCAAGTGAAAACTAAATTCCCTTCCAGAGCATACATTCTATGTGCTGCTTTCTAATGTTCTATGCTCTAAGGTTTCAAAACCAACATTGGATTCTAATGTCTTCTTCAGCTAAAAGTTATATGATCTTAAGCTCCATTATTCTACCTCTCCAGGCTTATCTCCCATCACTTCCCTATGAGATCCGAATAACTCAAATATTTGAATTTCAATCTCTGTACTTTGTCCAGCCCAGAATCTTGTTCCTGGAAAACTTGTTCCACATCACAGCATGGTTTGGAGGAAGACCATGGATACTCTCCACTATCTTATCTTTCTGGGTTAGGGTTGCACCCTCAAACTCCCAGAAACTCACATAGGAAACCATCATGATTGTCATCCTGCATTTTATCTAAATCCATCTTAAATTTAGTTATATTTCCAATCTCTTCTGCTTCTGGGGAAATAAGTGCCATCTGTTTTCTTGCTTCCAGCTTTCAGGGGCCCTTAGCTCTGGTGTCTAGAATAATATATTGGAGAATTGGGGAATATTTACTTGATTTTTCTTTTTATCTCCTTCATGAATTTATAGACATCTCCCTCTCTCAGCCTGGGACTCCAGGCTGGGCACTCTATCCACTGTACAACCTGGTACATAGAATGCTAGAGCATAAACCCCAGAATGTACAATGCCAGGTATGTTATAGAAGAGATTTCCTATTTCAGGCATGTGTTTGGCTATATCAATGAAGTCTCTCCCAGATCTGAGAAGTCCAAAATCATGTGGGTTTTCTTGGACACAATGGTACCATTGGACCAAAGCCTTTAAGTCACCCTCTAACAGTAACTCCCAGGTCATTTCCTTATCAGGGTTAATCCTATAGATGGTCAAGCAGAGGAATGTTGACTGCTCGCTAGGGATATTTTTAAGGGGATCCATGCTTGGAGCAGGGGAGTTGGATTAGATGATCTCAAAGATTCCTTCCAGCTCTAATAGTCTACATTCTAATATTCTACAATCTAAGGAAACTAAGTGTTTGGTGAAGAGAGGTGCTGAGTCTGGAGTCAGGAAGACTTGAGTTCAATCTAGTCTCAGATATTTATTCATTGTGACCCCAGGCAAGTCACTCCAAGTTTGCATCAGTTCCCTTAACTGAGGAAAGAGATATAAGAACTTCACCTCCTTCCTAGTGTTGTTCTGAGGATCCAATGAATTAATATTTGAAAAGCACTTAGAACAGTGGCTGGCACATAATGGGTGCTCAATAAATGTTTTTTCTTCCTTGCTCCCTCTCTCCCTCCCTTTCTTCCTTCCGGTTTAACCATTCTATGTTCTAACCCTAGAAGCAGGTTAGACACCTCCTAGGTTTGTCTCCAAGTGCTTTAGTGAAAAGCGCCGCAGCTGAATAGATGGGAGACCTATCTAGGCTCTCTCACTCACTGTGCTATCCAAATGAGTAATGTTAGTCCTTTCTTGATGCCCCTTAATGCTAATCCCTTCCCTCTAACAGATGATTTCCAATTTATCCTATGTGCTGTTTGGTCAGAGTTGTTTGCTCGTTGTTCCCCCCATTAGACTGCAAGCTCCTTGAGAGCTGGGATTGTCTTTTGGCTTTGTTTTTCCAGAGCTCAGCATATTGCTTAGACTGGCACATAGGGGTACTTAATAAATGCTTGTTGACTGTTGGCTAATGTCACTTTCCCAAGTCTCAGCTTCCTCATCTCTAAGATGAGAATGAGAGTATAATGATGCTTCCCCCACACCAGCTTCTGCCCCCATCTTGCTTTTAGATCATGGACAGAAACATGCTTTGTCTTTGGAAACTGATGTATAAATTCAGCTGTTAATAGATACTTAAGTGGACCCCTGGGCACATCTACATGGGCTCTCCCTCTGCTGGCACAGACTGAAGCTACCCCATGCTGCTGAATTCTTGTTCATATCTTCCAATACATTCTCCCCAGCAGATCCATACACACAATGGATGAGAAGCCTTTCCCCTTTGAACATCTAAGCTATATTCTTCCTTTCTTCTGAATGTGTGGCTTAGAATTTCAACACCTCTCCCCTAGATTACTGGGATGGAGGAAAGATGGGAAGGGAAGATATTTCGGCTTCCTCTTCCTTTTCTTTCCTTGCCCCTCCCTCCAGGATTTTTGGCTGCTACAAGCACCTGGAAGGAAGGAAATATGCATTTATTAAGCACCTAAAAAAACCCCTAAAATTAAGCACCTTTGATCCTCACAACAACCCTGGGAGGTAGATGCTAATATCTAGTTGAGGAAACTGAGGCAGACAGTTTAAGCAATTTTCCCAATGTCACACTGCTAGTAAGTTTCTGAGGCTCGCTTTGAACTTGGGTTTCCTAACTTCAAACACAGCACTTTATACACTGCACCACCCAACTGCCTCACATGTGCTTATCTGAGTTTGACACTTAAGTTTTTGGCTAAATCCTTTACTTCATATTTCTTTATTTGAGCAGAGGGATCATGAAAGAAGACTATTTCTAGCTTTGATAGTAGTATTATGAGTTCAAGAGGGTGCAAGTTCTTGGGGCCAGAGACTGGTGGTCTCTGGTGGTCCAACAGGAAGTGATTTCTAAAGCAACTTTCTTTCAGAGGAGATTACCATCACTCAGAGGATAAGCCCAAGTCACATCCATGGCTTGCCGGAAGATATGAACCTTAAGGGATTTGCTTAGACAGTGTAGAGCCAAAGCAAAAATGAAAGGCCTGTTGAACAGTTTTACAAAGTAGTTCATATTTTAAGGTTTCAAGTATTAACTTCCTGGAAAAGTATAATAAGAGTTACAAGTTACTGTTTTATGTTTGTAACATCATGTCAGTGGTGCCTGGGGTAGGGGTGGGATACCCTAACTGTATTGCTTCTAATTTCTTTCATGGGACATGTAGACATGTACTCAACCTCTGGACTGGCTTACTCATTCCAATCTGCCCTCACATGGGCAAGTTTAGGTTCCCAGAGAAGGACCTCTATGACACAGTTGCACTCAAAACTTCTCAGGGTACTAAGCTAACCTTGTGGTTTAGTAATATGCTTCCCCCACTCACCACTTTAGGCCTCAAGCCCCCACCAATGCACTCCCATTCACACAAATCAGCCACCCACAATGACACATTAAAATCTTAAACATATTTACTTAACAATAGAGCAAAAAATATGGTTACAATAGTACAGATATTTATTGATTTACATCAAATACAGAAGTAATAAGTACATTAAAGTCCACACAAAAATACGGGTCACACTTTCCTATCAATAAACTCAGTAGCTGAATAAAAGGAAAAAAGGACACTAATAAGTAAAATGTAACCAAGTTTTAAAAGAAGAAAAAGGAATAAATAAAATTAGCATTTAATTAGGGAGGAAAAAGAGTGGGCTCATGCTTACAGGTATCTGGCTAGGAAACATTGGAATGAAAAAAACCCATGTTCTCAAGTAATTCATAACTCTGTAGGCTTCAGCATCATTGGTTCATTAAGGAACATCTGCACCACATCTTTGCTAACTGTCCCCTTCTGATTTCACTATTCTTCAAGTGAGAAGATCCTCTCTTCTCTTCTCTTCTCTTCTCTTCTCTTCTCTTCTCTTCTCTTCTCTTCTCTTCTCTTCTCTTCTCTTCTCTTCTCTTCTCTTCTCTCCTCTCCTCTCCTCTCCTCTCCTCTCCTCTCCTCTCCTCTCCTCTCTTCTTTTCTCTTCTCTTCTCCAACCAAGGAAGCAATGACAGCTCCTTTAACTTCCAATCACCCTTATGAAGGAATTGGAAGTGTTATGTTGCTGAACCGCCCGCAAGTTCCCATTAAGCCAGAGCTCTGCAGAGATCATCTGGCTGTCTCTTTATGGGCAATGCAGACAAACCTAACCAACTCTTCACCCACCAGGATTCTATACCATACCATTAGATCTCAGCATCTCTTCCTACAGAGCAAAACAGCAGCAAAATCTATCTTTCCCTTTTTGACTTTTTTCTCTCAAAGCAGAAAGGTTAACAAAGAAAAAGGACAACTTCTGAAAGGTTTCATCTCTCTCAAATTATAGATGCCACCAAGGAGCGAATAGCTAAAATTGAAGTTTACTTTGAATGAGCTTGAACCTTTATTCAGCCAACCAGGAACTAGCACCCTTGCCAGATGACTGCTACTCCTAGTGATTTCTTCATAAAACCTTTTCTTTTTCACTTGCCAGTTCTTGACCCCTCCACCTGGGTTCTTCGCCACTACTTTCAATGGCTTACATCAGAGCCTTCTGACACTTAATTAACTCATCTTTTCCTTATGAGGTAAAACTTCTCCAAATCTCCCCTTAACAGTCCTTATTTAATAATTTCATAATTTACAAAGTTTTATGTTTTCATTTTGGCAGTTTTAATCCCTAAAAAGGGCCCTCCTGAGCTTTAAAATCATTACATGAAAATACACTGAAGCACCACAATATCCTGCAGTTCCAGAAATTTTATAATCCTTTCTTTAAAATAACCTGGGCATTTTTCTTCTAAGGGGTTCAAATGTCTTAAGGGGGCAGATAGATCTTTACATATACTTTTGGAGGAGATCTAGAAGCAGTGCCTAAAGGTGGGGTGGAGATATCCAATATTTTCATACCTAATGGGATTGTATCCTTACCATCTTGTTATGGATCATGCAGCTAACACAGTAATATAATTTTACATACAGTTTAGGCAGCACCTAGAAGACAAGTTCCTTGCTGATGTGCCTAATGGATGTGGCTTCCATGATGTGGTAGATAACAAAATTCTTGATGGTGTTGTCTTTGGGAACACATTAGTCACAAGTGGTATATTGGATAAGCTGCACATAACTATGAACCCTGCTTACTGAGTCTATTGTTCTGCTTCTTCTTAGACATTTTATGATGAAGGGACTGAAAGTGTAGTTCTTTAGTTTTCAAAGATGTCCTCTGGAATGCCTCTGATAACTGTGTTTCTTTATACTCACATTTTAATTCATTTTTAATAAATAAAAGTTATTTTTCTGTGCCTTAAAAACATCAAACAGTTCACCATGCATCTTTTACATGGTGCTTTGGATCTTTATATATAACATAAAGTGCAAAATTTTAAAAATGGGCTAGAAAAATGAGCAAACAACAAAAAGAACTTAACCTATAAGGCTACTATGGTGGCAGAGAAGACCAAGACATAAATTCAAAAGAAAGATAGCATTATGAAAACAGCTACAACCAAAGCCTCAAAGAAAAATGCTAATTGGACCCAAGCCCAACAAGATTTATTGAAAGCGTTAAAGAAAGAGATAAGAGTGGTAGAGAATTGACAGCTTGGTTTTGAAAAGGGCACAAAAACATTGAAGAAAATAACACCTTAAGAAACAGAATTGGCCAAATGGAAAAAGCACAAAAATTCACTGAAGAAAACAAATCCTTAAAAATTAGAGTTAGGCAACTGGAAGTTAATGACTCCATGAGATATCAAGAAACACTTAAACAGAATCAAAACAATGGAAAAATAGAATAAAATGTAAATGTCTCATTGTAAAAAAACAACTGACTTGGAAAATAGATTGAGAGATAATTTAAGAATAATCAGACTACCTGAAAGTCATAATTTACAAAAGAGTCTTGTCATCATATCTCAAGAAATTATCAAGTCAAAACTGCCCCGATAACCTAGAAATAGAGAGTAAAATGGAAAATGAAAGAATCCACCAATCACCTCCGGAAAGAGGTCTCAAAATGAAAACTCCAAGAAATATTATAGTCAAATTCCAGAGTTCTGAAGTTAAGGAGAAAATATTGCAAACAGACAAAAAGAAGCAATTCAAATATCATGTAGCCACAGTCTGGATCACACAAGATTTAATAGCTTTCAAATTAAAGGATTGGAGTGTTTGGAATATGATATTCCAGAAGGCACGGGAGCTAGGATTACAAGCATATCCTAACCAGCAAATCTGAGTGTAATTTTTCAGGGGAATGATATTTAATTAAATAAAAGGTCTTTCAAGCATTCCAAATGAAAAGACTAGAGCTGAATAGAAAATTTTACATTCAGACACAAGATTCGAAAGCATAAAAAGATAAACATGAAAGAGAAACCATAAGGGACTTAAAATATGGTTAAACTATTTACATTACTATATAGGAAGATGATAAGTATAATTACTTGGAACTTTGTCATTATTAGGGCAATTAGTAAGAGTCTACATAGAGGGAATGAGTATAAATCAATTATCTTGGATTATCTCCAAAAAAACAAAGAAAGAAAATATGAAGGAGTGAGAAAGAGGGATGCCTTGGAAGAAGGAGAAAGGGAGAAGAATGAGGAAAATTTCCTCACATAAAAGAGGTGTGAAAGAAAGAGTTTGGGAAGGCAATAGGCAATGTTTGAACCTCACTCTCATCGGAATTGGTTAAAAGAGGGAAGAATGTGTGTGTGTGTGTGTACATACACATATACATACATACACACATATACACACTCAGTCGGATATAGAACACTATCTTCCTCAACAAAGAAATAGAAGGGAAAGGGGATATAAGATATGGGGGGATGATAAACAGGAGGGGATTAAGGAAGGCAGTGGTCAGAAGCAAAACAGACTTTTGAAGAAGGACAGGATAAAAAGAAAGAGAAAAGGATAAACCAAAGAAAATAGTATGGAAGGGAATACACAGTAATCATAACTGTGAATGTGAATTGTATAAACTGAGCCACCAGAATCCAACAATATGCTTTTTACAAGAGACACACTCAAAACAGAAAGACACACACAGAGTTAAAATAAAATAGGACAGAATCTATTATGCTTCACCTCAAGTACAAAAAGCAGGGGTAGCAATCATGATCTCAGACAAAGCAAAAGTAGAAATAGACCTAATTAAAAGAGATAATTGAGGAAACTTACATTTTGCTAAAATGTACCATAGACAATGAAGTAAGATAAAAAAAAATTTTCAGCAAGTTTCTTGGATAAAGGCTTCATTTCTCAAGTAATTTTCCATTTGATAAATGATCAAAGGACATGAACAGGCAGTTTTCAGAAAAAATAAAAACTATCTATAGTCATATGAAAAAAGACTTTAAATCACTATTGATTAGAGAAATGCAAATTAAAATAATTCTGAGGTATTACCCCACACCTATCAGAAATGACAAAGGTTGGAGAGGATGAAGGAAAATAAGAAGTGTGCAAGGAAGAGCTTTTGTAGTTGAAGGGAAAATGGGAAAGTGATAGGCAATGCTTGAACCTCACTCATATTGGAACTGGTTAAAAAGGGGAAGAATATATGTGTGTATACATACACATGTACCTGCCTACATACATACACATTCAGTTGGGTATAGAAATCTATTGAAACTGTTGGGGTTGTGAATGAGTGCAACCATTATGGAGAACAATTTGAAACTATGCCTAAAGGGCTATAAAAATGTGCAACCCTTTGAACCAGCAATAACACTACTAGGTCTGTACCCCAAAAAGATCAAAGGAAAATGAAAAAGACCTATATGTGTAAAATATTTATAGCAGCTCTTTTGTGGTGGCAAAAAAATTGGAAATTGAGAGGCTGCTCATCAACTGTGGAATGACTGAACAAGTTGTGTTATATGGTTGTGATGGAATACTACTGTGCTATAAAAAATAGTGAGGAAGATGACATATGGCAAGACATATATGAACCAAAATGAAGTGAGAAGACCCAAAAGATCATTGTGTACAGTAACTACAATATTATAATAATGATCAACTGTGAAAGACTTGGCTACTCTGATCAATATAATGATCCAAAGACAATTCCAAAGGACTCAAGATGAAAAAAATGCTTTCTACCTCTAGAGAAGGAACTGCTGAACTCTGAGTGCAAATTGAAATATAATTTTCTTTGCTTTCAGGCAAAATGTCTAATAGGGAAATATGTTTTACATGATTTAACATGTGTACTTAATATTATTTTGCTTACTTAGTGGGTGGGGGAAGGATAGGAGGGAGGGAGAGAACTTGAAATTCAAAATTTAAAAAGAAAAGAATATTAAAAATAAATAAAGATTTTTTTAAATGAAAAGAATAAAGTGATTGTCCTCAAAGTTCTACTCTGGGCTGGGGGCCTAATGAGCCAGAGAACGTGAAAAGAGTTTAATTCTCTTATTTGGGGCTAGACTCTCCCAGGATTAAATCCAGTTTATAGGAGCCCAGAGCTTGTATCTCTTAGTGAGAGAGGATACCCTAGTTTCCCAGGCCCTTCATAGGCTATTGCACTATAATAATGTAAAAGAAAACAACCTCAAAAGTCTTAAGAACAATAATCAATGCAAAGACCAATTATGACTTCAAGAAACTGATCATGAGACATGCTCCCATATCTTGGAAGCCAGGTGAAAGACCAAAGGTGCACATTGAGCCATACATTTTCAGACACAACCCATGAGAAAATGTGTTTTGCACTAGTATATATAATTTATTGCAAGAGAAGACTCTTATTTTAGTGGGGAGAGAGTGAGTGGGCAGTTTTGGTGATGCCAAAAAGAAGAAAAGAAAGAAAAGAACATCAGTGAAACATTAAAAATAAATTGATGGGAAGAGAAGGAAGTGCAAAAGGTGACACAAACAGGGTGATTTTGTTACTATTACATTAAATATATATGTATATACATAGACATATAGACACAGACATATACACACATACGTATATGTATACCAAGACACTGTTCCCTATATGTAGCATGGGACTGTCAAGTGGCTCAAAGACAGCTGGCATAGATATCTCTAGCTTCTTCTCTCCTCATTCTTCTTCAAGCAAGACTTTCATTCCTTCCAGGAAGTAAGCAGGAGACTGGGGCTAAGAGCTTGGTCACTCTGTTCTCCTTAGAGGGAGGGGGAGGACTGGGCGAGAATGATGTTTCTCTGCTCCCTTAAATATTGTTAGTCCATGCAAGTTGATTTTCAGGTTTATGAATAGTTCTAATCATTGTTTCATCAAATGGAGAAGCAGGACTCCAAGCTTAATACCCTAGGCTTAACTACCTTCCCACCAAAAACCAGTTCCAAAATCAATACATGTAGCAGGTAGCAAAGAAACCCATTTATCCAAGTCAAATAGCCCAAAACAAAACAAAACAGAAAAAGAGAAAGTATATATAGGAGTATACATACCAGACAATACAGAGTGAAGAAGTTCCCCTATTCAGAATGAGGTCCAATGGATCAGCTCAACCAAGGGAAAGAGAGAGAGATTTCACCCAAAGGGAAGTTCCTTAAAGTCTCTAGTGCAGCAAGCTGGAGATAAAGATAAGATAGAGTTCTCCTATCTCCTCTGCCCCACCCTTCAAGCAGGGATGAAACACTGATCTTCACTGACAAGGAAAGAGTCTTATATCAATGGGCTTTGAGTATTGGGTTACATATTATATACACTAAAAATACTTCTATAATAAAATTTCAGTTCTCTCTCTGTGTCCCTTTCTGTCTCTCTCTGTCTCTGTATGTCTCTGTCTCTCTTTGCCTCTGTCTCTCTGACCTCTGTCTCTGTCTCTCTCTGCCTCTTTGTCACTGTCTCTGTGCATCTGTCTCTGTCTCTCTGATCTCTGTCTCTGTCTCTCTGCCTCTGTGTCTCTGTCTGTGTGTCTCTCTGTCTCTGTGTGTCTCTCTGTCTCTGTATGTCTCTCTGTCTCTCTTTATCTGTCTGTCTGTCTGTCTCTGTCTCTCTCCCCCCCCCCCACCACTTCCACTTTATGGTCCTTTCCCATTCAGTTAATAAGCACTTCTTAAGTGCCTACTATGTGCCAGGAACCATGCTCAGTGCTGGGAATATTTTTTTAAAAGGGCACAAGATGGCCATATTCAGCTTTAATGGTGTCTTTTACATGACTTCTGCACCAATCATTGTTGGTGACATGACAGTTATTTACAATCATTAGGAGCTGAATTCATTGTCTTTTGGGCTCCCTGCAATGGGGCTTCTCCTGAGACTCTGGTGTTCCACAACTTAAAACCCCATAGTGTCTGTCGCTAGGAGAATCCTAGTGCTACAAAGGGGCGTTTATGACAATGATCCTTGTAGCATCTTGGCCCAATCATTGACATCTACAGCAATTCTTTCTGTGCGTATATAACACAGATCAGTATGTGTGTACTAATAAGCTACTTTAATGGACTGACCTTCCACTATCATAGGAAATCTGGCTGACGTGTATCATGCATTTCATTTTCCCCTAGAAGATAATTAGATCAACCTCTCTCAAGTGCTGTCCATTTCACTGAAGAGGCTTTGCAGTATCCTGAGGTTTGATACAATTAGCAATGCATCATCTAGAAACTGAAGCACTAAAAAATCCCTCTTCTATTTGGACTTTGCATAGCACACCTATGACACTGATGAATGCCTCAAGGGAGCCCAAGTTTTATCTTCTTGATGTCTGTACTCAAAAGACCATTGATCAAAGATTTGTCCATAGTCACATATATTTCATAGAACCTCATGGGATTTTTAGCCTGAGTAGAGAAGGTGCCTTATGTGAAGAGAGCCTTTAAGTCTAGGCTAGAAATCAAATGCTTTCTTGCAATCAGCAAACAATAGAGTGGAGTCAACTGTACTACTCAATTATGTAATTTTTAAGATGTCCCATCCAGTTAACCACCTCAGGCATCTATCTGCCTTTAAGCTACCTCACTGCTCCATACAAAGAACTACACCAGGGGTAGCTAGGTGGTGCAGTGAATAGAGCACTGGCCCTGGAGTCAGGAGGACCCAAGTTCAAATCTGCCTCTGACACTTAACACTTACTAGCTATATGACCTTGGGAAAGTCACTTAACCCCAATTGCCCTGCCTTTCCCCCTCCAAAAAAGACCAAAAAAAAAAAACTACGCCAGACCCCCATCATGGAATTTCACCCAGGGCTGAGTTGTCCTGATCACCTAGCATACTACATCTAGCCAGACTATGCTTCTCTGGGCATCACTGTGTATCCCTTACCTCCATCTTCCACCTCTACCAAATCAATACTATCATTGGTTTTGGAAAGAGTGTGACCACTTATGATTTGTGACTCCATTCACCATCCCTGTGACTCCTCAGAGCAAAATTCCCTTCCCCGGCCATCATTGGTCTTCCCCCACCCCCCACCAACTGGAACATAAGTTCCTTGAGGGCAAGGATTATTTGACTTGTGTATGTATAGCCCCAGCACCCAGTACAGTGTTCAACATCACAGTGGGTACTTAATAAACATTTTTCTCATTCATTCATTTGCTCATTCATTCATGTAATTTGCCAAAGAAAATTGTTTAAGAAAACCCGTTTCCTTATATTTTCATCAAAGATACCCTTAATGCATATAGAGATTAGTCTCAGAAATATTTTATAGCACTTATTATATGCATCTCCTTGGGCCTCATCTATGAAATAAGGGAACTGGACTAGATGAGCTCTGAGGCCCTTTCGCCTCTCAATCTGTTAGCCCATCAGACAAGAACCTTCCTATGTTTAAGATACCTTAAAAATTTTCTCCCTGGGTGCCTAGAACATTGTGTTACCTCCAGATAGGATTTCTTCTGTGTATCCATACATATGTGTGTGTATGTGAGTGTCCTTGTGTGCATGCATGTGTGCATGCATATGTGTGTGTGTGAGAGAGAGAAAGAGAGATCTGGTTTGCCCACAAAATATAAGTGGTCTTTGGTGCCACTGCCACTTCCTAATACAGCATATGTGGTATTGAATCTAGTGTGTGGTTCCACTGATTCACTGGATTACCAAAGAAATAAATACTTTCTATCATTTTTACCTAAAATTACTCAGGTTTAGTTGTCCCTTACATCAAGTAACCCATTGTTAAAATATAGACAATTTCTTTCTTTTTAAATGATTTTCAGTAATCACACCATCTACCGTGTTTCCCCGATAAGACCTATCCCGAAAATAAGCCCTCCCCTTACTGTGTAAGATTCCTCTAAAATAAGCCCTCCCCCGAAAATAAGCCCTATTGAGATTGCTACTGTAGTGAAGGCAATCCCCTGCTCGCACCCCCCCCCCGTGAAACGCACGCTGCGCCCCGAGGTGCATCCAACCAGAGCTGCAGCAGTGAGCGCGTCATCCTGTTCTTTATTGAATTCATTATTGAATAAAGGTACATTTTTTTGTTCACATTTACCTGTTTATTAAAATTGTTGTCAATGTTCATTAAAATAAGCCCTCCCCTGAAAATAAGCCCTCTGGTGTTTTTCTGTCCAAAAAATTAATAAGACAGTGTCTTATTATCGGGGAAACACGGTAGTACCCTTGGACTCTTATTCCCCCCTGACTGTCTACATTTGCAATTTCATTGAAGCATCCAGTGAGGAACTCCCTCTACCATAGCAGATTAGCAAATTACCTAGAACATTGAAAGGCTAAGTAACCAGACCTTGGCCATACAGCCAAGATAGTCACAGGCAAGACCTGAATGTGGGTCAGGTCAGCCCCAAGGCCAGTTCTCCTATTTTTATGTTACACTGCCTCTTACCTACTCATTCTTCTTAAAGAAAGTACTATGGGCAACTAGGTAGTACAGTGAATAGAGCACTGGCCCTGGAGTCGGGGGTACCTGAGTTCAAAGCCGACCTCAGACACTTAACACTTACTAGCTGTGTGACCTTAGGCAAGTCACTTAACTCCAATTGCCCTGCCCTTCCCCCTCTAAAAATACCAAAAAAAAAGTATTAATGATAGGAAAACACAAGGCTCCTGAGTAATCAAAAGTCCTTAGCCTCTCATTCCTTAACCCCAAACTATATTCTCCACAATTTTAACTATCCTCTCCTGTGCCTTCTTTCACCTTATGTCTGAGCTGATTTAGTTTAAAGGAACTCCTCAAATTCTTTCTGTATTCTCACTGTTTCTTCACCTGCAAAAGCCACATTTATCTTCAGGATAGTCTTTTCACTTACACCCATCAGAAGCAGGCCAGGTTGAGATGACCAAGTGTCCCATGAAATCGGGTTACTTTGGGGCATAGAATGAAACTAACTCTTTTCTTCCCCTCCCCCAGGAGAATCCAGAAGTTGGGCTTTCGATAAACAGTGATCTCTCTCCTCTTATGGTTTCATTTACACAGAGAATGTCCACATGGAGGCAATTCCATTACTCCAGGACTATGTCTGCTCCATTGGACAATGACCACACACCGAGAGGATCAACAGTTAATGTTTGTAGACGATTCAAGAAAACTCTGGTCCCCTTTTCATCCCTCTGTCACCATCCTTGCAGAGAGGAGGCAAGGCATCCAGGACTGAGAACCCCTTCATCTGTTTCATGGGTTTCCATGGTCAAAAAAAAGCCTCCCCAAGAGAATATTGGTGTTAAACAGATGTTGTTGTATTATTATTAATATTATTATTATCATCTCTCTATTGGGATTTCCTTCACCAGCTGCTCCCTGTTCCCTATACTGCACTCCCTTCCCTTATTCCAACCCTGTTGTTTTTCTCTGGCCTGATAAAGTTGAACTACCCCCCTCTCTGGGGTGAATTCCAGGCGTTCAAATTGGATTGGCATTCAAACGCCCGAGCAGTTGCTGGCTGCCAGTCTGGGGAACAGGAACAGCAGGTTTTTGCTGGAGGGGACAACTGCTTTATTTCCCTCGTGGCTGTTGACAGCCAAGCAGATGTCCTACAATGATTATTTTTACCTCGGAGTCAGAGCGGGGCCTCCCGCCCATCTTCCCAGGTGCGGCTTCTAGACCCAGCACAGCCCAGCTCCTTGGTCCTTGTACAGGTGAGCAGGCCTCTAGCGCCACCTACCTTCTTTCTCTCAACTACTTTCCCCAGCTTTATCTGTGGCTTGGTCCATCCTATGTGGAAGGGACCTTGGAGATGGCTAGTTTGAGGCCCCCCTCCCCGTTTTTTTAACACGTTAGGAAACTGAGGCTTACGGGGATGAACTGACTTGTTGAAATTCACTTAAGGACTAAGTGGCAGAGCTAGATAAAATCGGAAGCCAGATGAACTGAATGGAGCTGAATGGGTTTGAACTGAACTGAAGAGAGATGTGGAGTGGGCCATTCCACTGCCCAGACCCCGGCCTGGATTTGCTATCCTAGACCATCACTTCTGTGCAACAGCCATTCCCTCCCCTTCCCCCAAGTCCCCACCCTCAGAATCCCAGAGGTGAACATAGATTATCAGGGCTGAAAGGCATTTCAGAGGCCAGCTAGTTCAAACCCCTCATTTTACAAGATGAGTAAACTAAGACTGAGATATGAAGTGACTTGCCCAAGGTCACACAGCTAATAAGGCGCTTTGAGTGGAATATTCTTATCTAGATGAAGGCACCTTATAATAGGTCACTTTATAATAACCCATATTGGTCTGAAGCTCTAAGATTTACAGAGATATTTCCCCAGACTCTGTAAAATGGCAGCACAAGTTTTATTATTACCAGCAAGAGGAAACTGAGACTCAGAACGGTTAAGTGACTTGCCCATAGTCACATAGCTGGTAAGTGTCAAAGTCTCAATTTGAACCCAGCTCTCACCTTACTCCCTCCCACCGGAAGAAATATCCGCAGTTCCTACAGTTAATCCTGATATGACATAGACTGACCATTCTAGTTGCCATCTTCTGGGTCCTTTCCATCAATGTCCTTCCTCAACTATGGTGTACAGAACCAAAACCCTCTTAATGTAGTCTGAGGTCACATTCCCTTTTTTGACTGCCGTATCAAACTTGCAGTCTACTAAGACTCACAGATCTTTTTCAGATAAACTGCTGTCTAACTATGCCTCCTCTATCCTGTACTTGTAAAATTTATTTTTAACCCAAATGTAAGACCTTAGGGCAGCTAGGGGGCACTATGAATAGAGTGCTGGGCCTTGAGTCAGGAAAATCTCTTTATGAGTTCAAATCCAGCCTCAAACACTAGCTGTGTGACCCTGGGCAAGTCACTTAACCCTGTATGTCTCAGTTTCCTCATCTCTAAAATGAGCTAGAGAAGGAAATGGCAAAGTACTCCAGCATCTTTGCCAAGAAAACCCTAAAGGTTTCACGAAGAATTGGACGTGACTGAAAAATGACTGAATTACGAACAATAAACAACAACGAAGACTTATCCCCACGGAATGTCATCCTGTTAGAGTCAGGCCCATGGCCTAGACAGTCAGCGCAATCACAATGATACTCCATCCTTTCATACACCATTATTTGTTCAGTCATTCCTCAATCAGTGGATACCCCCTTTGCTCCCATTCTTTTTGCTATCATAAAAAGTGCTACTACAAATACTTTGGTACACATGAGACCTTTCCATCTGCCTTACCTTTTTTGGGTACATGCCCAGTACTGACATTACTAATATATGTGTACGTGATACTTATCAGTGCCCAACTCATAGGCACTCACACTTTGTTTCCCTTCTTTTTGCTACCACAACAAGGGCTGCCACAAATATTTTGGTAGGTATAAGATTTTTCCTTTTACCTTTGATCTCCTTGGGGTATATGACCCAGTAGGGGGTCAAAGGGTATGAACAGTTTAATATCTTCTCCAGCATAGCTACAAATTCTTTTCTGGAATGTTTGAACTAATTCATGGCATCCCAAACAGCAAATTAAAGTGCTGTGAAACATTGTCTATTTCTGTCTTTGCCTTAAAAGCCCCCTCCAACAGCAGGCATGCTGTTGTTCAGTCTTTTTCAGTTATATTTCACTCTTTGTGACCCCATTTGAGAGTTTCTTAGCAAAGGTCCTGGGGTGGTTTACCATTTCCTTCTCCAGGTCATTTCACAGATGAGGAAACTGAGGCAAACAGGGTTAAGGGACTTGCCCAGGGTCACACAGCTAGTAAGTGTCAGAGGCCAAATTTGAAGTCAGGTCTTCCTAACTCCAAGCCCAGTCCTCTATTCACTGTGCATCCTAGCTTCCCTCCATGCATGCCAGAATTATATAAAATTCCTTGAAAAAATGAAACAGAGATGACTCTGCTTAGCAGTCTGCTGTTCACTAATATTAAGAGAGGCATAAAGATGGTAGGCATATGCTTGATCTTCACCGAGGAGGTTCAGCCCAGAGTATAAATCAAAGAGGGATTTCTCTATAATGGAGAAATTGTCCAAATGAGCCTGTTTGAGGATAACATTGTGCTGATTGTATTAAATCCTAGAATACTGCTGAGCCCCTAAAAGAGATCATTAATCAGTCCAAAAAGTGTGGCCTAACTATCTGTAGGAAAAACCAAGTAGATGAAGAATGTCTACTGCCCAGACAATGATATAGTTAAAAGGAATGCCAGTAGAACTTGGCCATCACTATTAGATAGATAGATAGATAGATAGATAGATAGATAGATAGATAGATAGACAGATTAGAATATGAGTATATATGTAATACATACATGTATGTATATGTGTATTACAGGTGTATACACAATGTATGTGTGATGTGTTGTGAACATGTGTGTATGCATGTATGTGTATGTATGCATGTCTGAGGGGGGGGAACATCAGTACAGGGAGCTCCAAGTGTGGAATTTCTTCCAATAATATAGATAATTACCTTCTCTGCAACTTATAGTCATAGAGATTTGCCTGGGGGTCAATGAAAGGATAAATGACTTGCCCAGGTCACATAGCCAGCATGTGTCAGAGGAAAAACTTGAACCCAGGATTTTTTTACTCCACCAGTTTGTCTCAGTTTCTTCACCTGTAAAATGAGCTGGAGAAGGAAATGGCAAACAACTCCAGTATCTTTGCCAAGAAAACCCCAAATGGGGTGGTGGAGAGTCGGATATGACTGAATAACAACGAACTTGTCATCCACTACTCTATATTGCCCCAACCCCACCCCATATGTACATATAAGGAGAAAATATATTTATTTAGTGAACACTGCAAATGGACAGTGAATTGGGTCCAGAATTGAATAGGAGGAGAGAAGCAAACTGAATTACCTTTGGAAACTTAGAAAGTTATTTTAATGACCCTGAGCTTCTCCCTGAAATGAAGGTAAATTTTTATACCAATATTTTTCTGGCAATGTCATATGTCTACAAGTCACAAAATATTCTAATTCTCAATGAAGGGAAGCTGAGAATCACCTAAAGGCCATAGAGAGGCACAGGGTGTGTTTGAAGAGATAGGAACCCATGGCAGACAAGGCATTATGGAGGACAAGCAGTGCAAGGGAGATTTTTTTTAATAAATGTATAATTAAAAAAGAAACTGGTGTGGCCACACAATGAGGGCAAAAGATAATCAATGGATAGCCCAAGTGCTTCACTGGTTTCCCTGTAATGGCAAGAGCTCTTGATCACAGTTCCCAGCACATTGGTTGGACCACTCATGGCACATTTACTGGTGGAAATGAACAAGAGTCTCACTGGAGAAACAGAAATGGATAGGTTTATTTGTGACATTGGAGGGAATACCCACATCAGTGAGACCACAGATACATAGAGAATTGCGACATTACCTTAGCCAATTAACTATGTGCGTGGTGAAAACTCAAAGTTATTTTAATTTACATTTTTTCCCTTATAAATGATTTGGAGTATTTTTATTGGGTCATTGATAGTTTACATTTCTTCTGCTGAAAATGGTTCATATCCCCAAAACCAATGTTACCAAGATTAGAAGGAAAGCACAAAGGTGGGAAACAAATTTTATAGCAAATGTCTCTGATAAAGCCCTCATTTCTCAAATATATAGAGAGCTGAGTCAAATTTACAAGAATACAAGTCATGCCCAATAATAAATGGCCAAAAGATATGAATAGGCAGCTTGGGGATGAAGAAATCGAAGCTATCTATAGTCATATAAAAATGCTCTAAATTACTATTGATTAGAGGGACGCAAATTAAAATAATTCTGAGCTACCACCGTATACCTATAAGATTAGCTAATATGACAGAAAAGAAAAATAATAAATGTTGGAGAAGACTGAGAAAATTAGGACACTAATGTATTGTTGGTGGAGTTGTGAACTAATCTGGTCATTCTGGAGAGCAATTTAAAACTATGCCCAAAGGACTATAAAACTGTTCATACCCTTTGATCCAGCTATACTATTACTAGGTCTGTATCCCAAAGAGATCATAAAAAAGGAGAAAGGACATACACTACAAAAATATTTGCAGCAGTTCTTTTTGTGGTTGCAAAAAATGGAAATTGAGGGGATGACCATCAATTGGAGAATGGCTGAACAAGTTGTAGTGTATGAATGTAATGAAATATTATTGTGCTATAAGAAAAGACAAGCAGGAAGATTTCAGAAAAACCTGGAAAGCCTTACATGAACTGATGCAAAGTGAAGTAAGAAAAGCCAGGAAAACATTGTGCACAGTAAAAACATAGTACAATAATCAACTATGACTGACTTAGTTCTTCTCAGCAATACAATGATCCAAGACAATTCCAAAGGATTCATGCTGGAAAACGCTATCCCCATTCAGAGAAAGAACTGGTGGAATCTGAATGCAGATTGAACTACACCATTTTCATTTTTTTGGTACTTTTTTCCTTTTGTTCTGTTCCTTCTTTCACAACATGATTAATATGGAAATATGTTTTACATCATTGCACATATATAACCTATATAAAATTGATTACTTACTGTCTTGGTGAGGAGGGAGGGAGGGGAGGAACCAAGAAAATTTGAAGCTCAAAATTTTATTTTAAAAGCAAATGTTAAAAATTGTCATTAAGGGGCCTTATAAGCCAAGATGGCAGAGTAAAAGCACAGACTTGGCGTGGGCTCCAGCTTCAACCATCTCCAATACCTGTAAAAAAAATGACTCTAAACAAATTTTAAAGCTACAGAACCCACAAAAAGACAGAGAGGAACAAATCTCCCACTGAAGGCAGCCTGGCAGGCCAACAGGAAAGGTCTATCACAGCTTGCTGGGAGCTGAGTGCAGTCCCCAGTGAGCAGTGGTTCCAGCAGCCCCAACAAGCATCCAGATCACCCAGAGCAGACTTCAGGAGAGTGAAGCACCAGCAGCTGTGGTGATTTCCAGACTCTTAAACCCATAAATGCCAAAGAGAAAATAAAAGGTCAGTCAGGAACTCTGTTGTAAGGGTGAAGGCATAGCACGGTCTGGCCCCTATCCCCAGGGCAAGAAGTGGTAGGAGGCACAGTTGTACCATGTGGCTGCTTTCAGAGCTCCTGGCCTGCATAACATAGGGGGACCAAGAGACCATTCAGAGGGTAATTGCCCTTGTTCTGACTTGCTTGGATCTGGATCATGGTCTTGGGTGGTGGTCCTGGGGTGTGTGGCCAGTGAGCCTGAGCTTGTGGGGGCTGTAGAGAGGGTACCTTCCTAATAGCTCTGGTACCTGTGAAACCCCCAGCAATTTGGGACAAAGCTCTCTTCATTCTGGAAGCAGAGTTCTACCATGGCAAAGAGCTCAAAAGTCAAGTAATTGACAAGATAAGGAAGCACAATCAGACCATACAATCCTTTTTGGGGGGCAAAAGGATCAAAGCATGGAACTGGAGGAGGACAATGAAGTCAGAACTCCTGCATCAAAAGCTTCCAAGAAAAATATGAATTGGTCACAGTCCATGGAGGAGCTCAAGAAGGATTTTGAAAATCAAATAAGAGAAGTGGAGGAAAAACTGGGAAAAGAAATGAGAATGAGGCAAGAAAATAATGAAAAGTGAGTCGACAGCCTTCTAAAGGAGATTCTGAAGAAAATAACAAAAAATATCTGAAGAAAATAATGCCTTAAAAAGTAGACTAACTCAAATGGCAAAAGAGGTCCAAAAAGCCAATGAGGAGAAGAATGCCTTAAAAAGCCAAATTGGCCAGATGGAAAAGGAATTTCAAAAACTCACTGAAAAGAATAATTCCTTCAAAATTAAACTGGAGAAAATGGAAGCTAATGACTTTATGAGAAATCAAGATACTGTAAAATAGATCCAAATAAATGAAAAAATAGAAGGCAATGTGAAATATCTCATAGGAAAAACCACTAACCTAGAAAATAGATCCAGGAGAGTTAATTTAAAAATTATTGTACTACCTGAAATCCACGATCAAAAAAAGAACCTAGAAATCAGCCTTCAAGAAATTCTCCAGGAAAATTGCCCTGATATTCTAGAACCAGAGGGCAAAATAGAAATTGAAAGAATTCACCAAGTACCTCTTGAAAAAGATCCCAAAAAGAAAACTCCTAGGAATACCATAGCCAAATTCCAGAGTTCCCAGGTCAAGGAGAAAATATTACAAGCAGCCAGGAAGGAACAATTTTACTATTGTGGAAACACAAACAGAATAACACAAGATCTAGCAGCTTCTACATTAAGAGATTGAAGGGCTTGGAATATGAAACTTTGGAGGTCAAAGGAGTTAGGATTAAAACCAAGAATCACCTACCCAGCAAAACTGAGTATAATGCTGCAGGGGAAAATATGGTAATTCAATGAAATAGAGGACTTTTAGGCATTCTTGATGGAAAAAAAAAACAGAGCTGAACAGAAAATTTGACTTTCAATTACAAGAAGCAAGAGAAGCATGAGAAGGTAAACAGGAAAAAGAAATCATAATAAACTTATTAAAGTTGAACTAGTGGGGCAGCCCGGTGGCTCAGCAAATAACAGCACTGGCTCCAGTGTCGGGATGACCTGGGGATCAAATCCGGGCTCAGATACTTAGCACCACACCCAGAAATAACTGGCCGTGTAACCTTGAGCAAGTTACTTAACCCCGATTGCTTAAAAAAAAAAGTTGAACTATTTACATTCCTACATGGAAAAGCAATAATTGTAATTCATGAGACTTTTCTCAATATGAGGATAGTTGAAGGGAATATATATGTATACATAAATATATATGTATGTATAGGAGGGTATATGTGTGTATAAATATATATGTGTGTGTGCAATTTGTGTACATGTGTACATAGAAGGCACAGGATAGGTTGAATATGAAGAGACGATATCTTAAAAATAAAATTAAGAGGTGAGAGGAATATATTGGGAGAAGGAGAAAGGGAGAGATAGATTAGGGTAAATTATCTCATATAAAAGAGGCAAGAGAAAACTGGTACAATGGAGGGGAAGAGCAGGAAGATGAAAGGAAATGGGTCAACCTTACTCTCATTGAATTTGGCTTAAGGAGGGAATAGCATACACATTGAATTGGGTATCTTATTCTACAGGAAAGCAGGGGGGAAGGGGATAAGAGGGGGTGTGATAGAAGGGAGGGCAGATTGAAGGAGAGGGTAGTTAGAAGCAAACACTTTTTTTTAAAGCAATTGAGGTTAAGTAACTTGCTCAAGGTTACACGGCCAGGTGTTTCTGGGTGGATGCTAAGTGCCTCAGCCCCGATTCGATCCCCCAGGGACACTGGGGCTGGTGCTCTTACTTGCTGTGCTACCTGGCCATCCCCGAAGCAAACACTTTTGAAAAGGGACAGGGTCAAAGTAGAAAATAGAATAAGTGGGAGGCAGGATAGGATGGAGGGAAATATAGTTAGTCTTTCAAAATATAACTACTATGGAAATGATTTGCCTAACTACACATGTACAACCTATGTTGAAATGCTTGTCTTCCCAGTGGGGGTGGGTGAGGAGGGAAGAAGGGAGAGACTGGAACTCAAAGTTTCAAAAAAAAATGTTAATGCATGTTATGTGCAACTGGGAAACAAAATATACAGGCACTAGGGTATAGAAATTCATCTTGCCCTACTAGAAAGGTAGGGGAATGAGGGAGAATATAAGAGAGAACAGATTGGGGGAAGGGGTATTCAGTAGCCTCTCTATCCTAGGGTTGGGGTAGGGAAGAGATGGGGAGAAAAATTTCTTACTCAAAATCTTGTGGAAATGAATGTTGAAAACTAAAAATAGATAAATTGGAAAAAATTGTCATTAAATGTAATTAGAAGTAATAAAATACTATTTGAAAGAAAAAAAAAAGAGAAAATGGTTCATATCCCTTGACCACCTACCCTATTGAGACAGTATTTATTTCCCAAAAAGACACAGCTCTCCAATGGTTGTTTACTTGAATTTTAACTGCATTAATTTGCTGGTTAACTTTGCCAGTTTTAGCCTCAAAGTAATTATCATAAAATCAAGTCATCGTCTGTATACTGGGGAAAAGTTCTGGATTTGGAAACAGAAGCCTTAAAGCACCAAATCTAGAGCTGAAAGATTTGACTTTGAATACTAGTTTTAATATTTATACTTAACCAACTATGTGATCTTGGGAAATTCACTTCCCCTCCTCATCCATAAAATTGGATTAGAAGATGATACAATTCAAAATTTAATGCAATTGCCCACAAAAATGCTATTCCACACCTTCTCTCTCTTCAAGCTCAATGCCATACTGTTTGCCCTTTTTCTCTGCAGATGAAATTGCCTTCCACTTTACTGAGAAATAGAGGAACATATCATGAGTTCCCTATCTCCCCGAATCCATACCATAAAAAACCCTCCATATTTTTACCAGTCCTTTCCTTCTTTGCTCCAATCTCCAGGAATGAGGTGGTTCTTCTCTCCATCAAGGTTAATTTCTCTACTCATTGCCCTTGATCCCATCTCCTCATGTATCAATCAAGAGCATGCTCCAATAACCCCTCCTCCTATCTTATCTGTAATATCTCCTCATCTACTGGCTATTTCCTCCTGACTACACACATTTCCAGTTCCCCCCTCTCCCTAAAAAAGAAAGAAAAGAAACCTTCCCTTGGCCCTGCTATATCCTCAAGCTATTGTCCTATACTTCTCAGTGGAACATATTGCTACTTTGCTGGAAAAAAATAATTTTACACCCACTGCCTCTTTTTTCTCACTTTTCATCCGCTCCTTGACTCCTTAGATATGGCTTCCAACCTTATCATTCCCCTTGAAAGTAGTCACACTAAATTGACCAGTGATCTTTTAATTAATTTAATTAACCTGACAGTCTTTATCTTCTTTGACCTTTCTTCTGTTTTTGCCACTCTCTTGACCAGCCCTTATTTCTGAATAATGTCCTTGTGTGGCTTCCATCACAATGCTTTCTCTTGGTTTTTCCCTTACCTGTCTGGCTGCTCTTTCTCAGTCTGCTTTTCTGGTTCATCATGCCTCTCCTGCCACTTAAATACAGGTGCTCCTCAAATCTCTGTCTCTTTTATGCCTATATTCTCATTTTTGTGGATGTGGTTAGTTCCCATGTTTTCAGTCATCACTTCTCTGCAGAAAGTTCCAATATTTGTACATCTGTCTCTAATCTCTTTCACAAACTACAGTCTCAAAATTCCAACTCTGTGGCAAGCATCTCCATCTGGATATTGACCCAGTCCCTCAAACTCAACATGTCCAAAATTGAACTAACCATCTTTCCTTCAAATCTACCATTCCTCTTAATTGTCCATTTCTTTACATATACCAACATCCTAGTCACTGGGATACATGCTGACCTCAAAGATAACCTTTGAGTTATCTTTGCCTTTTTTTCTCTCTCTTCTCTCAAAGCCAATCCTTTTCTGCAGCCTACTGATTCTGCCCCCAAAACATTTCTCAAATTAGCACAATGCCTTGACTTTGGTAAAAATTTAATAAATGATTTTTCACTGACTAGTTGACATGTATTTTCATTCCATGGCTATTTTCATTCCATGGCTACTGCCCTAGTTTATTATCTCTCATACAAACTAGTGTAATAGCCCCCTAATTAGTTTTCCTCCTCCCAATAGAGGCAAACTATCCTTTAACCCTTCACAGAGCCACCAAAATCATCCACCTAAAGCACAAGTCTGGCCATTTTACTCCTATGCTCATTATTTCAGTGGCTCCCTATTGCCTCTCAAATAAAATAAAGACTCCTTGGTCTGGCATTAATTGTCTTCCACAATCTAACTCCAACCTACTTTTCCATATTTGGTTTACATTACTCTCCCTATTCCAGCCATACTGAACTATAAGCTACTTCCAAGGCTCATCTTGCTGTCTGTTTTCTACCTCATGGTCACTGGCCAGGGTCCTGCTATTCCTTCCTAGACTAGGGAGGACTTGGGGGTCTAGAAGTCATCCCTTCCAAACTTGTGATGCATGAGTCTTAGATGTGTGTGAAAGGAGTAATGGGGAGTAGAGGAATGGGGGCCAGTGGAAAGCGCCACTGATCTCTCTTCCCATAGATATGAAATTGGATCAGTCTCAGTCACTCCTGCCTGGAAGTTCTCAACAAATGGGAAACTATTCGGACTTTCCTACATTTGCTTTTCATACATGCAACACACATGCCTCTAGGGGGTCCTGGCTGTACATCAGGTATTTCTCTGCACCCCAAAGATAGAGATAAAACTACTCCCTGCCAGAGCTGTGGTTCTTCCAATCAACTTCCCTGGAGAAGTCTCTGTCCTTCTGATCATAGGTTTTGGATCTGAAATGGATCCTAAAAATAATCTAGGATGCTTATTTAATAGGAAAATCTTTATATCCAGTTGTAATCTCTTCTCTGAGTACTAGACTCCTTAGATCTTCAATTACTTCCTAGAAATTTCTATCTGGGTATTCAACTTGTACCTTAAACTTAAAACCTCCAAAAACTGAGCTCAATATATTCTTTTCCAAGGAACCTCCAGTTCCCAAGCTTCCCTTTTTCTGCTTAAGGCAGCACTATCCACTCACATTTGAAACTGCAAAGGAAACTTCAAATCTTCCCTCCTCCTAACATCACCCCTCCCCCAATTTAGTCAAATGCCCATTCTTATTTATTGGACTTATACAACCTATCTTGAATCCATCCTGATCCTTCCACTTCTGCCTCCACCACGTCAGTTCAAGGTCTTCATCACCTCTCACCTGGACTAACCATTTCCTAAGTGACTCCTCTTCTTAAATCCATCATTCATACAGCTGCCAAAATAATCTATCTAAGGCACAGATCTGCCCATGAGACTGCCCTCGATGAATACAGTCCCTCTCTACTGTTTCTAGGATGAAGTACACACTCTTCTGATTGGCATTTAAGGGCCTCCACAGTTTGGCTCCAACCAAACTTTCCAGCAGTATTTCACATTAACTCACCTTCATGCCCTTTACAATCTGTTACCATGGTATAGTGGAAAAAGTAAGAAATACAGGTCCAAATCCCAGTGCTGAAATTTGTTTGCCAGCCATGTGACCTTGGGCAAGTCATCGAAATCAATCAGTCAATGGATAAACATTTAAGTACCTACTATATGCCAGGCACTGTGCCAATCACTGGTGATACAAAAAGTGTCAAAAGAGGCCCTGCTCTCAAAGAGCTCATAATTTAAAGTATTTAGATCATAGATTCATAGCTGTAAGGAGCCTTAGAGATCATTTAGTTCAATGGTCCCCAGAATTTTTTGTTCCATAAACTGTCAACAACAAAATACATAGTGAGTCCCCAGGGTCATTTCATATACAACTCCTAATACTCATTACAATTATTTACTGCTTAAGGCATCATTAAATAATTTTTAGCCCAAACCCCTTGAACCATTATCACAAAACCCCAAGGAGTTTGTGAATCTCTAAATTGGAACCACTGATCTAGCTTAGCTTCTTTATTTTACTGATGAGAAAATTAAGACACAGAGACATTATACAACTTGCCCAAGGTCACAGAGCAGGCAAATGTCCATACTGGGATTTGAACCTAGGCCCCCTGACTCCAAATCCAGAGGTCTTTCCACTTCCCCTGAGACTCAGTTTTGGCCATCTATAAATCTTCATGAATAATCCTTCATGACAATACCTACCCCCACAGAGTGTGAGCAATCCTGAAATCACTATGGAAGTGTGAATTGAATTGTTACCAATGGCAACTTGCAATTCTCCCTTACTAGAAAAAGAGGCTCATTTTATTGCAGCTAAATATCAGTGTCACAGCAAAGGTCCATAGACCACCTTTTCAAAATGGAGGCCATGGGCCAATAAATCAGACCCATGAAAAGGACAGTGTGTTGTGTATGCCCAAGCAAGGAAGGGATTGGGGGGCAAAAAGAGGGACAATCTACTTGGACCCTCTCTCCTCCAAGAGCTTTCCCTCCACACTCTCAAGTCCCCTCATTGTCCTCCCACTGCTGAAAGGTTCTAAATCACTGCCAACCCCAATAATGGGCCTCCAAACAGTTTGTTCCTGGCTGAAAAGATGGACAATATCAATAGCCAATGTCCAACTGAGCTAGGAGCCTGGGCTCTGTGTCTGAGACAATACACCTGTCACCCCAAAACCCATAAAGCTTGGAATTAATGGGCTAGTCTGTGGCTTGCTTTCATCCAAAACAATGAGGACAATCTGGGAAAGCAAGATTAGATTCACCCATTCCTTGGAGCCTGGGTGATGGGGTGGAAAGGACTGGGGAGAGATGGCACTAGCTTGGCAAATACACCTCTTCCCTCATGACAGGATATGGAGTCAGACAGTACAGACTCAAGTCCTAGCTCCACTACTTACCAACCATGGGCCTCTGTGCCTCAGTTTCCTCATTAGTAAAATGTGAATGCCTGCGCTCACTGCTTCATAGGGTTGTTGTAAAAATCAGATGACTTTATGAATATAAAGTACTTTATAACTGTCAGCCTTTGCTCTTATTCCTCCACGAGCATTCTTCTTTGATGCCTCACTATGGCCTGTTGTGACGACAGATCCCAAGGCAGGGCAGGTCCTACCGATCTGGGAAAGATGGACTTAATGGCAGTCTGTCCCTTGTACCTAGCTGCAGCTTCCACGTATGGGAGGAGGCTCATCTTGGCCCAGCTTGGCCATTAGTGATGAATTATCTAGCTCCAGCAACCCTCCAAAGCTTTCTGCAGGATCATAAAAGAGCTAGGATGTAAATCAATGGATAGAATACTCAAACCAACCAAGAATCATTGATCCTCTTGGAGGCAACTAAGGGGCACAAGGGAATAAAGCCCTAGGCTTAAAGTTAGGAAATCCTGAGTTAAAATCTGACTTCAGATATGTAGCAGCTGTGTGACCCTGGGCAAGCCGCTTAACCTCTGTCTGCCTCAGTTTCCTCAACTGTAAAATGGGGATAATAATAGCATCTATTTCCCAAGGTTGATGTAATGATCAAGTGAAATAATATTTGTAAAGTGCTTACCACTGTACCTAGCACATAGTAGCAACTTAATAAATGCTTGTTTTCTTCCTTTTAAATTTTGGAATATCCTCATCATCATCATTAGAAGTATATAAGACTACTGAGCTGCACGGAGCTCGAATGACCCACATTTGGGAATTCAGGAGCTTCAGAATTCTAATTCAGTATTCTAATAAATACTCCTGGTTCTGTCCCCATGGTTCTGGACAAGATGGATGTCCCCTCTCCCGTCCCCATTAGATGGCTTTGGGGAGTGGAGTTCAGTCTCCAGGGTTGACATCTTGGACAAAAGTCTTCGGAGAAATTGGTCCTAATTGATTTGGTTTGATTTTGTTTGTATTGTTTGGAAGATCCTCCTAACCATCACAAGATGGAACACAGGGTGGGTTCTTGACTTGAAATAAGGAAGAGTTATGAATTTGAAGTTCCTGAATGTTTTATCTTACTTGATTCCCCCCAAAACCTGGGGAGGTGGGCACCATTATTAGCACTATTTTACAGATGAGGAAACTGAGGCTGACAGAAGTCAATGGATTACCAAGAGTCACACATATAGTAGGAGTCTGAGACCGAATTTGAACTCAGGGTTGCCTGATTTTAAGTTCAGTGCTCTATCTATTGCAACATGTAGGAAACCCTGAATTCAAATCCTACCTCAGACACTTATTAGCTTCATGACCCTGGAGAAGTCATTTAATCTCTCAGTGCCTCAGCTTTCTCATCTGAAAAATGGGGGGGGAGGGGGATAGATTCAATGGGTCCCTTCAAGCTTCAAATCTATGATCCTAGAAACTCCTTTAATTTCCCCCTCATCCCCCAAATCCCAAACAGTAACTAATCAGTCTATCGGTGTAACCTTAGACAAGTTTCTTTATTTCACTGGGTCTCAAGAAAATCAGTCTTTTCCCTCCCTGATCTGGAAATCAAAGTCTTATGGGACAGCTAGGTGACAGTGAATAGAGCACCAGCCCTGGAATCAGGAGGACCTGAGTTCAAATTTGGCCTCAGACACTTGACACACTAGCCGTGTGACCTTGAGCAAGTCACTTAATCCCAATTGCCCTCCAAAAAGCAAAACACAAAAAAACTAGAAATCAGTTTTAAAATCAAAGGTTTAAAAAATTATTATTCTTTTTTACATGCAACTGGGAAATAAGATATACAGGCACTGGGGTATGGAGATCCATCTTGCCCTACTAAGTCAGAGGTGGGATGGGGAGGATATAAGAGAGAACAGATTGGGGGAAGAGGTATTTAGTAGGATCGCTATTTTGGGGTGGGGGTAGGGGAAAGATGAGGAGAAAATGTGTAACTCAAAACCTTTTGGAAATGAATGTTGAAAACTAAAAATAAACATTTTTTTTAAAATCAGTCAAGTAAGCAAGAATTTCTTAAGTGCCTACTACATGCCAGGCACTGTGCTAAAAGGGTCTCTGTCCTCAAGGAACTTACATTCTATGAGGGAGATGCAACCTATTCACCAATGAGCAAATGTCGTAGATTTAGAGCTAGAAGGGGCCTTGGAGCGCACGCTCCTCATTTTATATGCGAGAAATCTGGAACTCAGAGAGAGTAAGAGACTAGTCTGAAGTCACACAGATGAGTGACTGAGGCAGGATTTGAACCCACGTCCTCAGCCCCCACATACGCCCCCTCCACCCTCCCTTGTACCACGTGAGCCCTCTCCTTTGGGCTCTATGTTCTGTGCTCAAACAGTCCTGTCCAGCTCTCACATTCTATAGTCTATGTGGGAACATTCTGCGTTCTCAGGTTTAACCTTCCATGAATCTGTAATTACCTTGAAACCTCTCTGCATGTGGACTTGAGCTGATGCGGGGCGCGTAGAGGGGAGGAGAGAAGGGGCGGACAGATGGAAATGGGGGAAAGGTTTCACCTCCGTCTTCTAGGTATTATTAGAAGAACGATCCTTGGGGAAGGTTCTACGTCTCCGAGATAGAGGTAGGGTATCTAGAGCTGTACAAATGTACCCCGTCTCCCTCTCCCCCTCCCCCCGCTCTTCCTCTCTCCTCCAGGACACATAACCCGGGATATTCGACGGTCAAAGGGACACCCAGATCCCTGTCACTCGCAACTTTTCCAGCCCTGGAACCCAATGGGTGGCTTAAAGAAGCGGCCCTAATTCTGGAGGAGGATCTTGGGACCCCGCCCCCTCCTCTGGGGAGCCGCCCCCAGAAGGGTCAGAGCCAGGGCTGCAGCAGCTGGAAGGCAAAGAGAGTCCTGGTGCCCAATTCCGAGAAGGACGCATGGGCTAGGCTGATCGTGTCGTGGGTCCCCTACAGGTGAGAGGCATGCCCCCGAGGCAAAGGGCAGGGGCCACGGGAGGTTTGGGTCGGGACTGGCGTCGGGGGACCCCTGACACCCGCAGGGAGGGATAATGTGGGGCCGCTAAGTGGGATCACCCCTACCAGCCTTTGAGATGAGAAGAATGCCCTATTGCCAAGTATTCACAGCGAGCGCGGGGTTCTCACGTCCCTTGCTATTCGCGGAACTAGGAGAGGGAGAGAAATGCTACCGAAAAGTCCAGAGATTGTGGATTAGAGATTATTGGAATTTAGTATTAGGAGCTGATAACTGCATACGAGTTTTAGGGTGAGCAAACCCATCTGCACAAGTAGGTAGTGTAAGTATTTATCGCTCTCCTTTCAGCGACCAGAAAATAGACTCAAAGGGGTTGTTCAGTCATTTGTCTAGGGTCACAGCTGGGAAACTTGGGAGCACAGATGCTAGTCTGAGGCCCAGTGCATTTTCCCCTTAGGAGGACCTTACAACAGAATGTTAGAAAGTAAAATATAGATCTGGAAGCGACCTACAAACCTGGGTCACTACAACACAGGATATTAGAGCTGTGTAGGGACCTTACTTAGTTCATAAAATGTTAATAGAGTCGGAAGGAATTTAGAATGTAGAATGTTAGAGCTGAAAGTGGCCTTACAATGTAAAATTTTAGAGCACAGAATGCTTAAAAGTTAGGAAACTTAGGATGGAGAATGTTAGCACTGCAAATGAACTGAGCATAGAATGTTAAGTCTGGAAGGGACCTTAAAGTATAGGTATGATGTTTTGGTCCTGTCCAGTTCTAATAAGTCATTCTTTTCTGAAGGTCACTTTTAGACCTAAGGGACTGTGATCTGTAAGCCCTCTGGGATGGGCTCCAATCAGGCCTCCTTCCCCTACAGACTTCATGTTTGTATGGATCCCTAACAGTCCGTTCTCAGAGTGGGATCATTTTGAGGGATAAGAGAACAGGGAAAGGGTGTATCAGGGAAGAGTAAAGAGAGGGGTGTAATGGAGCTAAAGTGGGGGTGAACATATTCCTTAGCTTCATTTGCCTGACCCTGGACAGTAATCTTAAGATGCCAGCCTTGGTGTTGACACAACCCAGCAGTGAATCACTAGACCCCTTAGGAGGTTGGCAGAGCTCAAATTTTTTGGTGTCATTTTCCCTGTTTATCCCTCCTACTTCCCTTCTATAATTATCTGACTCTGCTTCCTATTGGCTGGAGTATGAGGATAGCAAGTAGGCTAGAATTAAAGAAAGGGGTGAGGAATGTCAACTTTTATCTGCCAACACAGGAGCTGAGAGCTCTCCAATGTGATCCCGTCTCCTAGGCACAGACCCCATGTGCCCTTCCCCTCTCACTTTGGCTTTTAATTGTACCCCATTTGGAATGCAGGTCAATTGTGTTGAAAAATCACTAGGGGATTGAGCTAATTTGGCCTTTAGTGACATTTGATTGGAAATTGTACCTGAGAAACCAGAAGTAGGAAGAAAGCCTGATCTGTCCAGACTGATTTTAGAGGTGCAACTGTCTAGAAACAGGGGCATGACTGAATTGACCATTTGTTCTGAAGAGACTAAGGTCAACAAGGCTAGACAGAATTCTCACTGATGCTTGCTAGTTATTATGTATAAGGCACTATACCAGATATTAGGGATACAAAGCTAAAAACAAAACAAAACAGTCCATGACATCAGTCAGCTTATATTATTCTAGCAGGCTTCAACATGTACATAGATAGGTAAAAGGTTATTCCAGGGGGAAGAGAAGAAACACAACATGGGGGGGGGGAGGGGGAAGCAGGGAGAGAGATCAGGCACCCGAGTTAAATCTTAAAGAAAGCAAAAGGCAGAGATGAGGAGAAAATGCATTACAGGCACAGGGGACAGTCTATGTAAAAGAATGGAGGTGGGAAATAGAATGCAGAATTTGAGGGACAGAAATAAGGCTACTTTGGCTGGAACATAGAGTGTATGAAAGGGAGCAATGTGAAATAATTCTAGAAATGTAGGCTGGAGCCAAAATTCAAAAGACTTTAGATGCCAAGCTGAGAAGTTTGTATTTTTCCCTAGAGACAATAAATAGGAAGCTACTGAAAATTCTCGAGCAGGGAAGTGACACAATCAGATTTTTGGCAGCTCTTTGGATGACAGGTTTAAAAGATCAAATAGAAGGTGATTGTAATAATCCATCCTCCCAGACACTTGGGGTTATAATTTGAGAGTCGTCTTTTACCCTTCCCTCTCCTTCACCCTCCTGAGCCAGCCCGTTGCCAAGTCTTAGGCCTTCTACCTCTCCAGTATCTCTTTTAGCCATTATCTTTTCTCTATTCTTATTACTTCAAAATATCCTAACCCAGACCCTAATTCTGTTACCTGGGCTATTTTCACAGCATCCTAATAGGTCTCAGTGCTTCTAGTCTCTCTCCTATTCAATCTACCCTCTTCAAAGACACCAGAATACTCTTCCCCTCACTCCTCTGCTCAAGAATTTTCTATGGCTCCCTGCTACCTCTAAGATAAACTATTGAGCCTGGCATTTAAAGATTTCCATGATATGGCACCAAACAACCCAAATTCCTGAACTTAATTGATATTATTCCCCTTTGTGCACTCTCATCATCTCTAGACTGGCCTGTTAGCTTTCCCAAACTTGACATTCTATCTCCCATCTCCATGCCTTCACATTGGCCATACCCATCACTGGAGTGTACTCTACCTTCACTTCCTCCTCTACGAGTCCTTAATTATCTTTCAAGGTTTAACCCATGTGCCACCTCCCCTTGCCCCATCCCAATTATAGGTCCTCCCTCTTCAATTCATCTTACTTTTATTTATATATATGTAGATGAAGATAGATAAAACACTTACTAAGCATTTACTATGTCTCAGGCACTATACTAAGCCCTAAGATATAAATTGAAGGATATATAAAGATATATATTGAAGGATGCTAGACAGTTCCTGTCCTCGAGGAGTTTCTATTCTAGTGGGAGAAGACTACATACAGGGGAGCTAGAAATGGAGGATAAGTAGTAAGAGTCCAGTTTTCCAAGAAGGAGGGTGTGGAGGTGATAGTCCAAGTGGTGATGGCCCAGATGGAGATGTGGGGGAGTTTTGTGGACACCTGGAACTAAGCACGATAAGGCCAAAGCTGGCCTATAAAACTCACAGAAATTTTAGGCATGGAGGACAATTTTCTAGTTGGGAGAAGGTAGAGATGAGGGTCTGAGTGAGACAGTCCATCCAGAAATGTCCAAGGAAGAATATGTTGTGTCCCTCTATGGAATAAGGCCCCCTAAAGGCGGGGACTATTTCATTTTATGTCTTTGTATCATCAACACTTAGCATAGTGCCTTGTACATAATAGGTGCTTAAGCAATCAATCAATAAACACTACTTAAGTGCCCACTATGTACCCAGCTCCTCAATAAGCACTTGCTGAATGTAATTGGATCTGTAAAATGTAGGTAATTATACTTACACTTCCTACCTCACTGGGGTGTTATGAAAAAAAATTGTTGTACTCTTAGAAATTATATAGAAATGGAAAATGTTATTATTGGCTATTAAGGTGGTATAGTGCCAACCACACTGGCGTACCCAGGATGGCTAGCATAAGTTTTTGGATCTGCTTTACTAGGAAACATAGCTGTTTAAGGGGTCAACAATCTTTTTAAATTACATTCACTAGTTCAGGGGAAAAGTCAGCACCCTGAACTTCAGAGAAAATGCCAGCAAAGAAATAAAGACCAACAGACAGGACTCTGACTGCCTGAATCAACTATACACTTTACAAACATCCCTGGATTGAGAGCCTTTACATCTGAGCAGTGGGTGAGCTCTGAACATACAGGGCCGCTCAGAATCTTGACCAGGGAATCACAAGATCCTTTGGATAAGCAAGACCCCAAAGCAAAATGCTAATTCAGAGTAAATACACACTTGTCAGAGCCACAGGGAGTGACAGCCCTCCTGACTCAGTGCCTAAGGTGTGAAAGCCTTCCTTCAAGCAAGCTTCCCTTACTGGGCTCCAGGTGAGACGATTTTATATCCGGCTAACATTACTGGTGCTTAGAGGAATTATATGTTCCTCTGAATATTTTTTTATCTTCTGTTACAGAGCTCCTTGCAAACATCCCTGTGATCCCCAAATCTCTTCAGCTTTAGGTCCACCCACTCTGCCCCTGAGTGTAAGGGCCATTACTCCCAGCATGCCAGGAAGACTTTCTTGGTTCCTCTTCCTCCTGGTAGGTTTGGTTGTCTCTATGGCCTGAGTCATATTGACTAATCCTGTGAACTTGGACTAACCCATTTACCACTCTGGGCTTCATCTGTACAATGGGAGGGGTTGGACCGGATAGTCCTTCTAGCTCCATAATTCCCTTTGAAATAAAAATCGGTGATTTTGTGGAGGTAATTGGGGGAAGGGAAGGCGCACTGGGCCTGCTGAGTATACTCCTTTCCTTTTGCATTAGCCTGTGGGTGGTGGGAAGTAAACGTTGGTCCAGAAGTCAGGATCTTAATATCAGCCTGTCTCTGTGGATTTGTGTCTGTGTGTGTCTTTTTGGGAGATCGGGAGTCTCTCCTGGAACCCCTCAAACTTCTCAGCTTCGTTGAAGACTCTCAGACCCACAGGTGGGTGCTGCCAACTCCAGTACAGGTAGTAAATCATCAAATGGAAATTCAAAGCCCAGTCTTCTGGCTCAATAGCACTTGCTGGCTCTTTCCATCAGGACCTTAGCTCAGGGCTTCCCGTTTCTGGTCTACTGCTCTTTTCACTATACTGCCTGCAAAGTGAATAGAAGGAGCCTGAATAGAAACATCCGGTCGTCCACTTAGTCAAAAAGCATTTTATTTGGGGGTATAATAAAAATAGCTAGCATTTTCATAGCACTCTAAGGTTTAATAAGCATCTTAGAAACATCTCATTTTATCCTCATAATAACCCTGTGGAGATAAATACTATTATTTTCCCCATTTTACAGATGAAGAAACTGAGACAGACAGAGGTTTAGTGACTCATCCAGGGTCACACATCTAGTGAGCGTCCTGAGAATGAATTTTAACTCAGGACTTTCTGATTCCAGGTCTAGTGCCCTATCCACCTAGCTGCTTCTACAGTATAGTGTAGAGGGGATTCCTATTCAGGTAGGAGGTGGACTAACTGACCTCTGAGATCCCTTGGTCTCAATTTGGAGATCCTTCCAGCTCCAGTGTTCTGTAATTCTGTAATCCATGCACTGATTCACATGGGTAGGGGTCCAAAGATCTGGGTTCAAATCCCACCCATGGGACCTCAGGCTTTGGTGCCTCAGTTTCCTCATGTGGCCAATGATCATGTGGCCAAGATAGTCTCTATGACCCTTCCAACTCTAAAGTCTCAATGATCCTAAGAAAGGATCCTGTCCTTGGTCTCCCCTTCAGTGACTTAGCACAACTTCCTTTTGTCAGTTAGTCAATCAGACAGTCAATAAACATTTATTCAGCATCTACTGTATGTTGGACACTGTGCTAATAATCACTAGAAATACAAAGAAAGGCAATGAATCCTTCTGCAGCAAGTCAGTGTGTCCGCTTGGTCCGTGCTGCATCTTAGAAATTGCAACACCTGCCACGAGTCAGGTGTGAATGAACCTACCACAGTCCTGAACTTTCCAAATGAGGGAATATTTTCTGTCCCATGTTATAAGATTATAGAATTTAAGCCTGGGGAGGGGAGAGGGAGGGGAGGGTCATCTAATCCAGCCTCTTCACTTTACAAATGAGGACCCTCAAACCCAGAGAAGTGAAGGTGATTTACCAAGGAACAGAGTCAGAATTTGAACTCAGATTTTCTTACTCTGAATCCAAGGCTCTTTCCATCCACTACATTGCTTCTCTAGACCTCCATTTCCTGATCTGTAAAGTGAGGAGAGATGATTGGCAAGGTCCTTTCCAGCTCTAATCACAGGATCATCAGCAAGGAGCTGGAAGGGTCCTTTGAGATCATCTAATCCAGCCACAGCCTATGTCCTTTCTCACTGAGTCTTTCTCTGCCAGTTCCAGAGGTTTCTCCTGCAGCAGTGGAGACATCCAATGACGTCTATGAGATCGAGGGAGGCCGGCAATTAGACTGGAGGCATGCCCACGACTTCTGTGACCTGCGTTTTGCCCAGCTGGCTTTGGAACCCCAAGATGATGCTGTGACTGAGTTACTTCAGGGACAAGTACAGGGTCCCATCTGGGTGGGCCAGAGGACAACCTTGCTACAGAGACCTCAGCAAAGGCGTGAGTGCTATCCATTAGGGGGGTTGTAGGAGAGGATGGGAGTCACAGATACCTTTGGGTCTGGGCCCCTAGCAAAATTAAGGACTGGGACCCAGTCCCATCTGGTAGAACCCCAAGATACACGGGATTTTTTTATTTTTAATTTAATGTCCTTTCAATTAACAAGTATTTATTTTTCCTCTTCCCACTCTTTTCCCTACCCCATCTCTCAAAAAGAAAAACAAAACCTTTATAAAAAGCCATGCCAAAAATGTATGTCTCATTCTGCATCTTGAGTCCACCATCTCTTTCAAGAGGTGGGTAATATAGGTCATCTTTAGTCCTCTGAAATCATAATTGGTCATTACATTGATCAGAGTTAAGGTTTTTTTCCCCTTTATAATTTTGTCACTGTATAAATTGTTCTCCTGGTTCTGCTTACTCCACCCTGTATCAGTTCACGTAAGTCATCCCAGGTCTCTCAGAAACTATCCCTCTAGTCATTTTTTATGACATAGCAGTATTTTGCTATATTTATATACCATAATTTGTTCAGCCACTCTCCACAAGCAACTTTTAATTTCCAGCTCTCTGCCACCACAGAAAGAGCTGCTACTTTTTGTCTTTGTACATGTGACTCCTTTCACCTTTCTTTAATCACTTTGGAATATAAGTATAGCAGTGACTTTGTTTAGTGACTTTGGGGGCATTGTGGACCAATTCACAGCTCCATCAACAGTGAATTAATGTACCTATTTTGCCTCAGCTACTCCAACAAGTGCATAGCATTTGGAGCTACAAGGGACCTCTGAGACCATCTCACTTTATAGATGAGTATATTGAGGCCCAAAGAGGTATGGTGTCCAAGCCACACAGTATGGGGCAGAACTGGGGTCAGAACCCAGGTCCTTCACTTCCAAATGCAGTTGGTTTTTTTCTGCCACACTGCTTTTTCTACCAGAGACCAGTCCCCACTCCCACCCTTTATTCATAAACTGAGGAACGACTCATCCTAGAGGAAACTAAGAGATCTTACAGCGATAGCCCTGTGGGCAGGTTTTTCTGGGAGAGGTGATGGAGGGCTTAATGTTTCAGAATGGATTTCTGGAAGGAAACCTGGACTTAGAGTCCAGAGACCTGTCTTTAAATCCCAGACCTGACAAGCTTCTGGAAAGTCATTATCTGAGCCTCAGTTTCCTCATCTGAAAAATTAGAGGATTGGAACTGATGATCCAACATTGTATGTTCTACAGTCTTGACTTTACAGATATGGAAACTAAGGCACAGTGAAACTAAATTAATTGCTCAAGGTCAAGAAGGAAATAGTAGAACACCCACTAAATGTGCCAATTGAGTGTATACTGAAACATTTTTATGTTCGGAGATGTTTTATGGGATGGAGAACAGCCTGCCTTTATTAAGTGCCTACTATGTGCCCACCACTTTACAAATGTCATCTCATTTTATCTTCACACCTGGGAATTAGATGCTATTATTATCATCATTTTACTGTTGAGGGAATTGAGGCAGACAGAGGTTAAGTGACATACCCAGGGTCACACAGCTCATGAGTATCTGAGGCCACATTTGAACTCAGATCTTTCTGACTCCAGGCCCAGAGTTATATACTGCTGCATCAGTCTTCACACTATAGTCTTGAAGATTTGTACAAGAGTAGCAATGGAATATAATGGACAGGGCACTAGGCAAAGAAACTGGCAACCTTGGGTTCAAGTTCCAGTAGAAAAATCATTTACTTAATAGTCGGGAAACCTGGCTTGGTATCTCAGCACTACGGTAAATTCTTTCCCTTCTCTAAGCCTCAGTTTCCTCATCTGTAATATGAGGGGGTTGGACAAAATGGTTTCTAAGGTCACTTCCAGCTGTGACATCATTCTACGTTCTAAGGTTACTTTCAGTTTTAAATCTTAGAGTCTTCTCTGGCTTCAGTCTCCTCACTTATAAAAGGAGGGCCTTGGACTGGATGACCTTTCATCTTCCAAGGCATCAGACTCCTATTTCACTGTTTTCTGTATGGAACCAATCTCACAGAACCCACCATGCTAAATCTCATTCCTCATCCAGGGAAGTCATTGGGGTCTCCTCTTCTTGTCCTCCCCTCAGGTACATACATGCTGCCCTGCCTGGTGTTTGAGATGCAGACGGCCACAAAATATGCCAGGCTGATGGTGGACTTTCCCATGCTGTCTGCCATCACAGTCTGTACCCATATACAGTGGGACCTAGCCATGGACAAGGTGGGCACCATCTTCTCATATGCTGCCCCAGCCTTCGCCAATGAGCTTCAGCTACGTGGTTACAGTGCCCATGATGGGCTGGTTCACTTGGCCCTTGTTGTCCATGGGCACCATTCCCCCTACCTGCCTGTCTTCTCTGCAGATGGGAGGTGGCACCATGTTTGTGCCACTTGGGAGGAGCGGAGTGGTCAGTGGGCCCTTGTGGCTGATGGCAAGCTGCAGGCAGGGACCCAGAGCCTGTCCCCAGCCCAGTCCTTGGCTCCTGGAGGCATGTTTGTCATTGGGCAAGACCAGGACTCACTGGGTGGTGGTTTCAAGAAAGAAGAGGCTTTCAGAGGCAACATCACAAATCTGTATGTCTGGGCCCAAGGGCTGGGCCGGGAACAGCTGGATATGGCCCGAGTATGTGAGATAACTGAAGATGGACTTCTTTTTGCATGGAATCGCGGGGCCCTGGAGATCGAGCCCACGCTCCAAGAGCTTGTGCTGCCCTTCAAGTGCCCTGGTAAGCCCCTCTGGCAGGCCCTGCTTTTCCATTCAGTTCATTTCCCCAAGTATGTATAAGGGTCATAGGGCTTTGAGCTAATTTGTGTGACCTTCCTTAGTATACAAAAAGGCAGGGGATCAATTTATTAATTAACTAGAGGAATGTATTATGTAATTTGGTTTCCAGATAGTGTTATACTCAAGCTAATACTCAGCTTAGTGATCCAGCCAAAGTCTCTCTGACACATGTGCACATTTGCCCTTCTACCTGCCCCCTCCCCCACCAAGCTCTCCAAAGGGCTAGGTCTTTGGGGGAAACCCATTGACCAGATTCAAGATTGGTCTAGGGTATGAAATGGTACATGGCACAAAAATCACTAAAAATAATGAAAATCTCTCTCTCACTGTGCCTTCATCCCATGTCTGGGATTTTCCTTCTTAATATCAGCCTGCCACTATCATAAGGCTCAAACAAACAGCAATTCTATGGTCATTTGGTTTGTTGTACATAGGGGAAAAAAAGAAAATTTAAAAATCGGGATTTTTTTTTTTACTGGAGCCCTCCACTCAAAACATCTCCTGGTTTCCTCCTATATCTCTTCTCAGCTTCTTCCAGGGTGTGGGAAAGTGGTAAGAGAAAGTGTGTGTGTGTGTGTGTGTGTGTGTGTGTGTGTGTGTGTGTGTGCTGGACCCTAACCCCATATGGACCTTGGAATTTAAATAGGAAGGCAAGAAAGGTTCACTTAGAAAGGTATGTCTCACCATTTTTCCATTATCCATGAGAGCTGACAGTCTTGGACACTCTGGAAAAATGGCAGCTGCAATGTCAGTCCAAGTGCCACAGCTGCCCATTCCATATTGCCAGAATGGCAGGCAGGGAGCCATAGTCTGCCTGGTTATCTCTCCCTGATTTTCTGCATGTAAATCTCTTGGAGGCAGAGGAAGTCAGTGCACATTCTCTGAGGCAGCATTCCCTTTCCTTCAGTGTGAATTTGCCTTTGCAGTCCCCTAAAATGCAATTTGATGGTGTGGTCACTGGGCCTTAGAGTCAGGAGTGCTAGAGTTCAAATCCATCCTCAAACACTTAACCAACTGTGTGACCCTGGGCAAGTCATTTAATTTCTGTCTGCCTCAGTTTCCTCGACTGTAAAGTGAGAATAATAATTTACAGAGTTGTTGTGAGGATCAAATGAGATAATATTTGTGAACAATGCCTGGCACATAATAGGCATTTAAGAAATATTTGTTCCCTTGCCCCACAAAAAAACAGTGAAACAGGAAAGATGAGGGAGTTCTACTTCCCAAAGTACCATCACTTGGGCCCTGGTATAGATAGTAATCTGAAGATAAAAGAGTATAAAACAGGTACCTGTTACACTGTAATGCAAAATGAAACAATAAATGTATAGGACATGAACAAGCCAAATCCTAATTGAGGTCTAAAGAAGAAAAGACCATGTTCTCCAGCCCTAACTTTGTTTTCAGGAAGAGGGAGCAGACTTACTCTACTTGTTCTCAGAGGAGAAGACTTTTAAATTCAATTTAACGAGCATTCAGTGATATTACTGTAGAAGATAACACCATCCTCCCAGCCCCTCAGGCACACAACCTAGGAGTCATCCTGGATTCCTCATTATCTCTCTCACAACCCCCCCCCCCCATCCAAGCTGTTGCCAAGGCCTATCGAGTTTACCTTTGCGACATCTCTTGAATACACCCCTTCTCTCTGACTCTGCCACCAATCTGGTGCAGGCCCTCATGGCCTCACATATGGATTATTGCAATAACCTGCTAGTGAGTCTGCTTACCTCATGTCTCTTCCCACTCTAATCCACCCTACATTCTACCACAAAAGTGATTTTCCTAAAACACAGGTCCAAGCGTGTCACCTCTCCCCCACTCAACAATCTCCTGTGGTACCCTTTTGCCTCCAGGATCAAATACAAAAACCTCCATTTGTCATTCAAAGCCCTTCATAATCTAGCCCCCTTCCCCCTTTCCAGTCTTCTTATATTTTATTCTCTTACCGTGTACTCTTCAATCCAGTGGCACTGGCCTCCTAGATACTACACCATCAATTGTCTTTTGCCTCTTTTTATATCTCCAGAGCTTAGCATGGTGCCAGCACATGGTAGGCCCTCCATAAATGTTTATTGACTGACATTAGGCACTTTGGAGGGTGTTAGGAATATACAAACAAAACCATCCCTGCCCTCAGGGAGCCTACATGATCCAAAGTTTCTCTGCATTTATGACCTTCTGGTTCCAGCTCCCTGATAGGAAATCACTGGTGTCTAAAGAGAGGAACTAGAGCAGAGGGCTTTCATACCCTCAGTGCATTTGTTTGGCTTCTACCCAGTATGAGTTTTCTGATATTGAATGGAAGCAAAGGAATGAATCAGCTATATCTCCAGTGCTTAGCAGAGTGCCTGCTGGCAATTTAATTTTATGTGAGTGACTGACTTGGGGATAGAGCCTTGGGGGACACCCATAGTTAGTGGATACAATATGGACGAAGATCTGGCAAAGGAGACTGAGATAGAGTGGTCAGACAAGTAGGAGGAAAACCATGCGAAAGCCTTCCCCTCTCTCCCCGCTTCTGTCTCTGTCTCTGTCTTTCTATTTCTCTGTCTCTCTCACACATACGAGGAGGAGGAGGAGGAGGAGGAGGAGGAGTGAGAGTGAGAGTGAGAGTGAGAGTGGAGAGTGAGAGTGAGAGTGGCTAGGAAGAGAAGGTAATCAACAATGTCAGATGCTTCAGAGACATCAAGGAGTACTGAGACAAGACCATTAGAATTGGGAAATTTACAAATTATTGGCAGTTTAGGACAGGACAAGCTGAAAGGTCAGAAGCCATAGCAAAGTGTTTAGAAGAGGGGAGGAAGTGAAGGAGCAGGTGTAGATGACTCTTTCAAGTTTAGCTACAAAGAAGAGCAGAAAATATATAGCAAGAAAGCAAGATAGGCTCGAGAGAGGATTCATGCTGTCTTAACAATGGTAAGTTCTCTATCACTGGAAGTGTTTAAGTAGAAGTAGGTAACCACTTTCTGGCGATATTCCAGAAGGGATTCGTACATTGGGTAAAAGGGTTCAGGATGGCTACCTCTGAGCACCCTCCCAATGCTTAGATTGTTACTTTTGCTAGAGTTATGAACTTCTCTTCCTGGTCTCTTCTGCCCGCAGTGCCCATAGAAGAATGCCCAACTTTGGATGCGGGCAGTGGAACACTGGGTTCCGAGCAGTGCCTACGAGCCCTTCCTTTCCTCTGCCATTACAGGCCAGGTAAGCTTTGCTTGCTCTAAGCAGCTTCCTGCTGGGGCTAGAACCAAACCTGTAACCACCACCTGCATGTTTATGCAGTCAGAGCCACTGACTAAGAGAGGGATGGCAAGATGCAGTGGGGCCAGGCATAGGGCTGAGGCCTTTAAAGCCAAGCTTCTGAGATCTTGGAGGCCCCCACTGGGCCCGTCAATAACTTATACACAGGGGCTCTTCCACACAAGGTGCCAAATGGATATTTACGGCATTTTTTGTTCAAATCACTATTTGATTTTGCAAAATTGCAAATTTGGACAAAATGTGCAAATTTTGTAGTGTGATAAAAAGAGCATTGGTTTTAGAATCTCAGTCGGGCTCTATATCCAGTTTCGTAGCTAATTAAACATCTATGTCTTCAAACTTAACCTCTCTGGGCCTCTCTCTTATAGAGGAAATTCATGACATTTAGAGGTTAAAAGGGCTTTAAAGAGAATTTCCCACAAGCCTCTGATTTTATAGATGAGGAAACAGATCCAGAAAAAGTTAATTTAACTGCCCAAGCTAACACAGACAGTATGGAGCAGAGTCAGGATTCAAACTCAGGGCCTCTGACTCCAAAATCACTACTCTGCTACTTGGTTCTCTCATATCATAACCACACTGGCATGCTGAATTAGGCCATCTCCATAGTCCCTTTCAGTTCAGATGGCTGTCTTCTAGTGTTCTATAGCCTAACATTCTGTGTTCTAATATCCCTTCCAGTGGTAACAATGTATGTTCTAAGGTCTTTTCCAGTTTTAAAAAACTCTTTCAGACCTAACATCATGTTCTATGTTCTAGTATTCAAATGTTTTAAAGTCCCTTCAGCTGTAACATTTTATATTCTAATTTTTGGCTCTAAGGTTCCTTCCAGCTCCAGCATGCTGTGATTTGAACAGCCTATGTTCTTTTATTTTTTTTTTTGCCTTTTTTTTTTTGGAGGGCAGTTGGGGTTAAGTGACTCACCCAAAGTCACATGGCTAGTGTGTCAAGTGTCTGAGGTCAAATTTGAACTCAGGTCCTCCTGACTCCAGGGCCGGTGCTCTATTCACTGCGCCACCTAGCTGCCCCACAGCCTATGTTCTAATGAACCATCTAGCTATGTCTCTCTGGGGAGGGAAGAGAGGGGAATAAGTCTCAGAAGTGGCTTAGTTTAAACAAAAGAGAATCTTGTTCTCCTCCCTGAACATGTCCAAAATGCCATGTGCTACATTTGCTTGTTTTCAGAGGTATATTGGAGAATGAAAGAAGTCCAGAAAACAGCAGATGGAGAATTTATCAGCCAGGTCAACACCCTGGCCAACGTTACCTTGGTGAGCCAGGAAAAGCTTGGAGAACCCCAGGGACCCCTCTTGAGGTGTTGAGAATCACAGAACTGTACCAGTTGGGTGGGGAACCTGCAGCCTTGAAGCCACATGTGGCCCTCTAGGCCCTTAAGTGGGGCCCTTTGACTGAATTTAGGCTGTACTTGAGGACCTAGCGGGCCACATCAGGCCTCGAGGCTGCAGGTTCCCCACCCCTGTTAGACTCTGCTATAATAAAACCTCACTAATTCAGACCTCACTAATCAGAATCTTGGTAATTGAGAATTGTCATAATTTGGTTAAGGAAATTAGCAATATTGGCATTTCAAGGGATGACATTTAACTTCCCAAAGATTTCAGCAATGCATGCAGATAATGCTTCTTTTTCAGAGCAAAATATCTGTTTTTAAACTTCAACATTCTTTTTTCAAATTTTGCACTCCAAATTCTCTCCTTCCTCTACTCATTGAAAAGGCAAGCAATGTGACATAAGTTATAAATGTATAGTCATTCAAAACACATTTTCATGTAAGCCATGGTATGAAAGAAAACATAGACCAAAATAACCCTGAGAAAAATAAAGAATTAAGTTGAATTTTTTTAAAAAAATCTGTGTTTTCACTAGGAATGGCATTCACTCCACCAGCAGCCCCTCCCTTAGTAGACAGTTAAAAAAAATTATCACCAGTCAACCAGCTTTCTGGTGATATGACCTTGGGCAAGTCATTTAACCTCCACAAGCTTCAGTTTCTTCATCTGTCTCTGCGCTGTGCTCCATTGACAGGCACATGCTGGGCTTACACAAAAAAACCTCTCCAACTTGGCAGGACCTGCCAAATTTTTCATTCGGTTGCTATAGCATTTGACAACCCAGAATTGACTTTACCGGGCAACGAATGTGCTAATTACAAAAGGGCTTTTATCTGTTTATTACAATAGCATTTGGCAGGGCCCCATAGTTCCCATTCCTATGTGAATTGGAGAGCTGTAAAAGTATTTTATTAGAAATTCATAACAATTGTTCCCACTTGCTCCTGCTTTTTAGCTTAAAAATCATTTTCTTCACAATAACCCTATGAGAAAGATGGCCCAAGAATTATATCTATTTTCTTCCTTTACTATGCAGCTCAGGCACCACCTTCTTCATGAAGCCTTTCCTGGTTTTTTCAACTGCTAGTGCCCTTCCCCTCCAAATTATCTTGTATTTAATTAACTACTTTGTGTGTGTATTTGTATTTATTAACTTTATATAGATGCTGATACATTTTTATACGTCTTTGTTTATATATCCTTATTTATATATCCTGCTTAAATGAAACCTCACTAATTGAGGCCTCACTAATTAGGATGGCATTAATTGGAATTTGCCATAATTCAGACTAGGGCTATATTTTTACATGTCTTTATTTTCACATCCATTGGAATATAAACTATTTTTTGTGAGTTGAGATTGTTTGATTACACTTAGCAACCACAGTGCCTGACCCTTAATGAATGACTCGTTGACTTGTTTACAGATTAGGAAATTGAAGGTCAAGGAGTTGAAATGATTTACTGAAAATGTCTCACAACTAATGAGAGGCAGAGTTACAATTCAAAACCTGGTGTCCTGCCTCTAAGTTCAGGTTTCTTTCTGCTAAACCTGCCAAGGTCAGGCTGAAGGGTGCCAGGCCCCAGCTGAATGCAAGTAAGGACATACATACACTCAGCATGATGGGAGAAGAAAGTTTCCTTTATTTAAAAAATTTTAATACACATATTTTATTTCATTAAGTATTTCCCAATTATATTTTTTGAGCTTTTAACATTTAGTTTAAAAAATTTTTAGTTCTGGGGGCAGCTAGGTGGCGCAGTGAGTAGAGCACCGGCCCTGGAGTCTGGAGGACCTGTGTTCGGATCCGGCCTCGGACACTTCACACACACACACACACACACACACACACACACACACACACACACAAACTAGCCGTGTGACCTTGGGCAAGTCACTCAACCCCAATTGCCCTACCCTTCCCCCTCCAAAAAGCAAAAAAAAATGTTTTAGTTCCAAACTCTCTCTTTCTCACCCCTTTCTCACTCCTTGAGAAAACAAGCAATGTATTGATTTATACCTGTGAAATCATGCAAAACATATTTTCATATTAGCCATGTAGTAAAAGAAAACACACACACACACACACACACACACAAAGGAAGTGAAAAAAGTCTATTTCAATCTGCACTCAGAGGTGTCAGTTCCCTCTCTGCAGGCGGATGGTATTTTTCATCATGGGTCCTCTGGAATTGTCCTACTTGCCACTGTAAATTAAAAACAAAAATCCTCATATGAGAAAACATTAGAAGCTTTCCTCCCCTCCCTACACCCCCCCAAAAAAAAACAGAAATAAGGATATCTTTGCATTTCATTATTATTTGGCATTGTTCTACAATTATAGTGGCATCACTACACAGCAATAACAAAAACAATTGGATCATTGTTTGGATCAGAGTAGCTAAGAGACTTCCTCCCCCTCCCCCACAATGTAACCAAAGAGAAATGCCTTACTCTCTGACTCCTCAACATAGTCCCTATGCCCTGATCTGCAGAGGGAAGGGCAAAGGGAGATTCAGCTTCTCTCCTCACAGCTTTTCAGAGATGGCTTTCGAGGAGACCCTGGGTCCCTGAGTATGCCTGAGGCTACCAGCTTCTTGGGGGTCCTGGAACAGGCCCTGGCAGCACAGGACACCCCCCTACAGTCAGCTGACCTGCTTGCTGTGGTGAGCTTCCTGAAGAGGGTCCTTGCTGTTGAGGTCAGAGGTCAAGACCCCTCTGGGCAGCAGGAACATCTTAGCCAGAACTTCTTGGCAGTGGTCGGCCTTCTCTTGGAGAAGCAAACTGAAACCCAGTGGATGGAGATTAAAGAGGTAAATCTCATGGCTTGGGAGGGAGGGGTCCAGCTGCCCTTGTGCCTATCCATTGGCCACAGAAACCTCTAAGAAGGTCTTGGGCAGACAGAATCAAGCCTCAGTTTCCACATTTGTTAAAACAAGACAACAATTCCTACCTGCAGAGTTTTAAGGAAAGTTATTTGTACAATGCAAAATACAATAGAGAGGTTTGTTATTAGTGCCCTGTCCGTCTCACAGAACCAACTGCTTTAAGATTCAAGGTGAGGTACATGTGCTTTGTAAACAGTAAAGCACTATACAAATGTAAGGTGTTATATTTGAGATAAAAATTCTAATACCTTGGTCTCAGCCTAGCATACTATTTATATTAAATCATAGTCATGAAATTTTATAGCTGAAAGAAATCCTAGAACACAGAAATGGGGAAAGGTATCTCTAATGCAACTGAACCCAAATCTGTTAAAGCACCTATTACTTGCCAGGCACCATACCCCACCATGGGAGTAGAAAGATGAAAACTACACAGCTCTTGTCCTCAGGGAGTTCACAATCTAAAAAGCAGGATAAGATGAGGACATGTTAATCATACGACCTTATGGAGTATTATGGAAAGAGCCTGGTATTTGAGAAGGTCAGGATTCAGATCCTGGTTTTGATACAATCATCTGGGTGACCCTCCCCTTTTGCCTAGGGGCAGGTAGGTGGTCCAGCAGCTAGGGCTCTGGGCCTAGCGTCAGAAAGATCCTGAGTTCAAATCCAGCCTCAGATACTCAGCTGCATGACACTGAGCAAGTCAACCTTTCTAGATCTCAGTTCCCTCAGTTATAAAATGGAGATAATAATGGTACCTACCTTCCAGGATTGTTGTGAGGATCCAACGAAATAATATTTGTAAAGACCCTACAGCACAATTCCTAGAAGGTGCTTAATAAGTACATATTCCTTCCCTCCCTCTCTGGGCCTTAGGTTTCTTATCAGTAAAATGAGGAGGTTGGGCTAGAATCAGGGGGGAACCTGCAGCCTCGAGGCCACACGTGACCCTCTAAGTCCTCAAGTGCTGCCTTCAGAAGGAATCCAAACTTTGGATTCAATCATTTAGATTCATTTGGATTCAGTCAAAGGACCTCACCGGAGGACCTAGAAGTCCTCAAGGCTGCAGGTTCCCCACCCCTCACTAGATGAACTTTAAGGACTTTTGGGATTCTAGGATTCTTTGTCCTGTGTTCTAAAGTTCTATGTTCAAAAGTATGTTCTAACCCTAACATTTTACATTCTAGCGCTTTGTGTTATCAGGCCCTTTCCAGCCCTCATGGTCAATGTTTACCTCTTTTAGCTCTGATATTCTCTGTGTGTTCTAACATTCCATGCTTTGAGATCTCTTCTACCTTCACTCTTTGTCCTAATGTTCTGTGGTCTCAACTTTACAATTCTGTGCCATTATTTATTATTCTTATGTTGTTATTTATAATAATATTATTATATTGTTTTATTATATTATTGTTTTCACTGTATTATATTTTATTATAATATATTATATTTTTTCTAATGTGTGTATATAATATTAATGTACTAAAATAATATAATAATGTTATTATTAATATTCTGTGTTCTAAGTGTGTTAAAGTTTCAGCTTTAACATTCTCCAAGTCTATAAAATACATGCATTCCATACCATGGGATCACATTTGGTCATATGACTTAGAATTGTTCCATAGAACAAGTCTCATATATTTCCTATTGCTCCAACTAGAGCCATAGGTTCCAAAAGTGGGCAATACCACCCCTGGGGGGAGCTGGAATGATGGGAGGTGGTAGGAGCTGTGGGAGGCAAATGGGAGATGTTGAATAAAAATAAGGGGGCAGTGGAAGTAAAGAAGAGAAGAACAATTTGAAAAACCATTCATACTATTTTTTATTAGTTTCAACTATTGTGTAACAGAGTTAAAGTCATAGTGACTACCTTATCTTCCAAATAAACATACAAAATGCAAATTATTACCAATCAGTGGTGAAGTCAGCCAAAAGGTCTTTACGAACAAGTGTTGGCAGATGAGTACATCCAAATTGTCAGGAAGCCCAGCACGGATCGGCAGGAATATGCAATGACTTGTTATCAGTATGACACTATATACCATATTGCATCATCAAATTTCAATGCAGGAAAAACCCCACAAATTTACAATAAATTATTAAATTTAAGATGTATCCATTTTTTAAAAATATTTTTTTATTTTTTTTGAAATGATGCCCATTTTAAAAAGGCATTAAAGGTTAAAGAAAGATTTTTTTTTTTCTTTTAAAAGCAATTGGGGTTAAGTAACTTGATCAAGGTTACATGGCCAGGTGTTTCTGGGTGGGTGCTAAGTGCCTGAGCCGGGATTCAATCCCAGGTTATCCCAACTCTGGGGCCAGTGCTCTTACTCGCTGTGCTACCTGGCCTCCCCAAATGTAATTTTTTTTTTTTTGCTTTTTGGAGGGCAGTTGGGGTTAAGTGATTTGCCCAAGGTCGCACGGCTAGCTTTTGTGTTAAGTATCTGAGGCCATATTTGAACTCAGGTCCTCCTGACTCCAATGCCAGTGCTGTATTCACTGAGCCACCTAGCTGCCCCATAAATAAAGATTTTGACAGGGGTGAGCACTGAGTATTTTTTTAAAGGGGGTAGTAAAAAAAAAATAAATGAATAGATAAATAAATGAATGAATGGATAGATAGATAGATAAAAGTAGGCTAAATAAGTTTGGGAACCTCTGAACTAGACTATAAAGTACTTGAATATGGGGATTGTGTCTTTATGTTTTTCAAAGTACTCAACGGAAGGCTGGGTACCATAGTAAGCTGCCTAAAGCACCATATCTCACTATCTACTGCTTAATAGGAAGGTAAGTGGTACACTGGATAGAACCCTGAACCTGGAGTCAAGGCCTGAGTTCAAATCTGTCTTAGGACACTGGGCAAGTGCAACCCTGGAGGAGATACTTAATCCTGTCTGTCTCAGTTTCCTCATCTGTAAAATGGAGATAATAATAGTACTTCCCTTCCAAGGTTGCTATGAGGATAAAATGAGATAATATTTGTAAAGTGTTTGCCAACTTTAAAGCACTGTATAAATGCTAGCTATTATTAGTGTTGTTGTTGCATTAACCATACCATGGATCCCTTCTGTTAGCGCAAATCACTGAGAATTCTCTTAAAATGTCGAAATATGGTGAATTGTACTGGTCAGCATCACTTATAGGGAAGTTCTTTGCTGATGTTTCAGAGGTTGTCTGAGGTTGGAGGTCAGGCATACAGTTATAGAGGAAAAGGGGGGACTCTCAGCTCAGGCTACAACCATGGGCTCTGTCCTCAGATCATCAGAAGTCCCATGGTCCTGGTGGAGAGTGTGAACCGCATTGCCTGCAGCCTGAACCTGCTCCTCACAGCTGAGAGATCCAACATCTCTGTCCAGAAGGGCCCTATCGGTGAGTGTATGCAATGATATCCTGATGCTGGCTGTCCAACTATGTGAACTTGAGAAATGTACTTCCTCCCTGGGCTTTATTCAATTTCCTCCTTGAAAAAATGGGAATGATCAAGCTTGCACTCAGAGTTGAAGGGAAAAGATTCCTTTTTTACAATATCTCCAACATGTGATCATCCAGCCTTCATTTGAAGACCTTCACTGATGGAGAACTCATTACCTCTCAAGACACCCCATCCTACTTTTAGATACCTCAAATTGCTAAAAAGTTCTTCCTTGTATCAAGCTGAAGTCTACCTCCCAGTAGCTTCTCCTCATTGTTCCTAATGCTACCCTTCTGGGACTAAACAATACAGTTAAATCCCTCTATGCATGACAACTTATAGAGAGAAGGCTAAGGTTTGGACCTGTGATTTCATTAGGGAATTTCCAGATGAGGAAACTCCCTCTAACAATGCAAATGAGCATCTCTGCTGCAACTGATAGTCTTAGAGAATTACCTGGGGCACTAAGAAGTATCTTTCCCAAGGTTCTTAGAGCAAGTGATCACAGTCCTCCCAACACCTCCCCCTCCCCAAGTCTTCACCAAACTCAACATCTCCAATTTTCTCTTGAGGCATGTTCTCTAGTCCCCTCAACATCCTCGTCACTGTCTACTGATGTCCTCTCTTTGTAGAGGTTCTAGAAGGTTATACATGTATAGTACAAAATCTGACTGATTCTCCAATCCATCCTCCCCACAGCTGTTCAAAGTGACATTTGTACAGCTCAAGTCTAACAATGTCCCTCTTTGATCAGGAAACTCTAGTGGCTCCTATTCCCTCTAGGATCTAATGCAAATCCCTCTCCTTGGCATTTAAAGTCCTTCATACCTAGTTCCTACTTATCTTCCTAAGCTTATTTTATAATTTATATTTATATTATTCACATTTTACCTTTATAATTCTTCCCATCAGTCATCTTATGATCTAGCCAAACCAGCCGTAGCACATGATGCCTTATCTCCTATCTCCAAGCCTTTGCATAAGCTATTTGCAATGCCTCAAATGACTGACTCTTCCCTCTTGTCTCCACCTCTTAGAAATCCCTACTTCCGCTCAAAGCTCCACTCAAGCATGACCTTCTACGTGCATCCCCAGCTGCTTGTACCTCCTCCCAAAAAGTCCCTTGTATTTATCATGTATAGATTTTATAAGTGCATGTGTTGTTTCTCCCTTGTAGAATGTAAACTTCTGGAGGGCAGGAACTATTTCATTGTTGTCTTCATGTTCCCAATGCCTGGCACATACCTCATAGGAACTTAATAGATGCTTATGGATCAATTCAATTACCAAGCAGGAAAGACTTGGTGAATAGTCCCAGTGATAGACTATTGTTTGAGAACCAAACTACAGACATGAGGCTCGTTACCAGAACACTGACCACAGCAATTAATCTACTAACCCATCTACTAAGGCCCCCTACGATATCATTGGTCCTCTTTGAAAATGAAGGAGAACCATGATCTGCATCACAGCACATATCAGTGAAGTCATAGATCCTCTATATATTGAATCTTATAATACTTACACTGCCAAATTCACTTATACCCCCAAGCCCAGAGAGGAGGATGGGGCAGAAGGAAGGGTCTGCAGAGAGAGGGACCCTGGGTTGGTGCATTGAGGATTTCCCATTCAGGGAGAGCACCTAACCCTAAAAACACTAAAGTTCCAACCATCCTGAGCATGGGGAACTCTTCACCGTTGGATTCCTGCTCTTTCTCTAGGCATTGAGGCTCGAAGCCTAAACCTGAGAGACTTGACCAGTAGTGACTTACTGGAGATTGCAGGTGGGCCAGAGTATATCCAAGTGCCCTTTGAGGAAGTAAGAAGACTTCAAGGAAGAGGTGAGCTCTGGGAGATGAAACTGGCACACTCTATCTGGGAGATGAGTCTGGTAGACTCTAGACTCTTCTCCACCTCAGGCCTCAGTTTCTCCTCTAAAATTTATGAGGGCAGAGAGCTCAAAGAAATTCCTCTCATCTTTCACATGTTTTTGGGCAGTGGTGTCAAACATGTGGCAGCAGGCTACTATCACACTCCCAAGTGTAGCCCAAACAAGATTAAAATGTAATTGAGAAATATTTAACAAAACAAAAATATAATAGAACATAGATAATGTCAATATGAACATAAATAATATTACTATACCATAATATATAATTAATATGATTAAATACATAAATGTTAATGTTTATGAATATAAATACATTGTATTATATCATAAATATATGATCAATATAAATATTAAAAGAGTAATATATAATTAATATGGCATTATAAATGTATATAATTGTGTTGTATAATATTAATATGATATTATAATATGTTGTTAATATAAACTAATATATTGTTATATATTTAATATATAATTAATGTAACATAATGTTCACTTTTTAAAACTTAATATGTAATCTGTAGGGATCCCTATGTATAATCTAGTGGCCCCATTTCTAGTTGAGTTTTATACTGCTGCTTTAAGGAGACTGACAGTAGTCCTTAGGGTGAGGAGAGGGGAAGGACTCTTCGGGATATGAAATTGAAGCTCAGAGGAGAGCAAAGGGCCCAGTCCTCAAGGAGCCCCACTTTGAGAGAAGAGCCAGAGTCCCTGCCTCTGAGTCCCTCAGTTTGAGAGGAACAACATGTCTTCTGCTCTCAGGTAACCCCCTAACATGATAGGAGTGACATAACCCATTACCGTCTCAGAGCACCCAGCCTGAGTTGGGGGACTAAAAAGTCACAAAGGAAAATCTCCACTGGCCTAAGTGAAGAGGGACAAAAAATGAATAAGGCTGTGGGACTACTGCGTGGGTCAGTCATCTGAAGAGGGTGTGATTAAACAGAGGAAGTTTTCCAACTGCCCAGGTCTCTCCAAAGTCACTGTGATCAACACCTGGTTTGCCTACAGTGCCCTCCAGCACTCCTTGGTGTGGGAAGGGCAGGAAGGTGGCAAGGTTCTCAGCCAAGATGTCTCCATATCTGATGAAAGGTAAAAGTGAGTGGGGACTTTTCTCCTTGGGTCTTTCTGGGCAGCAGCTTCTAGGGACCAAAAGATCCTGATCATTGTGGGTGCCTTTTTTCCCCCAGAAAAGGACTGATTGATGGAAAGGAGGAAAGATGTAACGTGGGGAAGGAAATTAGAACTGCATAATATAGATTTAGCTCAAATGCCACCACCTACAAGAGGCCTCTACTAACTGCCCCAGATGCTAGTGCCTCTACCCTATTAAAATTGCTGTATATTGATTTTGAATATGTTTGTATGTGCTTCTATGGACACACATCTTCCTCTACAGAATGAAAGCTCTTGAGGACAGGGAATGTTTCATTTTTGTCTTTATATCTCCAATGCCTAATGTGTTGCCTAGAACATAGTAAGCATTTAATGTTTGCTTGGTTAACTGATAGTCAGGAAGGCCTTTAAAACATGAAATATTGGGGGCAGCCAGGTAGCACAGCGAGTAAGAGCACCGGCCCCAGTGTCAGGATGACTTGGGGATCGAATCCGGGCTCAGACACTTAGCACCCACCCAGAAACACCTGGCCGTGTAACCTTGAGCAAGTTACTTAACCCCAATTACTTTAAAAAAATGAAATATTGGAGCTGAAAGGAATCTAAGTACCTAGAATGTTAGAACACAGACCACAGAAGGTTAGAACTGGAAGGAACCTTAGAACATAGAATGTGAAAGCTGGAAGGAGCCAGAGGATATAGAATATAATAGTTTAAAAGGCCTTTAGAAATTATCCTCATTTTATTAAGCAGGAAAGAGACTTTGGAGGTCTGGTATTTCAGAGCTGAGAGAGGTGGTGGGACTTATAGACACACAGAAGATAAATATAAGAGCTAGGACGAGAAAATAGGTGCCCAAGCTGGGAAGTGACTAGAGCTAGGTCACCTAGCAGGCTTGGGGCTCTTTCCTCTCAGAAAAGGCTCTTTCCATTTTGACACATTCCCCAATGTTCCTAGGTGTGTAAGAACCCAGGTGGGGTCAGCCATCATCTCATCCACAGTTCTGATCAACCTCCAGGAGGTCAGCACAGCTGTGCATTACCGTCTTCTGCACCAGACCCAGGTGAGGTAGAGTGGGTGGCATCCATGGTGACAGATCTGTTAGAGACAGATCACACAGTCCTCAACCTCAGAAGATACATTCCCCTTCCTCCTCCATTCATTCCACTAGTAAAAATTTTGAGACTCAGAGAAACTCTTGGACAGAAGCAGAGAAATGCTTCATTTATATGTTTTTATAGATAAATAGCAGGAAACATAGAACTATTGAATAAATATTAGTTTAGGGGATAGAAAGCCAGCCTTGGTTTCAGGAATACCTAGATTCAGGTCCTTCCTTTAACACATGCCCTCCAAGCTCTACATGGATCATCTTATGAACCTTCCCATACCAATGCAGAGCAGTACATGCTCTTCAGCTTACAGTCTTGCCTAATTACATGGAGGCATTTGAAGGTTAAGTGATTTGTTATCAAGAGATCAAAGAAAGAAGAAAATAATCCACAGAAACAAAAATGTCCATAACACCTCTTTTTGTGGTGGTAAAGAATTGAAAACTAAAGGGATGCCCATCAATAGGGGAACGACTGAATAAGTTGTGGTATATAAATGTGATGGAGGGCAGCTAAGTGGTGCAGTGAATAGAGCACTGGCCCTGGAGTCAGGAGGACCTGAGTTCAAATCTGGCCTCAGACACTTAACACACTAGCTGTGTGACTTTGGACAAGTCACTTAATCCCAATTGCCCTCCAAAAACCTAAATAAATAAATGAATGAATGAATAAATAAATAAATGTGATGGAATACTATTGTACTTTAAGTCATGATGAAAGGGATGATTTCAGAAAAACCTGGGAAGATTTGTATGAATTGATGCTGTTAATGGCATATGAATTTGCTGAGATATTATGGTACTGTAAGAAATGGTGAAGAGGATAGGTTCAGAAAAACCTGGGAAGATTTGTATGAACTGATGCAAAGTGAAGTGAGCAGAACCAGGAGAACAATTCATACAGTAACAGCAATATTGTGAAGGAAATCAACTTTGAAAGACTTAGTAACTCTAATCAACACAATGATCAGTCACAATTTCAAAGGACTCTTCATGAAATATACTATCTACCTCCAGATAGAGAAATTATGGACTCAGGGCATCGACTGAAGCATATTTTCTTCTTTCTTTGTTTTCTTTTACCTTCACTTATTTTTGTGGGGGAGGGGAGCATGGCTAATGTGGGAATTCGTTTTGCACGACTACACGTATTTGTAACGGGTTTTGTTTTTTTGGCCTTCTCAATGGGTTGGGGAATGGGAGGGGAGATAATTTGGAATTTAAAATAAAATTGAGTCACACACAGCATATACTAATACTATCTGTGTGATTTTGGGAAAGTCAACCTTAGGTTTCTGAGGTCCTTAAAATAAGGGTAATAATTTGTACACTACCTGTCTCACTGGGTTGTTGTGGGAAAAGGGCTTCATAAATCTTCAAGAACCACATCAAAATTTGAACAACTTTTGGAGAGGCAGTATGTTGTGGTAGTTAAGAGCCTGGACCTAGAGTCAGAAGACTTAAGTTCAAGTTAATGACTCTGATGTTAGATCACAGGATCATCTTTTTAGATCTAGAAGGGATCTCAGATTCTCTAGTTTATTTTTTCATAGATGAAGAAACTGAGACCAAGAGGTTAAATAACTTACCTAATATCATATAGGCAGTAAGTAGGGAAGCCAGGATTTGAACTTAGCTCCTTTGACTCCACATCCAGCATTCTACTGCATCATTTTCAATCTCATGCAAGTCACTTAAGCACTCTGTGCCTCAGTTTCCTCATCTGTAAAATGAGGATAATAATACCAGTATTACCTGCCTTACAGGGTTATTTTGAGGAAAGCCCTCTGTAAAGCTCAAAGAGTTAAGAAATGGCAATTATTATTTTTAGTCTGAATTTTATTTGAAATTCAAACTGTTCTCCCTCCTTAAACACTAAGAGCCATGTAGCGTTTAGGCACTTAAAGCCCTAATTCCCCTTCTGGGTCCCTGACCCTTTCCTCCATCCCTGGGCATCCATTACTCTTGAGCCTGCTCTTTTGTTCTATAAATGGAGATAGCTACCACTAGGACTTTCAGTGGCTCCCTCTTTCCTCTAAGGATCCCATGCAGACTTCTTTGTTATTTAAAGCCCCTTCATCACGAGACTTCAACCTACCTTAGTAGACTTTATTATTAGACACTACTTGTTAGACATTACTACCCTTCCCTCACTCTACATTTCAGTCAAATTGACTTTCTTGTTTCTCCTCACATGTGAGTGTCCATCTCCCATCTCCATGCCTCACACGGATTATCCCTCACATCTGCCCTTTCAGAAGCCTTCATTGCCTTCAGAACTCAGCCCCAGTATCACCTTCTACATCCAGTCTTTTCAAATCCCCCAAGTTCCCAGTGCCTCATCCAAGAAATTAACTTGTATTTATTTCATATTTTTACATATAGTTATACATCTACATGCTGTATACTGCTATAGACTGCAAGCTCTCTGAGGGCAGGGTCTGTGTACCATTGGCACCCAGCACGGTACCTAGTGCTTAACAAATGCTTGGTGATGGATTGGGAGGGAAGTGAGCTGTCTCTACCCTTCCTTTCTTGCCTTTTCTTTCCTTGCAGGGATTTTCAGATAAACTCGTGGAGCCTATCTGTGCCTTCTGGAATTTCAGCAGCAGGTGAGGCAGCCCTTGGTTCAGGAGAAGGAAGCCAGGCTAGCTATAGTCTGCTCAGGCCAGGATTTCCTGGGGAGGATGGGAGAGGGCAAGTGAAAGGGGATAGAATCTTTCACTTGGGGGTAGGAGGGGATGGGAGAAGGAAGGGGAAGGGAAATCCCACTGGATCTGGAGTTCAAGGCCTTGGCTGTGAATCCTGCTCCTGGTTCTTAACACTGATGTGACCTTGGGCACAATCACTTAATCTTTCAGGGTCTCAGTTTCCTCATCTGTTAAAATAAGGAAGCAAGGATAGATCAGAGGTTCATAACCTTTTTTGTATGTCATAGATACCTATGGGTGCCTTCTCAGAATAATGTTTTTAAATATATAAAATAAAATACATAGGATCACATCAGTTAACCAAACATTAAAAGTTCCAAGTTTACAAGTTTCAGATTAAGAGTCCTTGGATTATATGATGTTAAAAGAATTGTCTAAGAGCCCACGGGTAACAAGTGGTAGCAGCTATATTAGAACTCAGCTCCTCTGATTCCAAATCCCACATTCTGTCTGTCGTACCATAGGCAAACTGAGGCAAGTCACTGAAACACTCTGAGCATCTGTAAAATGGGTATAAAAATACTAGCACTAACTAGGTTATTATGAGGAAAGTATTCTGTAAACCTTAAAGTGCTGAAGAAATCAGATTTAATATTTTTAGTCAGAATTTATTTGAACTGTCTTCATTCATTGTTTCCCTCACATATTAGAATGTGAGCTCCTTGAGAGCAGACTGCCTTTTCTATTTGTGTCCCCAGAGCTTAGCTTAGTGCTTTACCCAGGGTAAGTGTTCAAATGCTTTTTCATTCATTCATCCATCTATCCATTTATTCCTTTACCATTCATTCATCCATTTATTCATTTATCTATCCATCCATCCATCCATCCATCCATCCATCCATTCATTCATTCACGATGTCTACTGCCCCTTAAAGCTTTGAAATCATTGATTCTACTCAAGGTGAGGCTTGTTCTGACAAGGAAAGGCATACGAGGAAAGTAAGGAGATTCTTAAGTACACCAGGGTTCCTGAATGTGTGACTGGACCCTTCCTTTTCAGTCTTTTGATTTTCTCCTATGTTTATCCAGACCTAGGACAGTTGACTTTCAATAGTGCTCAGTGTAGTAGAAAAACCAAAAAGCCAACCTGGACTTAACTTAGAGTTAAGAGTTGTGACTCCTTCACTAACTATGTGACCTGAGGGGAGCCATTCCCACTTGGTGAGCTTTGCCCTTCCCATTTGCAAGATGGAGGTAATGGTTTCTGCCCCACCTACTTCCCAGGGTAGTTTTGAGGTTTTCAGGGCAGCATGGTACAGGGAAAGACATGCTTTCCAATCCCAGTTCTCACATGCACTAGCTGTGTGACTGTGGATAAGTCCCTTAACCTCTCTTAATTTTGGTCATGGATGATCTCTGAGGGTCCCTTCCAAAATTTAGTGATTCTCTGCACAACTAAAGTGACACAGCTGAAAATCATGTTATTAGCAATGCTACAGTGACCCCCTCTGGCCAATGAGGAAAGGAGATAACGCTAATGAAGTCTGAACTTGGCCTACTTCACAGAATCACAAATTTAAGTCCAACAAATATCTGAACAAGAATTCCCTATACATCCTTAAATACACAAACAAGCAAATAAATAAATGAAGGGCATCTAGCCTGCTCCTGGAAAGCTTCAGCCTCTACCTCCTAAAAGCAGGGCAGCCCCTACTTACTGTTATATTTATTCTTAAATCAAGCCCAGATTTGGTCCACAGTAATATCCACCAGCACAGGTTCCCCATCCCTGCGCCAGTCTATTCAGCAGTCTATTCCAGCTCTGCCCTCTGGGATCAATCAGAATGAGATCAGTTGTTCTCCCACAGGATAAACCTTCACATGCCTGAAGAGAGCTAGAATATCCTTCTAAGTCTTCTCTTCCTCCCAGATTAAATATCACTGGTTTCTTAAACCAGAATCTAAGATAATAGCCCTATTTCCAGCAAGGGAGTGCTAGAAAAATGCTTACCAATCAGCTTGACATACTTTTTTGATTTCATCAGCCTATTCATCATTATTTCTCCATTACTTTCTTAAATCTAGATAATCAACAAACAATAAATGAAGCCCTGATTTATAGCCTTTGTGAATGTCCAAGGTGTAAATGCTCACACTGAAAATGTAACAGGAGCTGCCCCCACAACAGCCCTGGCTCTCCGATCCTCTCACCATCCTGGTCACTGTCTGTTGCTTGTGCTAGGTTGTCAGTGTCCCTTCTGAAATGTGGGGCCCAGAACGTGTTATTCCCAATGGGGTCTGCCCAGGTTGGAGAGGACAGGACTGTCACAACCCAAGTGCTGAACATGAAATCCCTCTTAATGAAGCCACTCCAATGACATCCATTGACACCCACAAGGAACTTCTAGACTCCAAAACCCCCAGAAATTGTTCATACTAACTCTTGTCTGGTCATACCTTCACCACTCCACACTTACTCTGTTTAGTTTGGGAACCCCAATACAGGACCTGACTTTTATCACTCCTCACATCACCTCCATCTTGTTTGATTTGACTAATCATTCTCACCTCCTATTACTCTGAACTTCATGGGCAGATCCAGAGAGACTCCTGCGAACTCACTGCATGAGTGTTGGACCCCCAGAGTGCCCAGCCCTTTGTGAAAGCTTGGCAATCCTTCTGCCTCCCTCCACCCCTTTAAAAACCTAGGCCTTCCTCTACTCCATACATACCTGTTGGGGTTTCATATTTATGTTTCCCTGACTTTCTGGATTTTCTTTTTGTTTTTTCTTTTAAAGAAATAGGGACACAGGGTTCAGGATAGTGTGAGCTCATTCTAATGAAAGTCCCTCTTTGTTTTCTTCCTATCCTAGCCCTGAGGCTGGAGGCTCCTGGTCCAGCCAAGGATGTTCAGTGATTGCTCAGCACCAAGATTACACCTCCTGTTTTTGCAACCACAGCACCAACTTTGCCATCCTCTTACAGGTGTATGATGTTCAGGTGGGTCAAGAAAAGGGAGAGAAGGGTAACCGGGAATTGTGCCTAGTGGTGGAGTTAAGGGGTTCGGTCAGTCCTGGAAATAGTGGAGTGACACAATGGCTTGAGAGTTGGACTAAATCAGGAAGACCTGAATTCAAATCCTGCCTCAGAGAGATATTTACTAGCTATGTGATCCTGGGCAAGTCACTTCCCCAGTCTGGACTTCAGTCTTCTCATCTCTAAGTTAGGAGAGTAGGAGAATAATAAGACCTGTCTCCCAGGGTTGTTGTGAGGATCAAATTAGATACTACACAAAGCATTTGCTAACCTTGAAGTGCTATGGAAATGCACGCTGCTAATATTGTTATTGTCATTAATAATAATCCAGTCGCAATCATCAGAGTCCTGATTGGGCCAAGATTGGGGGGGGAGGGCGGGCAGAGGGAGAGAGGGCAGTGGGGGAAGGACATGAGGGAGGGCAATGTTACAGTTGGAAGACACATGAGAATGCAGATTGTCAGAGCTGGGAAGGTCCTCAGAACATACAATGTCAGGGCTATATGAGAATTTAAATATTATCTAGTCTAACCTCCCTGCTTTAAAGAAGGGGAAACTGAGGTCCAGATGCAAAAGTGACTTACCCTAAGTAGTCATCCTGACATGGCAGAAAGAAAGGGTGGAAGAAGGCTCCACAACCCCCAATCTCTGTGTGCTTTTGCCGTGTTCATTTTTCCAAACAGAGGAGCTCAGAGGAGGAGTCTGTCTTGAAGACACTCTCTTTCATTGGCTGTGGTGTGTCCTTTTGTGCCCTCATCACCACCTTCATCCTTTTCCTGGCTGTCGGGTAAGGAGTCCTCGTATACCTGATGAACCCTGCAGATGTTCTGCCCCCGACTGCACTGCACCTGAGAAGGCCCTCCGGGGTTCATGGGATCCCATCCTCAGACGTCTTCAGGGAAGGACAAGCTCAGATGCTCCCTCCAACCTTGGCCCTCCTGCCTAGCTGTCCTTCCTGAACAGAACTCCAACCTCTATTCCAGCTAGAGGCGGGGAGAGCACACGGGAACTTTGTACTAGGATAAGGTTTGGGAAGGAAAGTTCCTATTTCAGCTTATTCTTCCTTCTTCTTTCCTTTGTCACCCTTTTCCCTCTCCTCCACTTCCCCTTCTACCTCCTCCTCATTTCTTCTCTCTTCATCCCACATTCCTTTGCCTCGTCTCTTCTGTCTTTACCCATTTATCTTCCTCTACACCTTCTCTTCCTTTTCTTCATCCTCATTTCTCCTCCCCCCTTCCACTCACCCTTCTTTCTCACCTTTTCCTCTTACTCATCCCTTTGTCCTCCTTGTCCCCCTTTCTTCATCATCTCTTCCCTTTTTGCCTCTTCATCTCCTCCTCTCCTCCCTTCTCACATTCTTCCCTCCTCCTCCTTTCCTTCTCCCCCTCCTCTTTTCCTCTATCTGTCTCTCCCAGGCTCCCACAGTCTGAGAGGACCACCGTTCACAAGAACCTTATCCTTGCTCTAGCAGCTGCCGAAGCCCTCCTCATGTTCAGTGAATGGGCAAAAGCCAAGAAGGTGGGCAGTCCTGACCCTGGAGACGTGTGTATGAGACAGAACATGGAACATGGTTCCTGCCTAGACAGAGAAGGCACTAGGTCTACAACAGCACAACCTCTCTTTCTCACCCCTCCATCCTCATTACCTCCTTAAGAGAGAAGAAGGAACATAATGAGTATTCCCATCCTATAGATAGAATTCTGGAAGCCCAGAACAGTTTTGCATCTTATAATTTACAATCCATTCAAAATCAAAGGTCATGAAGCCCCACCTATGTGTTTTATCTTACCAGGCTAATCAGAGTGTAAACATTAGTTCAAAGCAAAGACATTTAATCAGATAGCATAACAAAATAAATGACAAAGATTCCCCCAGACACACAGGGGTACACTGTCCCATGAGTTACCATTGGGAGAGGCTACATAAACAACAGGGTACATCCAAAGAAATTGCACATGTACCCCCAGACAGCCAGGTGGTGCAGTGGATAGAGTGTTGGGTCTCAAGTTAGGAAGACCTGAGTTCAACTCTGTCTTCAGACACTTACTGGCTATGTGACCAAGCCAAGTCACTTAAATCTCTGTTTGCCCAGTTTCCTCAACTGTAAATTGGGTAATAATAGCACCTACCTTATAGAGTTATTGGGAGGATCAAATGAGATAATATTTGTAAAAAGCACTTAGTAAGTGCTGTATTTTATGTTGTTTGGTTGTGTCTGACTCTTTGTGACCCCATGGACCACAGCAGGCTAAGTCCTTCTATCCTTCATCATCTCTTGAAATCTGTCCAAGCTCACGTTCATTGTTTCCATGATGCTCTCTCACCATCTCAACCTCTGCCATCCCCTTTTCTTTTTGCCTTCAATCTTTCCCAACATCAGGGTCTTTTCCAATGAGTCTCATCTTCTCATTATGTGACCAAGGTATTTCAGCTTCAGCTTCATTTTTTGCCCTTCCAGTGAATAGCCTGAATTAATTTCAGACTATTAATTAATTAATTTTTAAGTATTGACTGATTTTATCTCCTTGCTATCTAAGGGATTCCAAACATATTCTCCAGCACCATAATTTGAAAGCATCAATTCTATGGCTCCCAGCTTTCCTTTATTGTCCAACTCTCACAGCCATACATTTCTACTATATACATATTAGCTATTATTATTAACTCATACCTCTAATACTACAGGCTCTCTCTCTGGTTATGTCATCATATGCTGCTCTCAACTTCTCTGCTTTCTCCTGCCATCTATTGGCCTCCAGTCATTATGCATTGCTTTCTTTACTTAACCTGTCACTGAGGATTTTTAACTTCCTGATTTCAAGTCCCTGACAAGTTGGTAGAGAAACCTAGACATTTTTAGTTCGTCCTTTGAACTATCTCTTCCAATGCTACTCATTCATATTTACTCAATCTAAAATCAGGTGATCTAAATTATAGCTCCCAAATTCCTTTAAATTTCTATTATGCCTTTGGGTTGCTGGCTTGGATCTCCAGATAATCCCGGCAATTCCACTTATGTAATGTGCAAAGAGGGGCAGCTAGGTGGTGCAGTGAATAGACCACCAGCCCTAGAGTCAGGAGAACCTGAGTTCAAATACAACCTCAGACACTTAACACTTAACTAGCCACGTGACCTTGGGCAAGTCACTTAACCCCAATTGGCCAACCTTCCCCCTTCCAAAAACAACAACAACAACAACAAAAAACAAATATACAAAGAAGTGAAATTGGGGATTCTTTTCAACTCTCCTAATTGCCCCTGGTTACTTCATAAGCCAAGTAGTGTTCAAGACTGAAAAGACCTGAGTAAAGCTGGTGAGCTCTGTCCTGCTTCCTCCTCACACACTTCACTCACTCCCCAAACCCAAACCATGTTATTCCCTATGTACTTTTGGAAACAATTTCCCATGAAATATCTTACCCAAACCTCCAAAACCCCACTGGAGAAAAAGGGCAAAATATATCCCCATTTTACAGGTGAGGACACTGAATGAAACTCAGAGATAGAAAGTAATTTACCCAGGGTCACCCAGAATTAGTGGCAGTCGAGACAAAAACCAAGATCTCCTGAGTTTCATTGTATCACTCATTCTGGTAAATCAATCAATCAATTAATAAACCTTGATTAAGTGCCTTCTATGTGAACCACCCTTCTGATGCTGCTGCTGACTCTAACAGCAATTCTGACTGATAGCCACCTACCACCTGAAGGTTTACAAAATGCTGCACATACGTGATCTCCTGTGGTCCTCACAACTGCCCTTCAAGGTAGATGGTATTTATCACCTCCATCATATTAATGTAATTGAATCTCAGAAACACAAAGTGACTTTCCCAATGTCACCCTGCTAATAAATGACAGGACCAAGCCTTGCACCCAGGTGTCTCCCATATCCAGTAGTCTCTCCATATGTCACACCACTGGTCGTTCTTTCAGTCATGGAATGATGGCATTCAGCTAACATTTCTTTAGCATTTTTACAGTTTAGAAGGTGTTTTCCTTTCACAATAGCCTTGGAAAGTAGAAAGCTCTCTGTTGTCCCCATTTTATGGATCAGGAAACTGAGACTCAGAGATGGGGAATGACTTTACTCAAGGTGACTCCATTAGTAAGAGTCAACCTCAGACTCTGACAAGGATCTTCTGACTTGAGTCCCATGAGTGAGGTGGAAGGGATTTCAAGGTCTGAGGTAGCCCAAGATGTGGGAGATTACACACTGCTCCTTATATTTGCCCTTCCTGGTCCCAGGTAGTGTGCATGGTGCTGACAGCCTTCTTGCACCTCTTCTTCATGGCTTCCTTCACCTGGATGCTGGTCGAGGGCCTCCTGCTATGGAGTAAGGTCGTAGCTGTCAATAGGAGTGAGGACCGAAGGATGAAATTTTACTACATGATAGGCTGGGGTAAGGACTGAGCTCCAGGAGGCCCCTAAAGTCAGGGAGGTGGGAGGGAGGTAAGGAGATGACTAGACTACATTACCTCTTCAAACAATGGTGTCTTAGGGATGCAGCCTAAGTGGGAGGGAGGCCTATATTTGGACCAAAATGTTATGGAAGGAGTGCTGAATTTGGAGTCAAAATATCTGGGTTCAAATCCCAGACTACTGTTGTAGTCTGTGTTGTCTTGGAGGAATTACAACGTCTTTTCTTTCTGGTCAAATAAGGTAATTGGACTAGAAGATCTCTAAAGTCTCTTTGAATTCTAAATCCTATGATCCACCTCCAACTAGGAACCCAGGGCTCTAGCCACTACTCCATACTGCCTCCAATCTTGACTCCATCCTGAGCCTCAATTCTGAAGCTAGCTCAGTCCCCTTTCTATTTAGTTATGGGTCTAGTCCAATTCTATCCTTTGAGAAAACTTTATTCAATTATGGGAATTAGGAGAAAACCTTATTGTATTATACTGTTTGAACATAGCTTTGGATGGCTGGGAAGCTGGACCACCTCTACCTGCTGTTTGAGACCCTTAACTAAGGACCTAGGTTATGCTGACCAGAAACCCAGTCAGATCCAAAGACTGTGGCAAGGAGTGTTCTCACAATTGTACATCTCAAGCAACCCATATGTCTTATCTGAAAACTGGCCCAACATTGATCCATCAGTTATTATTTCTATGCCCCTTTGATTGTTTATAGACACTTGGGGGAGTGGGGCACCTCTTTTTTTGAATTTAGTGAATTACACCTGTTTGCTCTTCCCCTTTCAACTTAGAAAGTCCCTAATCTTTCATCTAATTAGAAATCAGATTACCTAATGTAATCTGATTAGTTAAGTGGCTTTATTTGATTGTTTTTAATGTATAAAAGTCTATCTCCCCTTGTATTGAGGGTCCAGCCCTAAGCTGAGGAAGGGGTCTGGTCCTGATTTGTCAGGTAACAGCATGAATAGCTTAATAAATCAATATGTTTGGCAAGCCTCACCATTGTTTCTTCAGTCACTTCCTCTTTCACCCACCATACTTTCCCTCTTACAGGTCTCCCAGTGGTCATTGTAGGTGTCACTCTGGCTTCCTCCTTTGATGGCTACATGGCTGATCATCACTGCTGGCTCAGCTTGCGGAAGGGGGTCATCTGGGCCTTTGCAGGACCTGTCCTCTTTGTATTAACTGTAAGTGAAGGGCAGGGACAAGGGAAGGCCTGAAGGAGTGGCTCTGAAAGTTGGGCTTGGACAGAAAGGTAATATTCAGTGAGCCTTGAATGAGAAGGTTCCAAGGAGTCCAAGAGAATGGTGGATCCTGTGGGTACAGGAAGTGAGTTTAGGGGGCTAAGATGAAAGGTGGGCATCTGAGAGACCAGAGATGAAGCTTAGAGAAGAACAGGAAAAGAAGAGACCCTGAGGGCATAGAGACAGGGATAGATTTTTAGGAGCACTAGATTAGGGCCAGGAAAATTGAAGGTCCTCAGGAGGCTGATGGGTTGTTATGGTAGATAAAGATAGAGAAAAGAGCTCAGGGAAAGGGAGATGGACAGGGCTGTTATTTGGAGGGGGGGGGTTACCTGGGGGTAAGGTCTGAAGATCTCAGGCAGGGGTGGAGAATCTGGGCCTCCAGGTCGCATGTGGCCCTCTAGGTCCTCAAGTGTGGTCCTTTGACTGAATCCAAACTTCACAAAGTTTGGGCGGCCTTGTGGATCTAGAGAGCCCAGGTTCCTCACCCTTGGTCTAAGGTATTGCATTTTGGAGGGCCTGATAATTAGTAGTTCTTGATGGGAAAGGAAAGGGGAAGAAGCAGAAAGCAAGGTGCTAAGGGAGAAAGCTAAGAGAAGGACCCAGGAGGGATAGTGAGAATAAATGTGGAGCAAATGGGAGTAGAACATGACCATTCTGCACCTGATCCACAGGTGAATACCTTCATACTGTTCCGAGTGGTGATAGTCACTGTGTCCAGTGCCCGGCGACGTTCCAGAATGCTGAGCCCCCAGTATAGCCTGGAGAGGCAGATTGGAGTCCAGATATGGTGAGGGGCCAGCCACTGGGACCACCTTTGAGGGCTGGTCACCAAAGACAAATTTTCACTGACGACCTGAGTCTGATGGGGGAATATGCCCAGCTTAGTTGGCACATCCAACCTAGACTCTATGGGCCGCCATTATGACATGGTTGATTGGATGTTAGGACCACCTCCAACCCTAGCCATGTGACCATAGTCAAGCAACAATGTCTCTGAGCTTGTTTCCTGAACTGAAAAAAAAAATGGAGGCAGTGATATCTGCACTCCTCAGAGTATTGTTGTGAATGAGCCATGTATGTATGCCACGTGCTTTGCAGATATTTAAATACTATGGTAATGCCAGTTACTATTATTAGTGGAAAATGCATTGAATTGGAATCAGAAGGCTTGGGTCTGAGTCCCAGCTTTCTACGTAACCCCTGTGTGACTTTGAACAAGTTACTTTCCCTCTCTGGGGAGAGAGGGAAGGGGGATCATCACAAAATAAGGGGAACTAGAAGACCAGCTCTAAGTCTGTGACCCTAAGGATATCTGAGTGTATCTGTGGGCAGGAGTATATGATGTACCAGTCCCATGTCTTGCCCCGTTCAGGAAGCGGACAAGGAGAGACATCCCTATTCTTTGCCCTGAGGATTTAGTAGTCTGGAGTAGGAGGCCCAAGCTGAGAACTTCTCAGAAGTTGAGACCTAAAGTGGTAAGGTAGAGGAGAAAGAGCTCCCAGCTAGGTGGCACAATGCCAGGCCTGGACTCAAGGAGACCTGCGTTCAAATCTAACCCCAAATACTAGCTGTGTGACCCTCAGTTTCCTCATCTGTACAATGAGGATGGTAGTTGTACCTACCTCCCAAGTTTATTATAAGGTTCAAATGAGATAACAATTGTAAAGCACTTAACATAGTGCCGGTACATAGTAAGCACTAGGTAGATGCTAGCTGTTCTTATGTTTCCCCATATAATCCTTTGTAGGTTTCTTAGTCTTTCTGAATCTCAGTTTCCCCATCTTGAAATGGTCACACCATTCCTTTCACTACTTCTTTCTCAATAATTTTTTGTTTGTTTTATTTTTTCAACAAACCTTAAAATGATATGGAAAGGAAAGGGTAGAGGAAAGGGTGTCATGTCACTACGTGTTGAAAGTGACCCTCAGGAGTAGGAAAGGTGGCACCCAGTGGTTAGGGGTAGTGAGACAAAGTTGGAACATGGCAGCCAGTCTGCCTTTGTTGAGCTGCTGGAGAAGTGAGGGAGCAGTCTCTGGGCCCAAATCTCCTTCCAAAATGTGTTTGTTCCTGAAGGGTTCTTGGGAGGAGACATTTGTTCATTGTAAAAAAAAAAGTAGTGTTTGTTTGGGATCTGCCTGGTTGAGAGGGAGTGCTCTGAGTGAGGGAAGGGCACGTATTAACATCCAGGGAGATGGAAGCCTCTTTAAGAATCTGGGCAAAGAACCATGGAACATAGAAAGTCAGAACTAAAGGAACCTTTGAACAGAGAACCCAAGAGGTAGACATGACCTTAGAACATGAATTCTAAGCTGTACCAGGAGGAGAACTTAGAGAACATCTCATCCGAGGGTTCTTAACTTTCTTGGTGTCTTGGCCCCCTTTGGTCAGGAAACCAAAACCTTTGGACAGACCCCTTCTCTGAATGATGTTTCACCAGCCTTCCTGGGAACCCTGACCACCCTCCTTCCTACTTATCATTCCTCTGCCTGAGGAGGCCCATTCTCAGAATAATGTTTTTATTATGCCTTTTTCAAAATAATGCTTTAAGTATGTAAACTAAAATACATAGGATTGCAAAGAAAATAAATTGTATTGAAATACAGTTATTTAAAAAAATTTAAGTTTGTGTACCACAGATTCAGGGCCCCTGGCTCTAATTCAATTTCTCCCTATCCCCTGCCCCTATTTTTATATATGAAGAAATTGAGGCAGAGAAGGGGAAACCAGTTGCCCACGATCATACAACTATTATTATAGAACAGGAAGAAGATAAGACAGAAGGATTCCAGCAACCCTTCCTCGTCCTTGGTCTTTTTGTAGGGTGCAGGGAACAGGGGCTTAGCTCTCTCTCTCTGGTGTGTCCCACCCTCCTAACCCTTGGCTTTTATACTGATGGGACTCTCTCCTTTTTTCTTCCAGGGCAACAGTGAAACCTGTGTTGGTGCTGCTGCCAGTTCTGGGCCTGACTTGGCTGGGCAGCATGCTGGCACATCTCAGCATGGCATGGGCATATGTGTCCATCATCCTCAACTCTTTCCAGGTAACCCCCACTCAGGGGACAGCAGAAGAAAAGCAGGCCAGAGCTCTTCACACACACACACACACACACACACACACACACACACACACACACAC
>NW_027185754.1:26379151-26403620 GCF_028583685.1 Petaurus breviceps papuanus | reverse complement strand
CACACACACACACACACACACACACACACACACACACACACACACACACCATGCTCCATCAGCATCATTTCCAGGGAGTTCCAGGATCCATCTGAACTAAATCCATGGAGCATACATGGGATAGCCCCTAGGGACTGCATTCAGAACTTTTTCCTCCTCCCCCAACCCAGTCCAGTTCTCAGCAACTCACCCTTTTATTGGGGAAGGATAAAACATTGATACTCATTCATACTAGAGGGTTGGGGACTAAGGACTGAGTCTTCACATCTCTCTTCCCACCCATCTCTGGCTTTGTTTCTCTCACTTTGTTTCTCTTCCTTTCTCTGCCTGTCTCTGTTTCTTTTTCCCTGTCTCTCCATGTCCCTGGTCTCTGACCAGTCTCTTGATCAGCAGAGAAACAGGCTTCAGCTGAGGTGGGCAGCAGGAAGAATACTCAGGATCTTCCCCAGCCTCTGGTCCACCCTGGAGCTGCTCATTCCTATACTTGGGCTTTTTCTCCCTGATCAGACCCCGTAGCTACCTCTCCCTTCCTTGGATAGTGGGCAGGGCCCGAAGTACCTCATTCCCACAGCTACTGCCTCTCTCCAGCCTGCTTCTCCAGGCCCACTTTCTGCCTCCTTCTCCTTTGCCTCTGGTCCCTTCCTTTCCCTGTAGATTTCTGCTTCTCCCTGATTCTAGAATGCATATATGTTTGTGTCTTTCTCTTCCCTTTCTGTTTCTCTCTCTCTGTGTCTTTTTGTGTGTCTGTCTCTCTCCCCACGCAGGCATTTTTCTCAATGCCTCTATTTTCTGCGTCTCTCTCTCAGTCTCTAGTGGCCTTCTCTTCCCTTCCCTACTCTGTCCTCTGCACATCTTCCTCTGCAGTCCCAGTCTCTCCCATGGCCTCTCCATCTCTGTCTCTATGCCCCTGTCTCTTGTAGACTCATGAGGCTTTCAAGCTAGGGAACTTGGAACATCAAAAGTTAAAGAATAAAATTGTGGTGGAATAGAAAGTAAGGGTTGGAAAGGACTTCTGAAATTGGCCTATTAGAACAGACTGAGAAAAGGAAGGGAAGGGCATAAGCATTTATGTAATACCTACTATGTATCATGCCCTGTGCTAACGGCTTTACAAACATGATCTCGTGATCCTCGAGACATCCCTTGAAGGTGAGTGCTGCTATTATCCCCATTTTGCAGTTAAGGACACGGAGGCAAACAGAGGTTAAGTAACTTTCCCAGTGTCACACAACTGGTAAGAGTCTGAGGCTGGATTTTAACTCAGGACTTACTGAGTTCCTTTACAACATAGACTGTTAGAGCTGGAAGGGTCCTTAAAACATGGACTATTAGAATATAGAACATCGGACCTGGAAAGACCCTAGAGAACTCTAGTCCAATGGGCACATTACAGGGAGTCCCTGAACCAGCTCCATCACTTACTGTGGCACAGGACCAAAGGGAAAAGAATATTTATTATTCACTGACCTACTGGAATTTCTGACCATGTGGCCACTAGAGGGCAAAATCTCCCAAAGGAAATGCTAACCTTGGTTTTCCTTGGGGAAGAGGGAGATGGTGTTCAGCAGCCATCACTCTCCCTGTTCAGCTCCCCCCTGACCTGGCCTCCCACAGCAGAAAATGGCAGGCCTGGGCCCCTGCCCACTCCTCCCTCCAGAAGCAGGTAGATTATTCCAAACCCCCAGGCCTGAGGTAATGATGCTTTCCCCCCTTCTGTGTTATGTCCCTAGGGGCTGTACATATTCCTGGTCTATGCTGTCTACAACAGTGAGGTGAGTGGTGGGGAGGGGTCTAACAATGGACTTCTTTAGTGACTATGTGGCCCAATACCTCCTTCCCCATAGCCCCATATAGATACATCAGTCACAAAGATGCAGTCTAGAGCAGGAAAGAATAAGGGAAGGGATATCTTAAAAGATCTTACAACCATAGAATCTTTGAGCTACAGTGATCCCAGGCTCCTAGATCTTAAGTCAGAGAGGACCCTGGAGGCCATTAAGCCCAAGTGACTTGCCCAAGGTAACTTGCACACGTAGTAGGCATTCCAGCTCCTCCAATCCCAGAGCCAGTGGGCGTCTAGTCCAGCCCCTAAGTGAGCAGGACTCTCCACCAATGTGCCTGACAAGGGGTAATCCAGCCTCTGCTGAAGAACCTTCAGTGATGGGGAAACTCATTACCTCCTAAGGTGGCCCATGTCCTTGTTGTGCAACTCTGTTGTGTCAAGCCGAAAGCTGCCTTCTATGCATCGCTCCTATTTCTGCTGTTAGGGACCAAGAAGGAAAAGTCCAATTCCTATCCTTCATGGAAGCAGCTGGTGGGTGCAGTGCCTGCGGTACCAGGCCTAGAATCAGGAAGACCTGAGTTCAAATATGACCTTACACACTTACTAGCTATGTGACCTTGGGCAAGTCACTTAACCTCTCTTTGCCTCAGTTTCCTCAGCTATAAAACAGATATAATAACAGCATCTCTTTGTAAATAGCACTTAGCACAGTGCCTGGCATATAGTTTATTGTTTCTCAGTGATTTCAATCATACCCAACTCTTTGTGACCCCATTTGGGATTTTCTTGGCAAAGATACTGCAGTGGTTTGCTATGTCCTTCTCCAGCCCATTCCATAGATGAGGAGCTGAGGCAAACAGTGTTAAGTGACTTTCCTAGGGTCATACAGCTAGTGTCTAAGGTCACATTTGAACTCAGGTCTGGCACTCTATCCACTGCACCACCTACCTGTCCCTTGGCATATAGTAGGTACTATATAAATGCTTATTCTCTTCCCTCATCTGCATGATACCCCTTCAGATAGCTAGAGGCAAAAATCCTGATTTCATCTCCAACCGGTTCCTTTAAGTGGATTCTGTTAGACTCTTAGGGTCTGGGGCCTAGAGTTTACCTCCAAGGCTGTCTCCAAAGTGTAGCTAAATCAGGGCCTGCTGTCCCTGCACCAAGGCTGGTCAGATCCCCCTAGGACTGCTGGAAAGAGTATGGGCTAGATTCCTGCCCTAATTCTATTCTTTATTAACTATGTGACTAAGTCACTTTCTGGGCCTCAGTTTCCTCCTCTGTAAGAGAACGTTGGACCCTCCTCTTTGACTTTCTGATTTCTATGGTGAGATTGCCATGGGTCTGGTCCCTGTTTCTCCTCTCACTCCCCACCCCCAGGTCAGACTTGCCATACAGAGGATGAAGGAGAAGAAGAAAGCTCTCTTATTCACAGTAAGTATGGCACATGAGATGCAGGGGCAGTTAGGAGCATCTTTCACCCTGTACATCTTTGCTGATCTCTTTACATATCTTCTGTCTGTGCGATATTAATGGCGGGGATCTGACTGCTCTTCACATCACCTGCGTCTCCTCTCTCCTATAGGGAGGCATTGAATTTGGTAATTGGCAGTCTTAACTCTGGGACCCGTATGTACTTGGGTCAGCTTTCTACCCACATCCCCCAACCTCTGGACTCCCATTTAACCTTGACTCAGCTCTCTTACAGTCTTCCTCAGGGCAGGCCCAGGTCAGTGGGGAATTTGTGATTTACAGAACTGTTCCCGGCCAATAAACTACTCATCCCGCCCAAGAAACATGGCTTCCTGGGAGACGAAGAAAGGAAATTCTCCTGGCCCCACCAGCACCACCTCTACCCCAGCCCCAGCCATCCAGGCCCCACCCCAAAGGAACACTGTCCACCAAGGTACAAGTGGTCCCCTCTCCCTCTGATTGCAAGATCCTGGGCAAGTCACTGTCCCCTTCTCTATACTGTCCTTTCCCCATCTGTGAAAGTGAGACTGTCATCATCAGTATCTCAGTAGGATTTTCACGTTTTCAAAAGTGCCTTAGATGATTGTGCTTGATCTTTGAAATTCCCCTGTAGGCAGCATAGTAGAAAGAGTGGTAGGCAGTGAAAACAGTCGCAGAAGATTTGAGTTTAATAATAATAATAATAACAATGATATCTATTTAGCATTTTAAAGTTTGCAAAGTACTCGTCAAGTATTAACTCTTGTGATCCTCACAACAATCCTGAGAAGGAGATGCTATTATTACCCCCATTTTATAGATGAGGAAACTGAAGATGAGAGAAGTTAAATGACCTACCCAAGGTCAAAGAGTAGGTGTCTGAGACAGGATTTGAACTCAGATCTTCCTGGCTCGAAGTCCAGCACTCCATCCACAGTACCACCCAACTGCCTGTTCACACCTGGCCTCTGACACTGAATAGTGGTGTGACCCAGAGCAAGTCACTTAGCCTTAACTGAGCCTTGGTTTCCTCATTTGTAAAATAGTGATAATCATTCCTGTATGGCCTACCACACAAAGTTGTTGGGAAAAAGTGTTTTGTGAATCTTAGCCTACTATAGAAATGGACATCATTAGAATTAACTGAAAAGGATCTTTAACACAATAGTAACAGTGGTTGTTACAGGTGGAACCCTAGAATAATCCCCATTTCTACATTACTTTGAAGCTTTCAAGTTGTTTTCTCCTTGGGATGACCTCTTAAGTACAGGTGGTTTAATTAATATTTTATAGAAAAGGAAATGGAGGCCACCAGTACGGAGACTTAACTTATTATCTTAAATAATGACAATATTTAGCATGTATATTGCTTTAAGGTTTGGTCCTCACCACAGTCCTGTCAGGTAGGCCCTATAATTATCCCTGGTTTTATAGATGAAGAAACTAAGTCTGAGGGAGTTTAAATGACTGGTCCAGGATCACATAACTAGTAGGTTTCTAAGGCAGGATTTGCACTCAAGTCTCCCTAACTCCCCATCTTCCTTCCACTGTGCTGAACTCTCTCTAAAGTAGACTCTTAGAGCTGGGAGGAGCCGTAGAGAAGGTGCGTACAAGGCCAGAGAGGTGAGGAACAGCCATTCTCCAGAGTGGGGTGTTTTGGGAGGGGACAATCTTTTTTGGTCATCGGCTTGAACTTCAATGCACAAACTAAGGACGGTGACTTGTTCTCCGTCAGTGTCTGAGATTTGGTGGTTTCTTTGTTTTGCTGAGTCAGTTTCTGGTCACGTCTGACTCTTTGTGACCCCTTTTTGGGGTTTTCTTGGCAAAGATACTAGAGTGGTTTGTCATTTCCTTCTCTAGCATGTTGGTTTCTGGGCTCTGTTTAGCCAAACTTTAACACAACTGTTGCTGTTTCCTTAAAACTCTAGGGAATCTTGGTGCCAAAATCCCAGTGGGTATTTCATCTATCATGTCATCTGAGAAGTCCGTAAGTAGCCTTTGGGCTTGGTGTTTGGGGATGGGAGCATTCTCTGAAGCCCTGAACCAGGGTCTAGGAGCTGACACAGATCTTAAGACCCACTGGCCCCGGGGGCTTATCACAAAATTCCATCACTAAAAAGGACCCTTAGGACCTTAATTGTCAAAAGCAAAAGATACATTAAAACATGAAATATTCAGGCTGAGACGGAGCTTGAAAAGCAGAATGTCAGAGCATGGAACATAGACCGCCACAGCTGGGAGGGAGCTTGACTGTTAGAATGTAGAACATAGATTGTTTGAGATGGAAGGGCCCTTAGAGACCATCTCATTCCGAGCTCTGATTTTAAAGTTGAGAGAGCTTAGAGCCAGAGATGAGAAATGATTTACCCAAGGTCACACAGTGAGCCAAGGGCAGAGCTGGGGCTGGAATCCCCTGTTCTGATTGGGCACTGCTCTTTTCCCTGTATTAAAGCTGCCTCTATTTGGCCTAACCTGGGATATTGTTACTACCCAGCCCATAAACCAGAAGGGAGTGAAAAAGCAGAACCCTGATCAAATGATCTCGGTCTTCCACCTGCTTCTTGCACCTCTGGTGGCTCTGTTAGGCCTCTCCACCCTGAGCCCACCCTGAGCCAGAGGAGCTTTCAGCCACCTGGGGGCTGAGTAGTAAGCTGGGCATGCAGTTACTGGGCAGAATAGCCCTGAGGGAGGGGCTAGCTGGGAGATGAGCCAGGTGACATGATTTCTGAGCCTGGGAGCATTAATCTCCACATGGTGTCTGAATGCCAAGGCCAAGAGAAGAGGGAGTCTGAGAGATCGAATCAGTTTGTTGCTGGGCTGGTGTTTTGAGGGGAGGAGGGGAGATGAGGAAACCATTTCATAACAGCTGCAGCTGTTGTGGCGGGGGGAGGCGGGCAGTCAATCCCTGATCTAGTCCAGAAGTGGGGAGAAGCCAACTTCACTAGAAGGGGGTCCCACTCTCCCTCCCACAGACCTTATGTTACCCACACTCTCAGGGCAGGGAGGAAGCCCAGGTCTAGATTTAGATCTAGAAAGTACTTCAAAAGTCATCTAGCCCTACCCTTTCATTTTACAGATGGAGAAACGGAGGCCCAGAGATGAGGAGGGTCACAAGAGGAGACCAGTGAGCCCTTTCCCACAGACCCCTAAATTCTGAGTCCCTGAAGGATAAATGGGATGAAAGGGGAGGGAGGGGGGAAAAGGACTGAGTTGAGAAGAGCTGAATTGGAAGGCAGAATAGGGGCAGACTTGGGGTGAAGGGGTGTTGAGAGGGGACAGAGGGAGGGTTGAGTTGAGGAGGGGGAAAGGGGAGGGGAAAGGAGAGGGGAAGAATAGGCATTCCTGGAGGTGTATTGGTCCCAGGCCAACAGCAGTCGCTGGATAGAATTTAGATGGGGAAACTGAGCACAAAACTCCTGTGGCTGCTCCTGGTTTGGGATGTGCCAGTAACCCTGTCCTGATTTTCATCCTGTTTTCAGGCAGTGGAGTTGACAGCATTCAAATCTTCAGGTATGAAATGGGTGGAGGAAGAGACAAAACCCTTACTGAGGCTGGGGTCTGGAGAGTAACTGACCTAGGGCCAGAGCTCAGAATAGGGCAAACCATTCTGCCCTGGAGTTTAGGGACAGCTCCCTACCACCTCTGGGAGTTCTGGCCGTGATTCAGAAGCAAGCTGAGCTCTCCACACAGTGCTCCCCATCTTGTCCCCTCCCCCTCTCAGCTCCTGCCCCACGGCTACCTCCCCTATATAGTTTCATGCCACAAACTTCACTATTATACTTGCATTCCTTTGGCTTAGTGCTTTGTCCCCTGGAAGAGGGTGCTTACACATTCAGTTGCTGAATCCTCAGCTGATTGATCCCTTTCCAGAAAGCAGGGTTCATTTGTGGGGAGTTTTGGGGGGGTTGGGAGGAAAGGCAAGGACCCTGGGCACCTTGCGGCTGGTAGAGTGGGAGAGGAAAAATGACTGAACTTGAAGAAGATAAACAAATCAGTTTTGAGTCTGACTGCCTTGGCCCCACCATACCCCCTTTCTTTCTCCCCTTCTGCTCTTTCCTCTCTTCCCACAGAAGCAGGAGATCTCATCTCCCCCCTCCCACCTCACCAGCCCCTTGTCACCAAAACCAGGACCTCCCTGCTCCCTGCTCTCCCCACTGTACTTGGTTTTCCTATAGCTAGGAGGCCCCTCCTTCCTCTTAACCTCCTATGCCTCCAAATTCAGAGATCCTTTTTCTCCCCTCCCGCCTCCCTGTCCTCTCCCTGCTCAAAAGCAGAAGGTCTTTTCTTCCTTCACCCCCCGCCCAAGCCCAAAGGCGGGAGATGAGTCTCCTTGGGCTGACACAAGAACCACTTATCCACCTGCTCCCAGTTTTCCTTTCTTGGTCTTTCCCCTCCCCCCTTCCTAAGTAGCCCCTGAATCCAGAGGTGGTCCAGGTGGGGGAGGGTATTCAGAGCTGGTGGGGTGATATCCTATTGCCTCCCCCCCACCCGGCCAAAAAAAGACAGCCCTCTTCGGTTGGGGAAGGCTGTGTCTGGGCCTGACACTGAGGGGGATGAAAGTGGGGAGAAAGGGGGGTGTAGAATCATGACATAGCCCTGCCCAGCCCCCTGTAGCTGTCTGCATCTGTTTGCCCACAAAGCATGTCACATGCATGTGTTGTGGGTTCAATGCATGATACCCATATATATATATATATGCATAGATATATACAGATATGTAATTATCCTTCCAGTCATCCGTGATCCCCCCCCCCCGCCCAGGTTAACTAAACAAGCCCACGTCCTAGATAAATCTGGAGAATTTACTGTCCTAAGCCACTCTGTATAGCAAGGTCACCATCATTTATCTCCCAGGGAATTGTCAACTTCTGAGAAGAGCTCACACTTTCCCCTCACCCCCTTCTCCAACCCCCCTTCCCCCATCCCTGCCCCAGGGACAAAGGAAGAGAGGGAGGAGAAAAGAGAGAATCCTAGAGTCTTAGCACTGCCACTATAGATGGTTGGAGCTGGATGCCCCTTAGAGCCCAAAACATAGACTGTCAGAACCGAAAGCAACAGAAAATGTTAGAACAGAAAGCATTCATTGTTAGGCACCCCCACCCCATACTGTAGTTCCTACATTCCATCAACTCCTGAACTCAGGAGGTCCACCAGCCTCATCCTCCCAAGTAGCTGGAATAACAGGTGTGTGTCAGGAGGCCCAATGCCCCATTTTATAGATAAGGAAACTCCTCAGAGACAGGTGATAACTTGCCCAAAAGCGCATAACCCTTTATCAGGAAGGTCTGTGCTGGAACTGTTGAATCTGATGAATCTCAGAGCTGAAAGGGACTCCAGAGAGGACCAAGCCCAACCCCCATAGCCATGCCCTCTCCACTCTCCCCCTTGAGTGATCTCCCCCGAGAAGACCTCCACAGGTGGATTCTTCACTGACTTAAAGGCCGTCTGCTCCACTTTGGGGCAACTCGAATGGAGAGAGAGTTCTTCCTAGTATTTGGGGCCATCTCTGCCTTGCTGGAACTCTCATCCAGGGCTCTAAGTTACTAGTGGCTGACTTTTGAAGGCCTGTATAAAGTACCTGCCTTACTACAACCCCCTGAGGTAGGTACTACCTACTGACAACATCTCATTTTACAGAGAAGGAAAGTGAGGACCAGAAAGGCTGAATCCCTTGTTCACTGTCCACAGTTAGCAATCAGTCGTCAGAGGCAAGTTTCAGAGCTGGCTTTCTCCACTCTCCACTATACCACACTAACGCTCAGTTTTGCCTCTGACAAAAACAGTCATCAGAACCCCCCCTCCCCTGAGTCTTCCTTTTTCCCACTAAATCCCTCCGGTTCCTTCAGCAGCATGGCTGTCTAGTCCTTTCAGCATCTTGGTTTCCTTTCTGTGGATACGCTCTCGCTTGTCAGTGCTCTTTATTAAACATGATGCTCAAGACTGAACACTGTACTCCAAAATTGTGTGACTAGAGCAGAAGAGGAAAGAACCTGGGAGTTGGAGTTAAGGGACCTGAGTTCAAATCCTACCCAAATGGCTGAGGGTGACCCTGGTCAGTTCAGGTCACTTCATCTCTCTGGGCCTCAGTTTTCCTCATTTGAAAAATGAGGGGATTGAACTAGATTTCTAAAGGCTTTCCCAGCCCTAAAGTCATGATCCTATATAAGCTTCCCCATTCTGGCTACCACATGTTTATTAAGGCAACCTAAGATCAAATTGACAGGGTAATGAATTGTAAAATTCCCTGCAGAAAGGAAGATCTGGGTTCAGATCACGCTTCTGAAACAAACTAGATTGTGACCTCGTATAAATCACCTAACTTCTCAGTACCCCCAAGAAGCTCTCTAAAACTGCATATTGTAAAGAAGTTTTTCCCCAGAAACTTCCTGTGTTGATTTAATTTTTTAAAAGCCCCAATGAGTCTGTTTGACTGCCCTGTCACCCTGTTGACTAATGTCCAGCTTGAGGTCCACTAAAGTCCTCAGATCTTTTATACACATACTTACCTTTTCTCCATTCTGTTCCATTGTCCCCTCCAGTTTTAATATTCTAAAGTCCCATCCAACTCTTACACTCCATATTATAACAGTCCATTGTTCTAAGACCCCTTTTGGCTCTAACACTGTATGACCAAATGTTGTAGAGATGGTCCTTATGTCTCTTATGTCACCCCAGGCCCTCTTTCCCCTAGAACCAAGGGCCAGTATGGAAAAGGATGGAAGGTGAGGCCAATGTGATTAGTAGGGGACAGAAACAGAGTGAGGCCAAGACAGGAGGAGGGGAGCAAAAGTCATCTTGCCAAGTATGAGAGGCATGGCCTGTGGCTTGGAGGGAGACCATGTGGCTTAACCCATCACCTTAGCACCCCATTTCCAATCTGATCCCTGGGCAGGATTTGCAGGGGAAAATGTGCCCTTTGCTAAATATTTCTAGCCCCATGGATTTCTTCTCTCCTCCCCTTAGCCCTCCCTGACCCCTGAGGGCTCACCTTCAAGTGCCAGGACTGAAGGTGACTACCTCACCCCCTTCCCCTCTTTTTCTTTCCCTTTCCTCTGAGGCAAGAATAAGCTCAGGGCCTCCTCCCCCCCCCACCTCCAACTCCTGTGGCATAAGCCTTGTCTTAACAAACAAGGGATGCCAGCAGCTCTGGCTCCTTCTTGGCTTCAAGTGATGCCTGCATTGTTTCCTGGGGATAATTTCATTATCCTCAGTGAATGCACGTTGCTAAGCCATGCATAGCAACATGGAGTGAGCTTCTCCCTGACTCCAGGAAGGTGCTGCCCTGCCCAGCAGGCAGCCCTGCCCCTGAGAGAGCCAGGGAAAGTAGCCCCAGGAGACACCCCCCCCCTCCACTTCAGGGAACAGAAGCCTCCCACCCCACCCTCAGGGAAACAGTCTTGTCTTCTACCCTAGAGAAATAGCCCTTCTCCCTCATCTCAAAGAAAAAGACCTTTCTCTTTTACCCCCTGTTCCTCCTCCCCACTAGAAATAACCAGGTCACCTCCACACTCCCAGGGAAATACCCAGCCCACTTCAGGGCCTGCCAGTGATCTGATTCTCTCCCCTGATAAAAGCCTGGAGGTACTCTGTGCCTACTATCCCCAAGAAAACAGGTCCCCCCACCCCTCAAAGAATAACCCTCCTTTCACATCAGAAAGACCAGCCTCCACCAAAAAAACCTAGCCAACACCTCCACCACCCACTCCAGAAACAGTCAACCACCCTCATGAGCCTCACAGCCAAATGTCCTCTTATCTCATAGAACCATGCCCTACTGGTCAGTCAGCTAGCGTCAAGAACCTGTGATGTGGGGTGGCTAGGTGGCACAGTGAATATAGCACCAGCGCTGGAGTCAGGAGGACCTGAGTTCAAATGTGGCCTCAGACACTTAACACTTACTAGTCATGTAACCTTGGGCAAGTCATTTAACCCCTCAAAAAAAAAAAAAAGGAAAAAAAGAACCTATGATGGGCCAGGCACTACGCTAAATGCAAAAACAGTCAGATTTGCCCTCTCCTCCCCTTCCCTCTCCCCCAAAACCCTAGCTTGCTCTTTACCACCCAGTCTCCTCTTCTATGTTCTATACTCACCCCATTAGGGCAGAATTTGAGGGAGCAGACTTGGGAAATTCTGAGAAGGTGGCAGATGAAGTGGGGATGAGTAAAAATCCCTTCCCCTTCTCTGTTCTGTCCTCCCAGTAGACACCTAGAACATGAGTGGGTAATGCCACCTTCAAAATCAGGCTTAATCCCTTACCAATAGACCCTGGTCTATCCTCAGGTTTCTAGGCCAAATGTTGACATGTGAGCCTAACAGGTCTTCAGCAAGGGTCAAGTGAAGCCTACAGAGAATGTTGCCTTCCCATTATCCCAATCACAGGCCAAACTTTTGGATGAACATCCTGGAAATCAGCACTCTACCCCCCAGCTGCGGGGAAGAACTTGGCGGGCACACCAAGGACATAGACCTCACACACAGGAGGTCCTAAATAAATCTTTGTTGAATTGAATTGTGGCATTGAACTGAATGGAATAGAACCAGAGGCCTGGGCTGGAGCACAGGTCACCTTTCTGTGTGGTTTGGGTAGCTCCTGTCTTACTGTGCATCCTAAGGTGACATTTCTGACCCAATACACAATTATAGGATTCAGATTAGAAGATTCCTCCCCAGAGGTCATCTTTTGGTCTGACTCATGACTGAATATGAATTTCCACTACAACTCACCTGACACATAGTTGTTCAACCTCTCCTTTCCAGAATGGCCCATTTCACCTTTGGACAGACCTTAATGTAGGAAGCTTTTCCCGATATCAAACCCAGACTTACCTCTTTGCAGCTCCTGGTTCTGTCCTCTGAGGACAAATGGCACAAGTTCAGCCTTTCAGATATTTGAAGGCAGCTAAAATTTCCCTCTAAGTCTTCTCAGGTTAAACATCCCTATTCCCTTTAACTGAACATCCTAGACCATGCACAGATTCATGATCCTTGTCCTATTTGCCCTCCTCTGGATAGTTTCCAATGTCTCATGTCTGCAATTCACTTCTCATTGGGTATTGTATGACCCTTTAAAGAATGTTAGACCTTAGAATATTACAGTTTGAAAGAACCTTAAAATGTAGAATTTCAGAACTCAAAAAGACCTTTGAGATATGGGATGTTAGAGCTGAAAGGAGCAATGGTAAGAACATTGGGTTTGGAGTCAGGAGACCTGAATTCTTATCCTGATACTTCCACTTTCACTATGAAGTCACGCTTCCCTTCCCCAAGTCTCAGTTTTTTTAATCTACAAAACAAAGGATGATTATGAGCAATATCACCTCATAAAACTGATAGAAGTAGTGAAGGGTTAAACCCAGTTTAGAGAAAATTTGCCAAGATATCCAACTAAGCAAAGTCATGCCAAAGGCATTTAATGATGAAAATAAAGGGACTATACACACAAGAAAAATGGAAAAGATTAGCAAGAAACAGCTGTTTTCTCCATTGAGAACAGTGGAGCTACCATACTTGAATCCTAACTTCGCAATCACAGTTGTGTCCATAGAGAGTTAGGGCATTAAGAAAATATGGGGAAAACAGTTGGATTGGACCAAGTGGCTATAGAGGAGATCCATGCTAGAGGCAATAAAATTGTGAGGACATACACAAACTATTCAAAGGAGAAGATACCAAAAGCATGGAGAAAATCCCAAGCATCTGAGAGAACATCGATGACTACTGACTTATATGCCTATCTCTCTCTCTCTCATCAATACAGAATCTTTATTAACATTTTCTCTACATGAATTGAGAACATCCTCAATGAGAGAATTACTAGGTAACAAGGAGTCTTTTGCAAGTAACATATTCAACAATGGACTCTTTATCATTTCACAACTAACTGAAAGATGTAGAGAATATAAGATCCTGTTGTGTTAATCCTGTGTTGATAATGGAACACACACACACATTTGAGTCGGTAGAACAAAACATTTTCTTACTGGCTCTTTGACAACAAAGTGTTTCCCATCCATGCATCAAAATCATTCAAGATTCGTTGGGAGATATAACAATAGAAATAATCCTATTCGAAGACTCACTGATAATAAGCATCAGGCAAGGCATAAAACATGGAGATGGATGTATTCTCTCCAAAGGTGTTCACCACTGCAGTAGAGGAAATCCAGGGCAAAGTCCAGGTAGAAGAGGAGATGGTGAAGTTCTCTAGATCTCCTGTTTGGGGATGTCATTGTTCTGGCTGCACTGAGACTCTAAAGATTGCAGAATCTCCTGGAGAGAGATTCATCATCTTGCAAAAGAGTTTGACCTTCCATCTACACAAGAAAGACTAAGTGGATGAAGAATGTCCATTGCCCACACTTTAACATGCATTTGGAGGGATACCCCATAGAGCTTCTATTGATATGCATATCTCGGACAGATATTAAAGATATGCAATTATTTAAGCCCAGAACTGAGCAGGAGAAAGAGAGGGAGTTGGATTGCTTCGGGGAAATTACAAAGCTTCTTAGCACAAGCTTACCACGAGAGCCAAGACCCATCTTTTCAATACTAACATTCCACCAGGGTTGCTATATGGTGTTGAGTCATGGAATATAATTACCTCTGAAGAATTAAAAGTGAGAATCCTACAGAAAACGACAGAGAGAAGTATAAGGGTGAGAGTAGGATGCAATATATAACCAGTGAGGAGCTTGTAAGAATAGATATCATCAAGGAATTTGATAATAGGAAGAGATGATGGGTTGGTCACATGGCAAGAATGACAGATGACAAGTGACATATTGCCAGGATGTTTTCCTGGCATGCTAAAATGTAGGAGAAAGTCAGGACAACCTCCAGAATATCTATGCCTGGAGCCTCAATAGTGAATTTTGGGCATAACATAAACACAAATTGCACAAACTAGGCAGGCATAGATGGGTTGGAATCTACCCTGGTGGAGGGAACCACTGACTAAATGAAATCGTAGATCTGTTTGAGTAAAATAAAGGAGTTAGGTTAGGTAACCATGGAGGTCCCTCCAGCTCGTGAAGCAGTGGATAGAATGTTAGAGGTCAAGGGGACCTTAGAATGAAAGAATGTTAGGACATGGAACACGGACAACCAGGAGATGACAAGGAGCTTGTCAAAGTTTGTCCTTCATTCTTGAAGAGGACTGTGACATCAGGAAGGTGATGCCATGACTTGCAAGTGAATTGAATTTGAGAGAGGGAAGACTGTGCAAAGTCACCAGCCTCACTTTCTCCTTCGGAGCCATCTGGGTCCAGTGGTCAGATATGGATCAGGATGACTGGAGATGCCCTCCCCCAAAGGAGCTTAGGACACAAAAGATAAGAATCCAAAGAGACCTTAGAACAGGAATTGTTAAAGCCGGAAGAAATCTTAAAAGTCACTTAGTCCAAATCCTATTTGAAGCATGAATCTCCTTTACTATCTTTCCCAATGTTGACCTGGGTGACTTTGGACGAGCCATGGTTTCTCCATCACAGGAGTTAAGAGCTGGGGAGGACTTCAGTCCAGCAATCTCATTTTTCAGAGGAGGAAACTGAGGCCCCAGAGGGAAGTAGCTCACCTAAAGACACCCAGAGTAGAATTCAGGTCCTCTGACTACAGATGCTTTGGTTTTGCTATTCATCCTACTTCATCAGGGGAGAGTCCCCAAAACAAAGAGTCAAAGTACAGGAAAGAGACTACAACTTGTGAAGGCCAGGGGACATCTATGGTCTCCTTTACTTCTCATAAGAATAATAGCTAGCACTTACATTGGCACTTTAAGGTTTGTGTTTTACATTTATTATTTCATTTGAGCCTCCCAACAACTCTGTGAGATAGAAACTATAATTAACTCCATTTTACAGATGAGGAAACTGAGTTGAGGATAGGAAGTGATGTGTCCAGGGTCACACAGATAGTGTCTGAGGCAGGATTTGAATTCCAGTCTCCCTGACTATAAGTCCATCACTCTATCTACGATAGCCCCCAGCTGCCTCATAAACTTCCCTCCTCCTGAACCATCTTTAGCTCCTTCATTCACAAAGAAACATTCATATACACAAACATACAAGCATACTCATATAGACCCAGTCCCTTAGGCCAGTGCCATCCAAACTTTTTGCTTGTGTATCAAGAAAACATTTTTGAGCTACCACACACACACACACATTTATCTATCTCTCTATTTATTTATTTATAAATTATATACATGTACTTCTGTACTAATAAGTACATTATAAAGCTTACACCAAAATTTAAAGTGTGAGATAAAAATAAAACAATATTTGACCCTAGATTCAATAGGCAGCCAGCCACCAGAGTTTATTGAATGGAAGCGGGGCAGGGGGGGCAACATAGTCAGACCTGTGCTTAAGGGAAGTTTCTTCTGGCAGCTATGGAAGATAGATTGGAGGGAGAAGAGCCTTGAGAGAGACAGATGAGTTGGGAGGCTGTTTCAGAAATTTAGGTGAAAGGTGATAAGGGCCTGAGCTAGAGTGCTGGCTGAGGAGAGAGGGAACACAAATGGAAGAGATGTTGTGGAGATAAAAAAAAGCATTTGATAAGGGATTATTCAATATATGGAGTGAGAGAGAGGGAGGAGGCCAAGATGGCACTGAGATTGCAGACTTGGGGACTGGAAGGATGAAGGTTCCATCCACAGTAATAGTAGAGTTCTGAAAAGGGCTGGGTTTAGGGGATAAGATAATGGACCAAGATTGGTAATTCAAAGCATGACCCACTCATGCCCACTTACTCCATGCAACTCATTCGGGACAGAATTCAATTCAGGACCAAGACTGAGGGTTGGGGGAAGGCAGGGCGCTTACTCAGGGCCACTGAAGTACCTAGAATTCCTTGAAGTCTGCCCGACAAAGTCAAGAGCCTCCTGGGAGGAAAATTTGTCAATGCAGTCACTTCAGGTGACAGGCGCCAGGGTTAGATTATAACAACCTTGGGGGTGAAGGGAGGTACAACATCAGCCATAGTGATATGATGGGAGAATGTTAAATGATAATGGGTGAAAAGGGTAGTGTAGTTGTGCTTGTCAAAAGTTCATGGCTCTGAGGCTAGAATTTAGTCTCTTTACCCACCCTCTGATGCAACTGAATGCCCACCCATTCCTTGTGGTCATGTCATGGTTTCCTGGGGTGCATAGCCCCGCCTTAGGAGACCACTGCCCTAGACTCCTGGGTCTCACTGGCCCTGACCCCATTTTTCCCTTGGGAGTGGGCATCACCAGCTTGGATACCACCTTCTCTCAAAGCCTTTGCCCTGACATCACCCCAGGGGTGAGTTGGGACCCTGGAGGTATGTCCAATGTTCATTTTTTCCCTCTTCCTCTGCTATTGATCCCAGTGTTTCCTCATGGCATGAAGGACGCTCTGGAGTCTAGATGGGTCTTCCAGGGAAGCATTGGGTGGCGCTGCAAAGAGTTGGAGGCTGAGGGTCTAGAGAGGTTAGACATGAATTTTTGGTCACTGCAACTCTTCCTAACTCCCTCATTTCTATAGGGGAACCACCATTCTTCTAGTGGCCCAAGGTCTAACCCTGGGAATCATCTTTGACCCTTCACTCTCACTCACCACCACCCCCTCAAGTCCAATAACTTGTCAGGTCTTACTAATTCCACATCCTCAGCATCTCTAGAATCCATCCCCTTTTCTCTCCACATACCATGACCACCTTCATCCAGACCTCAGCACCTCTCATTGATGCTACTACAATAGCTTACTATTGATCTCCCTCCCATCCAGCCTCCACACAACATTTCCAAGGTAGAAATCTGAACATCCCACTTCTCTGCCTCAAGAAACTTTGGAGGATCCCCATTACCCTTAGGATAAAATATGAATTCCTCTGGCTTTTGAAGTCCTTTACAATTGGGTTCTTGCCTATCTTTCCATGCTGATTACATAGTACCTCCCCCCTCACTTATTTTGCAATTAAGATAACTTGACCTGCCTGCTCTCCTCTGTATGTACCATTCTCTTTCTCACCTCCACATGTGAAGGAGCTCTCCCCCTTACCTGGAATATTCTCTCTTCTACCCTCCAACCCTTGGAACTCCTAGGTCTCTTCAAAGCTCAGCTCACTTTGACACCTCCTTCCAGCGTCTCATGATTCCTCCAGCTGCCAGTGGCCCCCACTAACTCACTATTTCTTCTGTAGATATCCTGTATGTATTTTCTAGTAGGATGTAAGCTTCTCAAGGGCGCAGACTCCCCAGAGTAGTGCTGGTTGATGGACTGATGAATACCATTTGCTAAGGCAAGGAAGAGTTCTGATCTGCTTCAGTGAAAGGGAAGGACCCACACTGAGATCCTACATTCATGAAGTACTTTGCCCCACAGTAGTAGAGTCAGAGATTGGACAGAAGCTGCCCTTTCTTAGCACTATCCCTTCCTTCTTCACCAAAAGGGTGGGGGTGGGGGATTAACATCAGGTCGAAAGAGGCAATTGGCATTAGGCTCCCCATATTTAGGGATCCCCCAAGCTCCATTTTGAATATGTGTATATTAAGGGTAGGGGGGTTGGGTCAGAGACTGTTCTGCTAAGCTCCCCTACCCAGTTTCACTTGTAATGGCTCCATCTCCATGGAGATGGATGACACACCACCCTACAGGTTGTGTTTGAAGTCATGTAAAAGGTTTGAGGGAGCAAGGGAAGAGTCCCATTCCATCCAGCACAGGGAATCAGAAGGGCTGGATGTAGGCAAAGAGGACTCCTTCCCACCTGGCGGAAGTGATGGGGAATTAAGTCAGAGGCTCCCAGGTATTCTCTCCAACCACCCTGCTCACCTCCTAATTCTGAGTCCAATCAGTACATGTCTGCTTCCAGCCCCTTCTACCCTCTCTCCTTCTAACCTCATCTGTCCCCACCTTGACTGAGCTCAATTCCTGCATGTGACCACATCCATGGCTCTACTCACTCCTATTCCCATTCACTCCTACCATGGCGGTGCCAATGTGCCTTCTTTGTCTTGCCAGCAGCTGGATTATCTTGGGACACAGAAACCTCACTTTAGGAAGTAGGGAATAGGCCAAGACTCCTGTCCCATAGATTCATAGGATGTTAGAGCTGGAAGGGGGCTTCCACTGAATGTTGGAAGGGAGCTTAGAACACAGAACATTAGAGCTGGAGGGGAGCTTAGAACACAGAATGTTAGAGCTGAAAGGGAGCTTAGAACACAGAATGTTAGAGCTGGGAGGGAGCTTGGAGCATAGAACGTTAAAATATAGAGCCTTAGATTTAGAGCTGCCAATTTAAAATATAAAATATTACTCCTAGAAAAGCCCCAAGACAGAATGTTAAATGACAAAATGTCCCAGCCAGAAGGAATCTCAGAAATCATTGAGCCTGAACCCTCATTTTACAGACAAAGAATCTGAACCTCAGAGAAGGAGAGGTCACTTAGAGAGTACCCAAGGAAGACTGAAATACAGGTCATCTGATTCCAAGGTACTGTGTGTACTATTCATTTTCAGTCATATCTGACTCTTCGTGACCCCATTTGGGGTTTTCTTGGCAAAGATTTTGGAGCAGTTTGCCATTTCCTTCTCTAACCCAATTTACATATGAAGAAACTGAGGCAAGCAGGTGCCTTGCCCAGGGTCCCACAGATAGTAAGTATCTGGACCCAGCTTTGAACTTTTCAGAAAGATGTGTCCCTGACTGCCCCCGGGCACTCTATCCACTGTGCCACCTAGTGCCTGCTGTGTGTACTACCACAGTGCTTTGAGAGAGTGCTTCCTCAGTGTCCCTATCTGCTTTATGAAAACCACCAATCCTGCTCTCTCTCTTTTCTTTTGACTCACTCTCCCCTACCCCTAACTCACACATGCAAACGCTCACACAAACGCACACACTTGTACACACACACACACCCTAGAGAACTGGGAACTAGGCTATCCAGACCTGGTGATCTACATGTCGGTCTCTGCGGAGTTTTTACCCTCAGCCTTCTCCACCACCCTCCGCCTTCCCTCAGATTCTCAACCAAGGGTACTCAAGACTGGTCCTTCAAGCTTCAAAAGACAACACTTCGAAACCAATTGCAAAATTTATTGGAGGAGGGCAGAAGGGTAGAGACTTTCCCATTGGGGAGGGGGAGACACTTAAGGGCACTTCTTGTTTTCCAGAAAGAGGACACAGTGTGTGTCTCCCATCCGCTGGTCACCAGCTCTTCAATGGGCTGCCCAGTTCAAAGTGGGAATTGAATCACAGACAGAGACTGACAGATGGGAAGGAAAAAACACCCATGCTCTTGAGCCAAGGTTCACCAGATTTGGGCAAATGGCAAGAGGGGAGGCTCTAGAGGGAAAGGTCCCTGGTTCATCTATCTATTCATGCACTGTCTTGTTCTGATGGTCTCTTGCCCCCTACCCAACCTAGATTGCCAGTCAAGCCCTGGTGAGTTAGGCAGACAGGGAGAGGGGGCAGGCGTGCCAGGGAACAGGAGCTGAGGACAGGTCTACAAAGATTCTGGGCCACTGAGATTAAAATACAGAAGAGTCGAGGAAGGCTTTGGGATGGGGCCTGTGTTTCAGAGAGAAAAGATTACAGTAAGGGAAGGGCAGATAGACCAGTACTAGGTAAATGAGCAACCCATTTCGGATGCCAAAGCATTATGATGGCAGACACCAACATCCCCATTTCCCAATCCTTCACTTCAAAACAGATTTTGCCTCCCCCAGCTCAGCAAAGGTAAACAGGTGCAGGCTACACATAGAGTTCCTTGGCAATCTGTTTTCTTCCTGGGCATCCACAAGAGGAGAGAGAGAAGAGGCTCCCCTCTGCCCTCCTCAATGGACCAATGTATCTCCACAGTAGCCAAGGCCTTACAAGCTCAGAATTTCTTTCACTTGACCCCCATATACATACACACAGACACTGCCATCCTGAGAACCCACCTAGGGTCTAAGCCACTTCTAAAGGAATAGAGTTTCCATGGGGGATGCGGGTAGGCAAGAGACCCTAACCATTCTGAATCATGGAATCTCTGAGCTAGAAATTACCCCCAAGGTCATCTGTTTTCTGAGACCAGGAGAAATGAGTCTACTCTGTATAAGGGAACCTCAAAACCCTGTAATTAAAAGAACTCCAGGACAATGGCCCGATTCCATAATGAGGTTAGGGAAGAATGAAGGTGTTGGTGATGGGGATGAAACAGCATTGGGGGAAGCTAGCAATGGGTGCCAACCCTAAACTCTTTTCCCTATCTCTTCTCAGAGCCTAGGAATATCCCCAAATCTCTCCTACAGAGAGCTCCATCACCCTTTCAAGGAGAGATAGCAATGGGTGGACAGAGCAGACCTTTTCTGTAGCCTTGCAAATAATACCAGCCTGGATTTGCCAAATGAAAGGATGGCATGTGAATTGTATCCAAATTTTTTCTCTAGAGAAGTTGGGGGTCTTCCTTGCCAGCCAGTCTACAGGTTCCCTCTGTCCTCCATGAGCCTCTGCCCAGTGTGACCCACTCTTTTATTGCTAAAAAATAACAAGATCTATGAAATAGGGGCTGATCCCCACCCTACCTCTCTACTCATTCTATGCTCTTTTAAGGGTTCGTGAAGAAATTGGACAAATGTATGATGAGCTGGTGCCATGGGCTTCCTCCCGTCCTTTCAGTGAGGAGATGCTCTGCCTCCTCTTTTCCCCTCTCCCATCTTCCCCCTGCATCTGGGGGTATGTCTGTTCTATGGGGAGGGTGAGACTAAGAAAAAGGTCCCCCTGTGAAGTTACACCCCATCCCCTCTGACCCAGTCCTTTGGCACATAGATCAGGACTGAGCAGAGAGAACACACCACCTCCCGCTGAGAGCTCAGGGCTAGTGGTTGGCAGTCAGTCAGCTTAGCCACCCAATCATCGGCTAAGCAGCTCTATAGAGGAAGAAAATGGTAGGGCTAGGAAGGACCTTATTGATCACCTCACCCAACATCTCCTCTTCATTTTACAGAGGTGGAAACTGAGGCACAGAGAGAGAAATTGACTTGCCCAAGGCCACACAGTGAGTTAGCATTAGGGCCAGGACTAGAACTCAGGTCTCCTGACTTCCAGGTCAGAGCTCTATCTATGGCACTGACCTCTCCTAGGTAGCTACCATAGAATCCTAGAATTTAGAGCTGGAAGGGGTCTTACAGATCATCCAGTCCAACCACTTCGTTTTACAGAGAAGGAAACTGAGGCCTAGGGAAGGGAAATGACTTGCCCAAAATCACATGGGTAGCAAGTAGCAAAGCCAAGATTTGATATCCCAGGACATCAGCCAGGTCAGGAAAAACTCTGGCTTAACAGGGGCCTGGGAGTTGCAGGCACACATGGGCACATGTGCTCATACACACATACATACACATACACACACACCAGGGGTCAGGTCCATCCCCACCCTCCCCACTGTCCCAAACACTGGCCAGGGAACACGTCCCTGGGAGGGCAGGGGTGGAGCAATTCTGAGAATAAGACCCACTGGGCTTGTGATAATAAAATAAATCATCTCCAGATATGGCCAAGGCCACCCCTCCCCTGCCCATGGCCTAGATCCCGGCTCCTCGGAGAGTCCCTGGGACTGGGCAGGGCCAGGCCAGAGGCTCAAGTCCGCTTGGCGTGCAGCATCTCAATGAGCAGGTTGTTGCAGGGGACCTCCCCGCCCAGGTGCTTGTGGTAGAGGTACTCCTCGGCCTGCATGCTGAGAGAGCGCACCTCAGCCAGGCGCAGGAGCAGCTGCCGGAACTTGTCGCCACAGTGAGGGTAATGGCACATGGTGTACTCCAGCAGGGCCGCGTTGGCCTTCTCCTGCGCATCCTTTGCCAGGCCATGATTTTCCAGAAACTTCACATCTGCAGAGAGACGGGCACGTCATCAACATCACCACTTGACCCTGTCTCTTTCAGCTCGTCAATGGCCTCACCCTCACTGCCTGGCCACCCTTACCCCCATCCCCATCATCACCACTGGCACTGACAGTCAGCTTAGCCCGAACACCATCCTTCTCCTCTCCATCCCCACTATTATCCAGCATGGGACAATGGGAAAAAAACAATCAATAAATTTGGAACCAAAGGACCTGAGTTCAAATCCTTGCTCTGCTACTTGGCCTTGGATAAATCACTTATCTTTCCTTTTCTGTGCCTTAGATTTCTCCTCTTAAATGTGGTACAATAGAGAACCATCTCCAAAGTCAGGAAGACCTGTGTTCAAGGCTCCTCATTCAAACACACACACACACACACACATACACACACACAGAGGCTATGTCATCCTGGGCAAGTTATATAACTGTTCAATGTCCTGGGCAGACAAGATACTTTAGCCCCTGAGGTCTGGGAGATCACAATTGGAGAGATATTCATTCCTGTACAGACTCCCATGAAGAGGATTCCAGGACCCCCCAATATAAATGTGGCATAGGGGCAAGGGAATGGGACTCAGAGTCTAAAGGTCTAGGTTTGAGTCCAGGCCCTGGCAGCCTGGACTGGTCTCTCCTCCTCTCAGTTACTCGCCTTCTTCTTTGGGGATCTAGGGATGACACAGGATTTGCCCTCCATCTCTCTCAGGGTTGTGGTGGGGAAACACATTTTGTAAATCTTTAAAAGGGCTAGAGTAACATGAACAATCACTATCCCTGACAGCCAGTCATTCAGCTTTCCATTAAGGAGCTCCAGTGATGAAGATTATTAACCATGGCCTGCGGTGGCCCATTTCACTTTTGGAAAGCTCTCATCCTAGGAAGCTTTTCTTTAAGATAGCTAAGTTCTGCCTCCTAGTCAAATCACTTCAATGCTCTTTCTTCTAGACTCAAGTCCAGAAACAGTGCTTTGATGTCTTGATTCTGATCATCCTAAGTCTTTCATTCTCTGAGCAAAAGATCCCAGCTCCACCTGTTGAACATTTTTTTCCTGATAGGCCCAGCAAAGGCATTACTTACTCCCGGAAGCCACTCTGACCTGCCCCTCTTCTTCTTCCCCCCACCCCCAGCTGAAAGGATCTCTCTCACACCTCAGATTTTACTAGAGCACTTTGCCTGGATTGCTCCTTTGCTCCCTTCCCAGCTTGAAGACAGCCCAGGACCCTGAATCCAAGAACGCTGGGAAGAGCTTAGCATATCAGCCCTGCTTCCAGCCTGGCCCCCACAGCCATCACTGAAGAGAACAATCCCTGTAGAGAAAAGTCCCACCATCCTCTCCCCCTCAACCACTGACCAAGTGCCACTGAAGGGCAAGTCAGCTCCCTGGTAGCTGCCTTTGCAGGTCTAGGCAGCCTCACCTCCTTGGCTACTGAAGATTCAGAAAAAAAAGTCTTCACTACCAAAGACCTTGGCACCATCAGGAGAAATAAAAAGCAGATAGGATTTAATCAGTGGAAATAACATTTGAGAGGATACATTACCATCTCTTTTACTGTTGCACCCTAAGGATCATGGGACCTTTCTATCTGACTCGTAGCTGAAACCTCCTCGATGTGGCATAGTAAGTTTGGTACACAGTAAGAGATGAATAAGTACTTTTGCATTCATTCATCATGAATGAATTTACCTTATATCATACTCATTCATGTACATGTTGTGTCCCTCTTTATAGACTGGAAGCTCCTTGAGGACAAAGACCATATTATTTCTTATTTTTATATTCCCAGAACCAAATATAGGCCCTGTCCCTGGTAGACACTTTAAAAATGTCTTCTGAAGGAAGTGAGTTGAAGGACGAATAGAAAGAGAAAAAGGAAGGGAATAGGAATTTACATAAATCCGACTGTGTGCCAGGCACTCTGTGCTAAGCCCCTTTTACAAATATTATCTCATTTGATTCTACCAACAACCCTGCAAAGCAGGTGCTATTATTACCCAGTTTACAGTTGAGGAAACTGAGGCAAAAAGAAGTTAAGTGACTTGCCCAGGGTCACACAGCTAATAAATGTCTGAGGCTGGATTTGAATCCCTGCTCTCTACCCAGTGCACTACCACCAGGTAGCATGACCTGGAACAAGCAATGAATGCATAGACAGAGGAACTGGACTTAGAGTCCAGTCACATGCTTACTACATGCGTGAGTTTTGGCAAGTCATTTGCCTGCTCTGGGCTTTTAGCCCCCTCACCTGGAAAAAAAAAAAGGAAGAAGTTGAAGTCGATGACCTATAGCTACCATTCTATGTCCTAGGACTCCTTCTCGTGCCAATATTCTATGTTCTAGGATTACCTTCCAGGGCCAACATTCTATGTCCTAGGATTCCTTCCAGTGCCAA
>NW_027185754.1:26363409-26379141 GCF_028583685.1 Petaurus breviceps papuanus | reverse complement strand
AGGACTCCTTCCAGGGCCAACATTCTATGTCCTAGGATTCCTTCCAGTGTCAACATTTTATGTCCTAAGATTCCTTCCAGTGCCAACATTTTATGTTCTAAGATCTTTCCAACTCTAGAGCCTATGATTGGGGTCGGTTTCATCTCTAATTGTATGTTTACATCCCTCCTGCTAGAGCTGAGGGGTGGGAGAGGAGGGAAAGGGAGAGCGTGTGGTATCTGAGCCTCCCAGGTGGAATCAGCCTGGTCTCTGCCCCTCATGAAAAGCGTCAACTCTAATCCTTCTAACACTCAGGTGCGCTGAAGAGGCCCAGAGAGCTCAATGATCATGGAAACCTTGATCCCCCTGCCCGCCTACAGTGCCTGCCTAAGGCCTTTGTTGTCCCCAACAGCTTTTAGGGAAATTTGAGCCCAAGAAACCGGAGGCTAAGGTGCCCACAGATGCTGATCCCTGTATCACTCCCTCCCCATGAGCACAAGCACTGCAGGCTCACACACACACACACACACACACACACACACAGAGCCTCTAGCTTAGCCCTAGGGCCCAACCCCACCCATGCAAGAAAGGAGGCCCTCACAGCATTAACCAGCAGCTCAGGGCACTGAGGCCCCCTCCCACCCTAAGAAATTGCTTATGATTTTGTGTTATTGAGTTAAAATTCATCTAAAAAATTAAATAATCATTAACCTTATGTAAGATTTAGTAATAAAATTTTAAAAATAAAAATGGGATTGGGCACAATAACCTCCTAAGTCTTCAGTTTTCTTCTCTGTAAAACGATAGGATTTGAGCCAAGGGATCTAGGTCTGGATCCCTGTTCTGACACTAACTACGTAACCTAGAATTTTTTAAATGTTGATTTATTTAGTTTTAGTTTTCAACATTCACTTTTATAAGATTTTGAGTTTTAAATTTCCTCCCCCTCCTTCCCCTCCCACTTCCCCAAGATGGCGTACATTCTGATATAGGCCATACATGTACAATAACATAAACATATTTCCACAGTAGTAATTAACCTAGATTAAGCATAAAGAGAGCTAGGGGGAGGAGTGGATCGAGTGCTGGGCGTGGAGTCAGCAAGACTTAATGTCCTGAGTTCAAATCCAACCTCAGATACTTACTAGCTGTGTGACCCTGGGTAAGTCACTTCACCCTCTTTGCCTCATTTTCCTCATCTGTAAAATGAACTGAAGAAGGAAACTTCGAACTATTCCAATATCTCTGCCCCCCACCAAAAAAGCAAACGGAGTCATGAAGAGTCAGACACAGTTTTAAAAGTCTGAATAACAACAAAAAGCTAAGTGTAAGGAATGGTATTTGGGGATTTCAGAACTCTCCATAAATGGGAGTAAACATTATTAATTTATAGAATTCAGTGTTTCATGGAGGTATGATATTGTGGAAAGAACACCAGAATAAGCCTGAAGACCTAAGTTCGTCTGCTCACTGCATGACCCTGAGCAAGTCAATTCCCCTCCATGCTGAAGTGTCCCAGTCAGTAAAATGAGGAGTTGGGGCGGCCAGGTAGCACAGCGAGTAAGAGCACCGGCTCCAGTGTTGAGAAGACCTGGAGATCGAATCCTGGGCTCAGACACTTAGCACTCACCCAGAAACACCTGGCCGTGTAACCTTGAGCAAGTTACTTAACCCCAATTGCTTAGGGGCGGCCAAGTGGCTCAGCGAGTAAGAGCACCGGCTCCAGTGTCAGGATGACCTGGATCAAATCCAGGCTCAGATACTCAGCACCACACCCAGAAAGAATAACTGGCCGTGTAACCTTGAGCAAGTTACTTAACCCCGATTGCTTGAAAAAAAAAATGAGGAGCTGAAGGCAGTAGCAGTGAACTCAGAGCTTGAATGAGAGTCAGCCCTGAATTTATATCCTAGGTCTGCATGACCTTGGGCCAGTCACTTACTATTACTGAATCTCAGCTTCCTCATTGTAAAATGATGGAGTTGGGCTCCAGTGCCCTCTGAGATCCCTTACATCTCCAGAGTGACGATTCTATGCATCTCATTGATTTGTGGGCTTCCTCCTGCAGGGCCTTTGTAGGGCAACTTCATGAGCTCCACTGGCAAAGATAACCCCTTCCCTGGCCAAGGCTGATCCTTAGACACTGCTAGTGTGGACTTGAAGCTTTCTTGGCCTTCTGGAACCTGCCAGAGCTCATCTTGTGCCAGCAGAGAACCCTTTGAGAACCCAGTCATCTCTGGGCCACCATGAGGCATGGAGGGTGGATATCAGTGGAGGAATGTGTATGTATAATTTAGTAAGTTAGTAGTAATAGTCCTTTTATATTTCCCAAGAGCTTCACACACATGGCTCTATGAGGTAATAGGGCAGGGATGTCTTCCTCTTTAGCAGGCTCAAAGATATGAAAGGATTTGCTAGCTGTCACATAGCTAGTAAATGGAGAGTCAGAACTCGAACCCAGACCTTTTAACTATAAGTCCAATGATCCTTCCTACAAGACCTCCACCCCAGATACAGGACCTATTGCTTTCAGGTCTCTCCAAGTCCACTCCAATAACCTTCATATTACGTGGGTTTAGTAAAACTCAATTTACCTTCTCCATCCACCTAAGCAGCTCAAAGAGACTTTTCAGTGCTTCTTCTGTATTTCCAGAAGCCAAATGTTACCCTCCTCCCCAGGTAACCTGGGGGCTCAAGTTAGGGTCAGAACACATGGGTCCAGGTTTCAGGTCACTTGCTACTTAAGAAGGCAAATCACTCTGTCTTTGAACCACAATTCTCTCTGTAGTAAGGTAGCAAAACGGGGATTTTACTCAGCTTGGTTAGTGGATAGATAACTGACCTCAGAGTCAGGGATGTGGTATGTGTTAGAGGTCACATATTTACTATATGACCTTGGGCGGAGTCACTTAACCCCTGAATGGCCCCAGCTAAGTCTGTAAGACTATTTTTTAAGCAATTGGGGTTAAGTAACTTGCTCAAGGTTACACGGACAGTTATTTTGTGTAGATGCCAAGTATCTGAGACCAGAACCGATCTCGGGTCTCCCGATGCCAGGGCCGGTGCTCTTACTCACTGCGCCACCTGGCCGCCCCTAAGACTACTATTTGTGAAACAGCTACATGTCTGCATTGGTAGAAATTTCCTCACCCCATTAATGTAGAGAACTTCTATACTAATGAAATCACTAGTCTAAACATATCCAATTCTCTTCCTTCCTTAACATAGTGCCTCAAGGAAAGAGACTTCCAGGTGAAAATGAGCTTGAAACTTGGACCTTTAGATCAGATATGTAATGATCTAATGACTGAGTTATCCAGGGCTCTCTTCCTCTCCTCTCCTCCTCTTCTTCCTCCTCCTTTTCCTCCTCTCTTCATCTTCCTCCTCCTTCTCTACTTCATCCTCCTGTTCTTCCTCCTCATTCTCCTCTTCTTTTCTTTTTCCTCCTCCTCCTCTTCCTCCTTCTCCTCTGCTTCTTCCTCCTCCTCCTCATTCACCTCTTCTCTTCTTCTTCATCCTCCTCTCCTCTGCCTCTTCCTCATCCTCTTCCCCTCCTCCTCTTCCTCTTTCCATGGTCTATTCTAGGCCTAGCATGAAGGTCTGATTTCAGGGGAGGAGGATTTTTAAACTTGGCAGGACCTCCTCCTCTTCCATAGCCCCCAACAGCCTCACTGTGTTGTGGAGGTGAGCTGGGCTTTTGAAGGCTCTACCAGCAGTGCAGAAGCTCTGAGAGGGCACCTCCTACTTCTATCCCTTATTTTCTACTCCCACAGCCACTACCCTAGCTCAGGCTCAAAGTCATACCCTGCCTAGACTGCCTCCTAATTGGTCTGCCTGCTCCGATCCATTCTCCACACAGCTGCAGAAGTGATTTCTCTAAAACACAGGTTACTCCCCTGCTCATTAAACTCCAATTACTCCTTATTACCTCTAGGATCAAATATAAACTCATCTGTTGAGGCCTCAATCTACCTTTCCAAACTTAGTACACATTACCATATCTCCTCCACATACTCTACAATCCAGCCCAACTTGCCTTACTGTTCCTCAGGCACAGGATTCCATTTCCCATGGCCATGCCTGAAATGTATTCCTTCTTCAGCTCTGATTCTTAGAATCCCTAGTTTCCTCCAAAGCTCAGTTCAAACCCCACTTCCTACAGGAAAGCCTTTGCCAATCCCCCTAGGGACTAGTTTCTCCTCCCTATTACCTTGAATTTTTGTTTGTTTTTCTGCTCACACACAGACACACACACAAACACACACTTGCTATGAGTCCTGAGGTTGGGGGGAGATGCCCCTCTGGGGAGACACCCCAGCTCGAATAGATCTGCGAACTCTGGGCCCTTCTAATGACCAACAGCCTTCTCTGACTGTGTGACCTTGGAAGAAAGGAAAAAAACAGATTTATTAAGCAACTATAACATACCTGGCATATGGATCAGGGCTTTACAAATATTACCTTATTTGATCCTTGTGGCTATCCTGGAAAGTCTAGGACCTGGCACCTAGGAGGTACTTAACTGATTCTAGATTGATCAACTGGGTGGCAGGTTCCACAAAACTGGAAGAACCCCAATTGGGAATCAGTGACAGGCTGTATGTCCGCTGTGGGATGACCAGCCACCAACATAAGAAATTTCATAGCCATAGAAACTTTCGGAACACCTGCCAAATTAACAGAGGGGTCACAATCCAAGGTGGTAGAGGGCATGCCCACACCAATAAAATCATCAAGCTTTGAAGTAGTGGTGTAATATGTAATTTTATGGTATAAAAATTATTAGAGCAATTTTAATATAAATACCATATAATTACATGAATAATTGGGTATCACAGAAATGTTATTTAATAATATTCTTGACTCTGCTACTTACAGCTTTAGGTAAGTTCCTTCCCTTCCCTGGGCCTCAGTTTCCTCATTTGTAAAATTAGAAGGTTGAGTGAAAGGATCTCCAAAGTCCCTTCTCATTCTAAATTGAAGGATACCCTTATGATAATCACCCACATTTCTATAACACTTGAAAATTTCCAAAGGATGTTTCTCCCAACTCCATAAGGCATGGTTGATCACTCTTTGACAAAAGGAGAAACCTGGTAACCTAACTGGTGAATGTCAGAACCAGGATTCAAACCTCATGCTCCTAGTTTGAAGCCCAGGTTTTTTTTCTACTCTGCTGCCACTCATAAGTACACTCCCTCATTTTACATTTTTACAGGAAATACCAAAGGCCCAAGAAGGTGGCTTGCTCAAGGTCATACAATGAATCAGCAGCAGAGGACACATTCAAACCCAGGCCCTTTAGCTTCAGCCTTATCTTCTGCATGTCCCAAGTGCCTGCCTGAGGTCCAGAGAGTTCGAAAGACTGGCCTGAGGTAGGTATTACAGTGGAGAGAGCACAGGGCCTGAAGTCAAGAAGATGTGAGTTCAAATCTGGCCTCAGACACTCACTAGCTATGTGAACCAGCAGAAGCAACTTAACTTCTGTCTGCCTCAATTTCCTCCGCTGTAAAATGGGGATAATAGCACCTATGTCCCAAGGTTGCCCAGAGGATCAAATAAGGTAATATTTGTAAAGCCCTGAGCCACGTGCCGGGCACATAAGAGTTGCTTAACAAATCTTTGTTTTCTTCCTTTCTTTCAAGGTCACACAGTCAGAGAAGGCTGTTGGCCCTTAGAGGGCCAGAGATGGCAGAGGTGGGGTGCCTCCCCAGGGCCCATTGAAACCAGCCTGACCTAAAGGATCTGGAAGAAATTTACTGTTCCCTGAAGAAAGTGGGGAGCAAACAGGCGCAACAAAGCCTGGGAAGATGCAAGAAGGATGGGGAAAGTTGGGGCTGTAGAAAGAGTGGTGAACTTTGGTTCAGACTCCAGCACTTCCTGGCCCTAAGAGTTTAGACAAAGTTCCCCTCTTTGAGACTAGATTCCTTGTACTTAAAGTAAGGGGATGCTCTGCCCTCTCCGATGAGCTCTAAGGTCTCTTCCAGTTCTCCAGTGCAAACATTCCCTACTGGGAGAGACCAACTCCCTAAGGAATCCTTTCTTTCCTTCACAAGATCCAGCTGACAGCCCAAGAGGGACCACTGTATCATATATATGAGCTGGAAAGGACCCCAAAGGCCATCAAGGCCAATTCCCCAAGTCCTTCATTTTGTTAAAAAACAAAGTGGGGGAAAACTGAGGCACAACAAGGTAAAATGATTGGCCCAGGTTTATACAGGTAGTAAATATCAGGAGTAGAACTGGAACTCAGGTCCTATGGCTTCAGAATCCTTACCTATTTTGCCTCCAAGATTATTTGCCCAGTTAGGTGAGGGCACAGGTGGGGACTACTTAGGACCACAAAAGCTAAGGGGGACAGGTAACAAACACCCTGCTGGGCAGGAGGCAAGGGAAAGGAGCCAGGCCAAGCCTTCCAATGGGGGGCTCCTTCATCCATGGTCAAAGAGGTTTTAAAGGAGGCCAGGCAGAGATTCTACGGCCACCTCAACTCTACTCCCAAACGCCTCAAATAGAACATCAAGTCATAGAATCTTTTCATCATCAGAGCTTGAAGTAACCTTAGGACACAATGAGCTAACGAGCTAAAAGGGACCTGAGAACAGAGAATATTGAAGCTGGAAGTGACGTTAGAATATAAAATTATAGAATATTACAACTGGATAGGGTATTAGAAAATGCAATATTAAAGCTGGAAGAACAGAGAATGACTTCCATAGAAATAAAGACAAAAATAACAGCGACAAAAGCCAGATGAATATATGGGAATCAGAAAAGTCATGGGAACAAACAGGGCAATTTTGTTACTACCTTGTTAAAATTATTTTGGCTTTAAAAAATCTGTAAAAAAAGACAAGTTTGTAGTTTATAGTTACATGTGCAATCATTTACAATCACTCTTTGTTTTGTGATAGTCTATTTACTTTTGTTTTCCTGATTTTTTGTTCTTTTTTATATAATACGTATACTTGCTGATGGAAGTCAACATAGTAATAATAAAAAGAACATAGACTGTGAGAGAAAAAAACAACAATGTCTGAGCTAGAAGGGATCTTAAACCAAAGAATGTTAGAAAATAGAATAAAGAACACCAGAGATGGAATTCAATGTTAGAACAGAAAATAGTTGTGCCACAGAGGATCCCAGAGACTGTCTAGCCCAATCCTTACCTGAAGTAAGAATCCCCTTCTCATTCCTACCAAGGGTCATTCACGTAGCCTCAGCCTGAACCTCTGACCTGTATAACTTCTACCCAGTGGTCTTAGTTCTGCCCTCTCTGGGGGTCAAGAGAACAAGTCTACCCCTTCTTCCACAGGTCAGCCCTTGGGATACTTAAAAACATAGAGCACATCCCCTCCCCACCCCACCCCAACTCTTCTTTATTCTAGGAGAAATAGCATCCTAAGACCATGCTTTTGGTGCACAGACCCATAGATCAAATGGTCTGCCAACAGAAGCAAGAGGTGGGCACCATTCACCCCTTTGCCTGGTAGGACCATATTAATAATAATCCCCGCTTTCATAATGACTTCCTCACAACCCTTTAAGGTAGGGAGTGCATTATCCTCATTTTATAGTGGGAGAAACTGAGGCCCAGAGATGTAAATTAACTTAATAGTAGGATCGTAGATTTAAAGCTGGAAGGAACCTTAGAGGCCATTAAGTCCAAACTTCACCTTTACAAATGAGGAAACTAAGCAGCATGAAGCAGGGAAGTGACTTGGCTATGGCCATGCCTATTAGTAATAAACTGAGATTTTCCACCCTGGTCTCCTGGCTGTTGAATACAACCCTCTTCCACTTGCTCCACTTTCCTAGAAATGCCACCTTCAGCCCCACCCCAAAACCTGGGTGGGGAAAACCCCTGCTTTTTAGGTTCAAAGGGGTCAAAAGATCAGAACCACACCCCCTTCCAATTCATATCTTCTTCCTCTCTCTCCCTTCATCCTCCCGGACATGCCTAGGAGGGTGGGGGAGCTGAGCATCTGCCACAATCCCCTCCTGCCTTTGGGGACCGCTCTTTATCTGTGTAGGGTGACAGTGGGTGTCAGCAGCAGAGAAAGAGCTTATATTGATAGATGTCAAACCCAGGCCCCCCCTTCGAGCAGCCGCTGACAATAGGCAGTTCTGCTGGATGAACTCGCTTGAGGTTCTCAGGGGAAAAGGAAAAAAAAAAAAACCTTTTTTTTTTTTTTTTACTGTTTAATTGAATATTTGAATAATCCTTTCATTCCTCCGAGGAATAAAGAATGTTGTCCAAATAACATTGACTCACTCCATTGGGAGACAGGGAAACAGTTGCAAAGGCTGTCGGGCACAATGGCCCCCCTCACACATCTCCAGCCTCTGGGATGATGTGTGTACCCTCAAGTGGGCCTGCTATTCAAGACGCCTTTTGTTGGCGAGAAGCTGTTGATAAATTGCAAACGCTTAAGGGAATGTGCGCTCTGAAAGCCGCCCGGTCCCCGCCTGCTGCCGCCGAGCTCCCTGAATGTGAGTCATGAAATCGAATGTTAGGTCAATCCATTAAGCTTCTATTAAGCCCTTCTGTAGAACAAAGCTACCCTGGGCCGTCTCCATAAATATTGCTATTTTGAGAAGAGGGGTCCTAATTTTAATTAAGCCTCTTTACCTGCTCAGGAGAGAAATCTATTTAGACACCAAATGGCTGTCCCTTGTGCAGTGCGTGAAGGCAAGCTCCGATTGTGCTGTTGCGGAGTGTTGGGGAGGGGGGAGGCAGGAAGAGGTATTACAGCCCGAGGTGTTCTGCTTGCTAAGGGCTCATCCTCCCCAGTTGTCAGCCTCTGACCCTCCTCCAAAACTGCTCACCCAGAAGCTGCCCAGTCCGGCTTCCCTGAGGGAGGAGGAGAAGGGGTAGAAGACACCCTCCCCCCCCCCCCCATCAAGTTTGCTAAGTTCTGATCAGGGGGAGGAAGAGTAACAGGGAGAGGTAGGGTTTGGCAGCGGGGAATGCTAGAAAGGTTTTGGGCTAGGAATCAGGAGATCTGGGTTCTAGTCGTGGCTTTATCACCAGCTTAAGGGGAATTTCATAGGAGATACAGATTATAGATGTGTGTATACATAGCTGTATGTGTGCATATATACATATGTGTATGTATGTATACATATGTAGATAGATAGATAGATAGATAGATAGATAGATAGATAGATAGATAGATAGATAGATAGATATTTTACCCTTGGGATATCAGGAAAGAGAGGGGAGGCAGCAAAGGTAAAATTTGGTTAAAAAAAAGGTAAAAAAATAGGCTGCTGACTCTTGGAATGAAAGGACCCAGGTTCAAATCCAACCTTTGATGCTTACTTCCTTTGTGACCTTGGACTTAAACTACCCTGGGTTTTTCTCATTTGTAAAATAAGTTGGTGAGAGAGAAATGGACACTGAGATTCCTTCCAGCTTTTTAGTTCTATGGTCCTAAATCCTTCCCTTCTTTCCCCATGACCTAAAGGTCTTTCCTCTTCTAGTCTATGATGCCTATAGGACCTCTTCAAGCTATAAATGGTATGATCCTATAAAAAATTATATGGGTTAATATTTCCATTCTCTTAATATTCTCTTAGGTCTCTGTTCTAAGACCCTTTTCACTTATCATGTTCTAAGGTCTCTTTCCACTCTGAGGAAAGGTTCTAAGGCTCCATCTTGGAGGAGTGTGTTAGGAGCAAAAATCAAAATTGAACAGACTTGAAATATTTACCCAAAATGGACAAGAGGAAAATGTGGTATAGAAGGATACCTGAGTTCTTTTTTTTTTTTTAAGCAATTGGGGTTAAGTAACTTGCTCAAGGTTACATGGCCAGTTATTTCTGGGTGTGGTGCTAAGTATCAGAGCCCAAATTTGATCCCAGGTTATCCTGACTCTGGGGCCGGTGCCCTTACTGGAGCCAGTGCTCTTACTCGCTGTGCTACCTGGCCTCCCCAATACCTGAGTTCTTAAGGAAATTAAGCAAACTGATCCAATTCTGAAGTCCCCTATGGGCTGACCCTAATGCTGATCCATATATAGTGTAGTGGGAAATTAAATCCAGTGGTTAAATCCATTTACTAGCTGATCAAGAACATGTGACCTTAGTCATGTAACTTTACTATTCTAAACCTCTGTTTCTTTATCCATGAAATGGGGATAAACATTGTCCTAAATACCTCATGAGTTTGTGGTGAGGGGAACATTTTTTCTTCTAACCTTGAGGTGCTATAGGAATGGTGACAATTCTATTAAAAATAATTAATAATAAATTATAAAGTGTTATAGGAATGAGAGCTAGTTACAGTAGTAAGAAATGGGGTAATATGGAAGAATGGAAGGAAGAGAATGGGACTCCAACAGATGTTATCAGATCAGTCTGGGGAAAAATGTGGAGGTGGAGGTGGAGGGGGAAGGGAAGCAGGTTACAGAACTCTAAACCCAGAGAAAGGGAGAAAAGGATTGGTGAGACATGGAAAGGATTTGAGTTGGGGGATGGGGCAAGGAGGAGCTTTCTTTGCCACTGCTCAGATTCTGGGATATTTAGTCTGGGTCAGAAGGGAGATAATCATGGAAACACAGAGGTCCTGGGCCAGGAGCCCAAGAGGGTGGGTACCTAGGGTGATGAGCAGACTTGTATCCCAAAACTAGCCCAAAGACCTCCTCCAGCCAAGGTGCTTATTTTTCCAGGACAGGGGAGAAGGGGGAGATTATTTGTGAAGGAGGCACTCCCCTTCTCCTCTCCCCTGGGGTCAGTCTCACCCATCCCTAACCTTTGTGTCCTCTCTAGAGATTCCACTCAGATTGGGAATTATATGGCTCACTTCTGGAATTTAGGGAAATTCTAGGCATGCGACCAATTATAATAATAATGTAGGATTACATGATTTAGAATAAGAAGGAGCCTAGTCAAAATACCCCATTTTATAGATGAGGAAACTAAGGCCCAGAGGGGTTCCAAGGGCAAACAGCTAGTAAATAGCTTAACTGGGATTCCAACTCAGGTCTTCAAAATACAAATGTGGTGTTCTTTTCATTATACTATATTCTCACATTTATATAGAACTTTGCAAAATAAATATTATATAAATGAAGCCATTATTGTTGATGCTATGATTTACAGGATACTTAACCTACTTCCTTATCTATAAAATGAGAAATATGGACTTGATGACCTATAAGTTCCTTTCTGCTCTAAATCTGTGATCTTATGGTCTTCACTGACATTATTTCACTTGATCCTCACAATAACCCAATTTGGAAGGTAGCAGAGGTAGTATTACCCCAAACTTATAGACGAAAATACTGAGGAAAGAAGTGACTTGTCCACGGTCACATAACAACAGAACTGGCATTTGAACCTTCATCATCTGATGAATCCAAAGTTAGCATGATTTCTCATCTGCCACCCCCCCTTAGCACCTTCACTTATTCTCACTTGGGATGAGCTTGGAGTCAGTCAAAACAAGAAACAGGTCTTTAGGAAGAATATAACTCACCATTTCCCTTAGAAAACAATCTCTGCCTTTTCTAGGTCATCTATTCACACCCCTTCCCCACAATTACAGATTGGACCCCATTGCCCCCCCTACACACACACACTTTACTCCCCTTCAATCACCCCCTCATCATCACCCACTTATAAATACATCCAAATCAGCCCCAATTATATACTCCCCAAATCACCCCAATTATAAATGTACCCAATAATCCCAATTATAAATAATCTCACATAATAAATACCCCTTCTAATCATTCTCAATTAAATGTACGTACACCACCACCTCCAAGCTGGTTACAAACAGGAAGAAAAAACCTTGTCTTTACAAAAATATTCATATCAGTATTATTTTGAACAGCAAAAATATGATAAACTATATGCTCAACAACTGAAGAATGGTTGAATAAATTGAGATTTGTTGATGTAATGAGGTTAAGGCAATAATAAATGGTGGCATATCACTAAACTGTGTAGCCAGGAAGAGCTGGGTTAGAGTCCTGCGTCTAAAATGTACTAGATGTGACCCTAGGCACTAATAAAAAAATAATAAAATAACAGCATTTTATACTGCTTTAAAGTTTGCAAAGAATTTTACATAAATGTTAACTCATTTGATCCTTGTGGGGTAGATACTACTATTACCCTCATCTTATAGATGGGGAAATAGAGCCTGAGAGTTTGTGATTTGCCCAGGGTGACTTAACTGGTGAGTGTCTGGAGCTGGCTTTGAACTCATGTCTTCCGGGTCCAAATCCCACACCCTAAGCACTATACCACCTAGCTGCCCCGAGCAATTGTCTTAATTCTACAAATTAAGTAGATACCTCACTACCTGCTTTGGCAGTGAGAATTTCCTCACTGAATATCCTCTGGGATACACAAAGGATGGGTCCCAAAAAAGAGAAGTGGAATGGGAGGCTGGGAAAGGAACATATGAAAAATTCAGAGAAATATGGGAAGATTGGAATGGAGTGATACAAAGGAAGTGAGCAAAGCTGAGGGGGGAAAACATTCACATGTGACTACAACTATGTAAATGAAGACAATATGAAATGGAAACAAAACTCGGCTGAGTACAATGGGTGACGTTGTTGCCGCCTGGGCTTGTCAAATTTAAAGCACGCAGCATTGCCTTTTTTTTTAAAAAACAAACTGCAAATGACAAAAGGGGACAGTTGCTACTATCAGTCATAAACACCCCTTTGTGTTGTTTTGCTTTTCAGGGAGCTCACTTTGTGGTTTGTTGTGTTTGTTTATGTGTGTCAGCTGTGTTAAGACAGAATTTATCAATTTAAGGGCAAAAAAATCTATTTCCCTGAGCCCCTGCCCCCAGCCTTCTCTTCCTTCCAGCTAAGTTGTTCAGGTCAGCTTCTCAGCACTCCCATGCTTCACGTGTCTATGTGTGCCTGCCCCGGTGGCTTTCCTCTACCTCTGTCCCCTGTCCCTCTCTTCTCCAGATGACTTCCTACCCAGCCTTTGAAAAACAACTCAGCACCAACTCCTCCCAGAAGCCTTCTTGGCTTCAGCCCCCATCCCCAATTTGGCGCTAACCTTTCATAGCACTTTGTTAAAACACTTCAGTGTATTTGTCATATAATGGTGTATACTCAAGGTATCTGGGTTTGTATCTTATTCTCACATATTCTCCTGCTCAATGGTAAACTCCATGAAGGCAGAAATCATGTCTCTAGATTTTGCATTTTCCCCAGTACTGGGTGTTGGGTTCTGCAAAATGTTACTTAATAAACATTTGTTGAATGGATGAATGAATGTCCCTGCTCAACTCTTATCAAGGCATTCATTGCAAAATCTCCAAAGTCCCTCCAGAATCATTGATATTCTGCAATTACGTTTAGCCCACTGGATTTTGGAATATGGCAGAGCCATATTAGGCCCCCAGCCAAGGCTTATGATTGGAAGTATCAGATCAGCCCCCTATCACTTAGAAGGTGGGGGTGTAGCAGGTGAGAGAGAGATGTCTTTAGTGTGGCCTGATGCTGAGACCATCTGCTATCCTTGCTAAATTGCTGTGGATGTAAGGTAAGCAACTCGACCTCATTGTGAAGGGTTGACAGTGAGTGATAGATGCCTGCCTGAATCCTCCAGAAGAAACCAAATGGCTGAGGCTTCCAGTGAACAATGACCCCTACTTGTAAGGGCAGGGAGGAAGGGAATAGCTCTCGAATATCATAGAAACATGAAATAGTAGAACTGGAAAGCATTTAGATAAGAGAATCTTAGCACTAGAAGGAATTTCAGGATGTAGAATGTTTGAACAAAAATCAAAATGTTCAAACTGGAAGAAATCTTAGTCAGAGGTGGAAGGGACCTTAGAGATTATCGAGTCCAATCCCTTCATTTTACAGAGGAGGAAACTGAGGCCCAGAGAAGTTTATCATGCATCTGTGGTCACAATAAACTCCAGTTAGAACCTCAGTCTTCTGGCTTCTAACATATTGCTCAATCTGCTACCTCACCTCACCTATCTCCACGCAGTACCCTGGTCCCATCCATACCCACCCCCCCACCCAGTTGCACACTCACCAAGGCTGAAGAGGATGAGAAACTTCAAACAGACAAATTCCTGCCTGTCGACCTGTAGAGAGTGCAGCTGCCGTACAAGCTCCTGGGCCCGAAGCACCAGGCTGTGGAGAAGAGATCCTGCCTGGGCCGCCACTGTGGATAAGTCTACCTGGAGTGAGAGGAAGGAGGACTCAGGATCAGAAGGAAACCACTGGCGCCTCTCACCCCAATCAGTGGTGATATGATATAATGGAAAGGTCTCTGCATTTGGCACTGGAGACCTGGCCATGAGAACATAGGCATGTCAGCTCTTCCTTTGGGTCTCATCTGCAAAATGAAGACATCCAGGCTAGAGCCTCACTAGGGTCTCATCTGGCTCTAAATCTGTGATCTGAAGATGTGTATTTACAACAGACACAACCACCCCTATCAAGAGGGTCTAATTCTCTTTTCCTTGCAATTATTTGAAAATTCCAGTCTCAGCCCCCCTCCACACCCACATCGCCCCATGAACAAACACCGCCCCCAGAAACTATGGTCCCTGGATAGGGCACAGACATCAGGGCTGGAAGGGCAGGGAGAGAGAATTTGTACCTCACATTTATGCATTGACTGATTTCATTTGAAATCACTCAGAAGTTTTCTAGTCTGGGAGAGAGGGGTGAGAGACAGCAGTGCATAATGGATAGAAACTTGGCCTTGTAGTCAGAGAGATCTGGGTTTGGGTTCTGCCTCTGACACATACTAGCGGTGTGAATAGGCATTAGCTTTTTGGGACTTCTAAGCAACTCTTTAAGATTCTAAGTTACAGAGCAGCTGGTCCTCTGAAATGGTAAAGGGCATTTCCTTATCCAGAATTCCCTTCACTAATGGAATCAGAGATCCAGATGCTGTCCTAAAAAAAAAATCTGGAAGAAACCCTAGAACATCAAATGACAGACCTGGAAAAAAAGCTTAAAACATAGTGTTTGAGCTGAGACATAGAATGTTAGGGCTCAAAGGGACCTGAGAACACGTTAGAGATGGCAGGGCGCTTAGAATATAGAATGTTTGATCCAAACAAAACAAAGCAGAATGCCGTGTAACTATAACATCTAAGCTGAGTGGACTCTGGGCGTGGGCTGTCAGGCAGTATATGTGGGTTGATTTGGCTGAACTGCTTTTTTCCCCTCTTCTTTCTTTGTTATAAGGGAAGGCTCACAGAGTAGAGGAGGAGAGGGAGAGATATTCAGAAATGAAAATGATGTGAGAAAAAAGATCTCAATAAAAATCTATTTTTAAAAGAATGCAGAATGTTTGAGCTAGAAGGGACCTTTGAATATAGAATGTTAGGCCACAGAAAGAATACAGACTGTCAGGGGTCATTAGAACATAAAATATTAGGGAAGAGCTCTTAGAAAACAGAATGTTAGAACTGAATAGAGAATGCTAACGTGAGGGAGGGCCCTGAAGACTATTTAGATCTGCATCCTCAATTTACAGATATGCAAACAGATATGAGTTCCTGAGGTGAGGAATTGACTTACCCAAAGTCACACATTGAGTTAATGGCAGACCTGGGAATACCGTGTTTCCCCAAAAATAAGACCTATCCCGAAAATAAGCCCTCCCCTTACTGTGTAAGATTCCTCTAAAATAAGCCCTCCCCCGAAAATAAGCCCTATTGAGCTTGCTACTGTAGTGAAGGTGATCCCCTGCGCTACAGGCTACACACTACATTACGGTACCCTCTGTATGCACCATCTCCC
>NW_027185754.1:26361770-26363309 GCF_028583685.1 Petaurus breviceps papuanus | reverse complement strand
GTGAGAAGCACGCCGCGCTCCGAGCTGCATCCAATCAGAGCTGCAGCAGTGAGCCCGTCATCCTGTTCTTCCCCAGTGATTTTCTTATTGAATAAAGGTACATTTTTTTGTTCACATTTACCTGTTTATTAAAATTGCTGTCAATGTTCATTAAAATAAGCCCTCCCCTGAAAATAAGCCCTCTGGTGTTTTTCTGTCCAAAAAAAAATAATAAGACAGTGTGTTATTATCAGGGAAACATGGTATGTCCAGGTCCTCTGATTCAGTACAATACTGTTTCTACCATAAAAGGTTATTTCTGTCTATCCAGTTCTACAGGGGCCCAGGACAGGTCCCTTCTCCATCTCCTTTCTCCCAGCAGGGAACCTTGTCATTCTGAGGTTCTGAACTCCTTATCCCTATGGTCCAGGGTAATGTCTTCCATCTCTGGGAACGGGTTGGGGTTGGGATGGGGAGACAAAGAAATGGACATACCTTGGCATCTTCTCTCCCTCAAGCCCACTTTTTCTTTCTTCAGTTAATTTCTCTTTCTCAGGATCCTCCACAGAATCCCAGAACATCCTAAATTGTTCAAGCTACTTCTACATATCATATTACGGGGGAGACTGAAGGCCTAGGTATGTGAAATGACCCCCTCTAGGTCACATATCAAGTCACTGATGGAGCTGGGACTAGAACTCCGGTCTCCAGGATAGAGAATCTCCCTGAGACCAGAGAAATATGGGAGGGGAGAATAAACAAGGAGAAATTCTGCCCACAGTACATAACCCAGAACTGTCTAAATTTAATCTTCCCCGGATGAAGACAGGAGCTAGGCAAAATTTTAAAGCTGAATGGTAATCATCTAATCTAGTTGTTCTCCAAATGTGGTCATTTGGTCACCCCTGGGGAGTCCCTGAGACCCTTTCAGGGGGGGTCTACAAGTTCAAAACTACTGTTATAATACTACTACTAATATTACTAATTTTCATTTCTAATAGAATAAAGGTTAATATATCTATATCTCACATAAACAAAAGTCTTTGGGGGGAAGTCCTCATAATTTTTAAGTGTGTAAAGGGGTCCTGAAAACACAAAGTTTGAGAACCACAGATCTAATCTAGCCCTTTCATTTTGGAAGTTGAGGAAACTGAGGCCCAGAGCAAGGAGGCAGTGACTGGCCCAGGGTAAGCGACAGCTTTGCAATTCTGCAGTCTCCTCTGGCCTGATCCCTTCTCCTGCCACCCCTCAGCTTCCCCACCACAGCCCGGGCCTCAGAGGCAGGCAGGAGCCAAGGCGTCAGTGGCTGCACCCGAAGCTGACACCGCCAGCTTCTGAAGGGCCCTCCAGGCACAAAGAGCCCGGAGCCGCCGTTTGCTGTTGTTTGTGAATCATTGTACCTGGTGAATGGGAGCTGGGCTCAGACTCAGCTCCCTGAGCAGGGTCAGGCAGGCCGAGGGGCGGGAGCAGGACTGAGGCTCTCTGCTCCTTCCAGCACATGGCTACAAGAAGGCTTGAGAGGGCTCGGGCACACACACACACACACACACACACACACAC
>NW_027185754.1:26346058-26361670 GCF_028583685.1 Petaurus breviceps papuanus | reverse complement strand
GCCCATACCCATGCTGCACGTATGCCCCCACACGCACATACATACACACGTGCACACACCCACACACATACACCCATGCACACACATGCCCCCACACACACATGCCCATACCCAAGCTGCACATATGCCCCCCACACACTACCACACATTCACACAATGCACGCACGCACATGCCCATGCCCACACCCATACACATGCACACATGCACACACATACACACACCCCACACACACATGCACACACATTCCCACACACACACATGCCCACACACAGACACTCCCACACACATACATATACACATGCCCATACCCACGCCGCAATATGCCCACACATACACACAATGCACATGCATGCACATGGCCCCATATACACATACATATGTGTGTGAACTTACATACATGCATGCTTACACATACATGTGCACACATATACACACCTCTTTGCAATATATACACTCTCCACACACACAGGCAGGATGTCACATGAATGCACATATACATATTCACAGCCCCAAGTACACAGACACATACATTTGTATCCACGTATCTATTGACACACTTACAGCCTCCAGGACACTCATGGCCACGGACACATATACACACTCATACTCTGAGATGCAGAAAGTTCTCACAAACACACTGGAAAGCACATTGGATTTGTAGTCAAGAGGCCCTGGGTTTAAATTTCAGCTCATCAACTTACTTCCCTCTATATGATCTTGGGTAAATCATTTCCCTCTCTGGGCATATGTAAAATGGGGGGGGGGGGAAGGTTGTACTAAATGACCTCTAAGATCCATTATTCTAGCTCCAAATCTATAATTTGCTGTTGATCGGTTGTGTTCAATTCTTTGTGACCCCTTGGACCATAGCACACCAATACTCTCTATGGGGTTTTCTTGTCAAAGATACCTGAGTGGTTTTTCTTTCTTCCTCCAGTAGATTAAGGCAAACAGAGGTTAAGTGACTTGCCAAGGGTAACACAACTAGTAAGTGTCTGTAGCTGGATTTGAATTCAGGGCCTCCTGACTCCTGGTCCAGCACTCTATCCACTGAGCCATTTAACTGCCCTGTGATAGTATAATTCAAAACACACACACAATATGCACATATATTTTCCTTCCTCATTTTTTCCAAGTCAAGCCCTCAGATTGGGGAGATAATTGATACTGGAGAGAATCAGGACTTCATCTCTGAGACTGCCATGTGTAAGCTTTTAAATGAGGAGGCAGTGGGGATCTGGCAAGAGAGGACCAGTCTCTGTTTGAATGTAAAGCGCTCTCACTGGGCATATTCCAGTGGCGACTGCGTGACTAGTTCTGAGCCGTGGCACCAAAGGGATTCCTCTGTGGCATCCAGACTGGACTGGATGTTCCTATGTTGTGTGATCAGTTGTGATGTTGCCACTTGGCAGTTACCACTTTTGCGTCCTATTCAGTGTTATAGAAAGAGCCCTAGGCTTGAAACCAACAGACCCGGGTTCCCTTCCTCACTTCGCTGATGGATAACTAGCTGCAGGACCTTTAGTAAGTCACTTCCCTTCTCAAATCTTAATTTTCTTATCTGTAAAATGGGGCTAGTGATTCCTGCACAACTAACATAAATCAATAGAGCTTTGGAAAAATGGAGTATAGAAATCTATTAGTATTATGATTAATTATCATACTAAAATTCTCTTGAGAAACCCAACCTCTGTCTCTGGTTGCTAAGTGGGAAAGGAGGGAATATGCAAAGATCAAGACATATAGAAGGCACTATACCTCAAATATTTGGAACAGGGGAATAGCCAAAACAAACAGGTGAATAGAATGGAGGACAGAAAGAAAATTCTATTCATGCCTGGAATCTCATCCTCTAGAACTTCACACCCAGCATGTACATCCTAGAGCAGGGATGGGGATCCTGTGGCCCTCTAAGTCCTCAAGTGTGACCCTTTGACTGATGGGCCACACTTGAGGACCTAGAGGGCCACATGTGGCCTTGAGGCCGCAGGTCTCCCCCCCACCCCCATCCTAGGGGATGACGGGACCCAAAGTATTGCCGAAAACAAGGGGAGAGGACAAGAAAAGCGGAGATTATAGGAGGGAGTGGGAAAGAAGAAAAAGTGGTACCTCTTGGCCAGTGACCAGCAAAATGCTTCCCTCCTTCCCGTGTTGGATCTGTCTGTAGATATGGTCGAAGACAAGCAACTCGCTCCAGCAATTTTGCAGAAGTTTCATCTGGTCAGCCACCTGTCACAGAGGCACAGAGATGACCAGTTAGCTGAGCAGACCACAAGCTATGAGCCCCAGCTCTGCATCCAGGGAACCTGCAAGGGAGGCCTTCAGGTGAGGTATGATTTGGGGTGATAGTTGTAATGTAGTAGAGGGAAGACCAGAGCAGTAGTCAAAAGATCTGGGTCTGAGTCCCCCTCTCAACCTCCAGGCTTCCAGACCCTCGGGCACACATTGGGAGCCTCCCAGACCCAGTGACTCCTCCTTATCCCCAGTCCTTGGACAGCCTTTATAACACAGAATGTTTGTTAGAGCTGGAAGGGACTTCATAGCATGAAATGTTAGGGTTAAGGACAGCTTTGAGATGATAGAATATTAGTGTTAGAAGATCTCAGAATAATAGAAAATCAGAACATAGAACATTAGAAATGAAAGGGACCTCAGAACATAAGAACATGTGCCATAAGATATTAGTGTTGAAAGGTAACTTGGGAGATGATCTGGTTCAAATCCTTCATATTTCAAATGAAGAAACAAAAGCTCAGACAGAGGAAGGGACCAGCCCAAGGTCATATAATGAATTAACCCAGGTTTTCTGATTCCTAATAAAATGTACTGTTCATGAATGGCCACCTCACAGGGGCCAAGTCCCTTATGTCTAACAGAACTGACTGTCAGACCACCTACCTGCCTGTCATGGGGAGGAGCTGAACCTAGACAGAGGTCAGTGCTAAGTGTGTGCTTTCTCACTCCCTCAATCTCCTCCTCTTCCTTCCCCATCTTCCCTCTCCCTTCTCTTCCACTGCCCAGCTGTAACAATTGAACAGGGCACCATAGAGAGTGTAAAGCAGGGGACCATCAGCCAGTAGAAGGTTCGTGGTTAAGGAGGTGATGCTATGGGGTCTGACCTGGAGAACTCAGAGCCAGAGCTCTAGAGATAGGGAGGGAACGTCCACCCCCAGGGCTGTTAGTGCTGGAACAGAATGAGATGGGAGATAAAGAAGATCTCCCGAAGCCAGGATAGGGGAAGGGGTCACCGTGACCCAGGAAGCCCCAGAACAGCTACCATATACAAACTGCCGGGGAGATCAGCCCATACTCCTCCCAACCTTAGCTCTGCCCCACCCCACCCCTTCTTAGCTTAGGACCAAGAGACTGGGGATGGGACACAGGTGACCTGGGGTCTATTCCCAGCTCTGCCATGAATCCTAGAAACTGTTTCTTCTCTCTGGACCTCAATTTCCTTATAAAATGAGAATGATGATCCTTGTCTCCCACACAAGGCAGCTCTGAGGATAGAACAAAACTATAGTCGGGAGAGGTACTGCTACATAAATAATAGTAGCTTTCTCCATAACAACCCTATGAGGGCAGCAGTAGGGGGATGATCATCCCCATGATAAAGGCGAAGACACTGAGGTCCAGAAAGAGTCAGCAGCTCCCCCAGGGCCACAGAGATGGGCTTGAACCCAGGTATCCTGTCCTTCACAGTAAAGAACAGGGTCGCCTTATCCCAATCCATTATAATCAGTGACTAACCTATTCCTACAAATTCCTCGAAGAGCAATGGAACCTGTTTCAGGTTCTCCTTCCAGCTTCGAGTTTGACTCATCTCTATGCTTAGTTAAGATATGGACAAATGCAGCCTTCAGCCGATCAGCACAGCATGAAATGGAAAAGGTCACTAGCCTGGGAGTCAAAAGACGAGCTCTAGTCAGGGATGTGCTGGGAAATGTTTAACAAACGATTGGGGTGGGGGGAAGGGTATGCAGGATACATTAGAGTTTAATCTATTACAGTATTCACATTTTCTCCACCACTTTAAGTCTACACAATCAACTAAACCATAAATCAAGCCCTGATTTGTCAGCATTTGCTGACTTCTGAGGTGTAAATGCTCACACTGAAAATTTAACAATCAGCTCAACATGACTGACCTGTCTCCAACGCATCCCTGCCTCTATCCCTATCTCCGTCATTCATTTACAGAGACCTTGGGTGAGTCATTTCCCTTCATTGGGGCTCAGTTTCCTCATCCTATAAATGTGGAGGGAAGTGAACAGATGATCTCTAATGCCCCCACACTTTCTCATTCTATGTTCTGAGGCTCCTTCCAGCTCTGACATTCTATGTTCTAAGGTTCCTGTGTGCTCAAGCATTATATGATTCTATGAGTCTGTTAGAAGGCAGGTGGCTGGGACCCTCATTTAACCAAAGACAATTGGTTTAACCTTCATGAAGCTCAAGTTAAAGGTTATTCTCTTGTCCCTGTGTACATGCCCTACCTCCCCTCCGAAATGTATATATAAAAATGGAAATTTATAGCCCCTAGGACAAAGTTGGCCACCACTCCCCTGGGCCAGCCCCACTCCCTACAGCCTACAAGTCCTCCTCTCTGGACCAGGGGAGGCTGCAAATCTTCCCCTACACCTTGACACATCTCATCCCGTCTCGTTCCAGAAGGGTATTTATGGATGTCATGCTGACCTCGCTCCCATCGCCCCCACCCCTGGCCTGCCGAGGCCCTCTCCCAGCAGACCAGCCCCCCGGAGCCCCCTGCACCCTCCAAGCTCTGATTAGTCTCCTTGCCGAAGGCCAGCTTGGGTCTGTAATTCTCGGGTGGTTGACATGCTCCCGGCTGGCCCTACAGAGTGGCAGGCAGGGGGCTCATTTGTCAGAGACAGACTGACAGAATTACTGCCCCTTAAATGAAACCATATATCTGGGGAGTTAAATCTGTTGCCAATCGTGGCTCCGGGGGGCTTCAAAGGCCAGACGTGGAGTGTGAACTGATGTCAAAAGGGACTATTAGCCATAACCCTCCCCCCATGCCCTCCCCTGCTCCCTTTCCGACCCCCTCCCCTTCTTCTCCAGCCTTCAGGATAACACAGGATTTGCCCAAGACCTGAGCAGAAAGGAGATTGGCTGGAACTCTCCTGGGCAGTAGGCACAACAGAAGTGGACAGGCTATCTGAATATAAGAAGTTAGCATGAATTTGCTCCCAAGAACCTTAACAGAAGAAGCATTCACCTGTCACTCAGGAGAGCTTCAGTCCAACTCTGAGATTTTATATTCTAAGTCCCAAGGTTCCTTCTGGCTCTAATAATCTATGTCCTATGTCTCGTCTACTCCTAACATTCTATGGTTCTGACATCCTATCTTCTAAAGTTCTGCCAGACCTAACAGCCTAGGAGTTAAAGTCTTTGCTCTTCCTGGGGGTTGCCTGTGCAACAGATGTGCTCAAGGGAGTAGATTATCCACCGCCCTCCTGAAAGAGAGTGAAGGGTGGGATCTGGAATGTTCTGCCATGTAAAGGAATGGGGCAGAACCTTCCAGCTGCCTCTGATTTCATAGGCTGCTTACCCCTACAAAGTCCCTGGCAGGCCAGTAGGAAAGACTGTGCATGTAGGCCAAGCTGGGGAGAGCATTCTGTAGGTCAGGATAGTACTTATCTGCATAGCTGTTTTAAGAATATTGTACAGCGCTATGAATGGTGTGCAATGGTGTAGGACACTATGAATGTTTTAAGAATATTGTAATATACTGCGAATGGTGTTTCTTGGGCTCAATGCTGACCCCAGCAGAGAAGACAGGAAGCAGGAAGGCCCAGCCAGTAGAAGAGGAAAAAACACTCACCAAAGTGGGCAGAAAGCCTTGCTTCTCCTGGATGGAAAACACTCATGGGAACGGCACCTTATTATCACCCAGAATCCAGAGCTATACAAACCCCAGGATTTGCCTGCTACTACTGCCCTATAGATGCCTCCAGCTGAGGCCTGGACATGTGAAAAAGGTCAGGGTCCTCCACAGAAGAAATGATTTGCCTTCCAAGGTATCCTGTTGACTCTCTTTCCCCCAACTATAATATTTCTGGGTTTATTTGACCCCACCTCACGGCTTCCCCAAACTCCATGCCAATCTCCATTTGGATATGCAGTATGGCTTATGTTAATAAACACAGTTCATGCCTAGGCCTCCAAGGCAGTATCACCTAGCTTCCACTCCAACAGCCACAGAGAGACCAGGACAAAGAATACCCTCAGACTCCCCTTTTACCACCAACCTTCTTACTCCCAGGATGGACCATGGTCTCTGGAGCTGATAGCCCTCACCCCAGATATCTAAGATAGAAAGTAATGCTCCTCCCATGGTCTTCACCCCCACCCAAAAACAGATGCCCAAGCCAGTCCAGTTTTGAGAAAATATAGGGCCTTTGGAAAAAGAAGACCCTCTTTTTCCCAGGAGAGACATCAAACTGTACCCTGCATGCCCAAAAGAAGCTGTAGCTCTGTAGCCATCAGCACAGACAAGAGCCAGTCAAGGCTTCTCTAGTCCCAGAGACCAGTTTGGACCCCACTGTTTACAGTCCAGGTCCAGGAACAATAACATCCCAGCTGGAATGGGAAGCAAACATTGATAGGACTGAGACAAACAGTCACTGCCCACAGAGACACCCCGCCTTCTCGACTGCCTAAAATCAGCAGAGTCTGAATCTCTGAGAGCTAGAAGGGTACAGAGGTCTATCTTATTTCCCCACCTCAGCGATAGAATGTCGGACCTGAGAATGTTAGGCCAAACATGTAGAAAGAGAAAATGCAGCACGTCAAAACATAGAGAGGGGAAGACTCCAGAAGGTGCCCTCTTGAAGTTATTTATCCTGTCAATCTCCCTGGTCTCTCAAGTTGTAGGCATGGGAGTTCCCACTAGCTCCCTAAGAACCACTGTTCCCTCTTTCTTACTGGGACGTTCTTTATTGTGTCTCTACTGTTCCTGTTGCCTTTCTTCTTATCTCAGCCTAGGGACAGGGGATGGAAGGCAATCAGCCCAGGAACTGGACGACCAATACAAGGCAGAGGCCAGGCTGTCTTTGACAGAAATGTTATCAGTGGGAAGATCCCACCTACCCTATTCCCCTCATTCCCATTCCTTTAACACATCAAAGACTCATTTCTATAGGAATTCATAGGGTCATAGATATAGAGCAGGAAGGGACAGTAAAGGCCATCCAATCTCACCCTTCATTTTAGAGATGAGAATGCTACAGTCCAGAGCGATTTGCCCAACCTGTCACTCCCACCACGTCAAAGGTGGAATTTGAACCTAGGTTCTCCGACTCCAGAGCCAGTGATTTTTCCACTGTACCACAATGACTCATCCTACCAATGCACCAGCCCTTCTAGGACTAGGTAATTTTTTCCTGAGAATTGCTGAGGCCAGAAAATCCATCCACATTGCAGCCAACTCAGCCATGAGTTATCCGTCCCATACTTAGTGAGACTGGTCCTGGGACACAGATGCACAGTCCATCAACAAGCCTGTCCCAGATCTTTTCAAGTTGGTAGGATTAGTCAGAGCTCACCCTAACACAGCCTTCAAGAACCCAGAGTCAGAGAAACTTCGGGAGATTTGTACAAACTGTATGCAGAGTGAAGGGAACAGAAGCAGTGCAACAATGTATGCAATAACACATATATAATAATAAAACATATACACATATGTAAATATATGTGTCTACATGCATAAATCAATACAAATGTGTGTACATGCATACAATAAATATATGTATATGCATGTATATGTTAAACATAACCAATGTACACACATGCTTATATATGTATATATTTTAGATATGGTCAATGTAGGAATTTTTGCTTGACTATGCATATTTGTTACAAGGGTGTTTCTTTTTCTTTTTTTTTCTTTTTGCTTTTTTGGAGGGCAATTGGGGTTAAGTGACTTGCCCAAGGTCACATGGCTAGTTTTTGTGTTAAGTGTCTGAGGCCGGATTTGAACTCAGGTCCTCCTGACTCCAGGTCCGGTGCTCTACTCACTGTGCCACCTAGCTGCTTCATTTCTTTCTTTTTCAATTGGTGTGGAGAGGTAGGAAAGAGAAAATATATTTTTGCATGAAAAAAAATTGAATTTTTATAAAAAGAACTCAGGATTACTCCCACATAGCCATGAGGTATCAGAGGCAAAGGTTGGTAAAAATGCCCTCACTAATTCCCTCCAAATCCTTGCCATGATACCACACCCCAATGATTTACCTCCCATATGAGTAACTCCCAAAGATCAGTACATATGGAGAGGATTCAGCCTGGAAACCCAAATATCAGCCATACTCAATGATCCAGAAGTAAATTTCCCACTTTGTACAGCATAGGCAGCCAAGATTTGAAATCCTTATCTTTTCCTGGTTGTTCTCCAGCTGAGGGCAGGGCCAGGCAGGCAGGCAGGAGAATAGCCAATATTACAGCCCCTTGCATAAGCACAGAGGACCAAAAGGATCTGGGATCCCATTCTGGCCTTTGCAGTGTTCAGAGAAACCGTGTAAAGGAGAAACCTCTGAATTGAAGCCACCTCTTCCATTAGAGAATCAAAGTTGGCAGAGATACAAGAGACCATATATTTGGGCAGCATTTTAGAAGTCATCTCCTCCACCCCCCTCATTTTACAGAAGAGGAAACTGAGGCTCAAAGAGGAGTGACTCGTCCAACATGACATAATGAATAAATAGCAGAACCAGACTGCGGTCCAGATCTCCTTACTCTCCATCCATTGCTCTTATATCATATACCACAGTATATGTCACAAAGATAAGGAGAAAACAAGAGAGACAGAATGGTCATTGTTCTGGAGGACGTCGGAGGCTCTTTTTCTTGCATTTCTATGATTCAAGTAAATCAGAGAGGGAAGGAGAAACAAAAATAAAGGAGAGAGGGAAGTGTGTGTGTGTGGGGGGGGAGACAGAGACACGGAGACGGGAGGGGGGAGAGAAAGAGAGAGAGAGAACTAGAAACAGAGTGGCATAGTGGAGAGAGCAGTAGATTTGAATTTTTGGCCCCCAAAATAGTGAATAATTACTGCTAATTAGTCTTATTGTACAAGGCACTTAATCTGTATGGGTCTGAGTTTCCACCTCTGAAAATGAGGTTCCTAGCAATAGAACTGGAAGGGACCTAGGTCCCTTCTAACTTAACCAAAGAGAGGGAGACAAGAGAAAGGAGAGAAGAGAGTGGGGCAGTCAAAGTCCTGGAGGGAACTGGAGAGAAGAAATCAAAGAGGAAGAGAAGGAAAGAAGAAACAGGAATGGAAACAGAGATGTTGCTGGTTCTGTTCTCTGTCATGACATAGGAGCATAGACCTGGAAGGTCTATAGAGATAGAGATACTCAGGTCCACACTTGTTATTTTACAGCTAGAGGATGCTGTACAGAGGCCCAGAGGAGAGAAGTAATTTACCCTGGGATCACCCAGCTAAAAAGCTAGCCCAGGCCCCCCACTCCTAATTCATGCTCTTCCCATGCTACATCACACTATAAGGGGTAGACTTGTAGCTCTCACTAGAACCACCACACTTCTGACCCCAAAAGATAGCCAAAAGGGAGAAAGGATTTGAGGAGAAAGAGAGGAAGAAAGAGAAGGACTGAGAGAGGGAGAGAGAAAGGGAGGGAGGGAGAGACAGGTGGGAGGAAAGGGGAGAGAGAAAGAGGAGAGAAGAAGGGGAGAGAAAAGAGAGAATGAGGGATTGGAAAAGAGAGAAGAAAAAAGAGGGGGGAGGGGAAGGGGAAAAGGAAAGAGGGGAAGAAGGAAAGGGATAAGGGGACCAATGACCTTGGCCACTCACCTCCAGCTCCTTGAAGACCACACAGCTTCGAGCCCATTCAACAATTGAGAAGAGTGTCTGGTCTGCCATCTTGCACATGAGGCCAAAAGGTGTAGGCCGGTCAGGCCGACCCTTGGCAGGCTCTTGTAGGCAGGCCAGGATTCTGGCCTTGAGCTGGCCTTCATCAGGCTCTAACTGCAGCAGTTTGAGGATGAGCTCTGGGACCCCTGGCAGGCCAGGGCCACTGGGGTAGGGCTCTGGGTAGCCATAGGGTGGGGCTGGCTCATGGGGACTAGCATAGGGCTCTGGATACTCTGACTTGATGGCACGGCCAGGGAAGGCAGGGTAGAGGTAGCCAGCCAGTGGGCCATGAGTGGGCACTGCCATAGGTAGACCTGGTGGACCATAAGGGCCCCGCTCATAGTCTCCAGGCGGCCCTGCAGGTGGGGCAGGTGCCAAGCCCTTGGCCCCTGGGTGGAGGGCTGGTGCCAAGGGGTAGTCAGTTTGTGGAGGAGGTCCCATGGGTGGACCCGTCTCAAGCTTGAATCCATTGGCTCGGATCAGGGCCTTCTTCTGCTGTTTTAAGGCACGATCTCGCTTATACATGGGACCAAACTTGTTTCTCCCACCTCGCATTCGGTCTGCCCGAACAGCTATGGAAAAGGCAAGAAGGATCCTGTCAAGAAGTCCACTTAGAGTGATCAGAGAGAAGTCACCTGGGCCTCCCTGGCTCCTCTCCCCAGTCTCTATCCCCCACACCCACTCTTGCTCTTAGAGACTAATAACCGAAAGCATAACACTCCAGATCTGCAACTAACAGGCCTTTTCTTCTCTGTGGGCTTCAGTTTTCTCATCTACAAAATAACAGCAATGAAATAGATACTCTGTAAGGGTACTTTTGACCCTAGAGTTCTATGTTTGAAGCTTTGTGTTTGTTTTAAGATTCTTTGTTTAAACATCCCAGATTCTGATCATGTCATTCCTCTACTGATTGGATTTCAACAATCTTTAGAAGAAAATACATACTTATTAGCTTGGCATTCAAGGCCCGCAACAATCTGGTTCCAATCCATCTTCCTGTTCTAATTTCACATTATTCCCTTCATGAACTGTGCATTCCAGCCAAACTGTACCACTAGCTAGCTATTCTTTGAACCTCACACTCTCTCTCTCACTGCTATGCTTTCACAAAATCATATTCCCTATCATACCTAAAAACTCTCTCCTCAGATCTGTTTATCAGAATCTTTATTTTCATTCAATGCTCAGATTAGTTCCTACTTCCTCCATTAAGGTTTCCCTGGTCCTTGCTCAAACACCACCCCCACACCCTTTTTCCCTCTTCAAATGAGTTTTTTGGTTATGTTTATTTATGTATAGGTTACATTCTTCCAACTGCAAGCTTCTTGACAGAAAGGACTTAGTTTTTTCCTTTTTTTTGTATCCTCAGCCTAATACAGTGCCTTATATACAGTAGGCAATTAATGTTTGTTGAATGGAATGGAATTACAATCCCTTACAACTCTATCATTCCATATTCTGAAGTCCATTTAAGCTCTCACATTCTCTCGTCTTTGTTTTAATGGTTTATGTTCTAGGGTTCCCGCTAACTCTGACATTTATGTTCCAAGGTCCTTTCTGAAAGTGCTGATATTCTCTGACTATAATTAAATGAAATGGAGAGTGCCTTACCAACCATACTCTCACAGTTATATCATGTATCCTCAATAAAAAAACTGACCCAAACTCACGAACCAAACAAGTTTCTGAATCTTATCTCAGATGACTGGCAACCCACTGTAGTTGGTATTCTAAGGAATATGGTTCTGCCTAGGTTTGGGAACCACTTCATTCTCTGTACTTTCCGGAAAAAATGTTTCCCTGGCTTCACATTGTCCAATTAAACTCTGATCTACTCTCTTAGATTTAAGCAAATGTGTGTGGGGAAATATCAGGAAATGAGGCTCTTACTCCTGCTCTGTACTACTCCAGAAAGGGGCTTGGGCTGTTGGGTATCTTTTTTTTTTTTAGGGGGAAGGGAACAACATGCCCCATTGCCCAATGGGTGGAAAATCCTGCCTGTATCAAGCGTAGGGCTCAGTGTTTTGGGCTCCCCTGATGCTACTGTTTTCTTTTCCCCATCTATACTTTGTATCACCCTGAGCATGGTATAGTACTCAGCACACGGTAGGGGCTTAATATTATGTTGCATCATACACATGTCTCTTCTTGTTAGAAGGTTGTCAGAGCCCTGATAACAGGGAAATGGTTTTACTCATGTTTGTATTTCCTACTATGAAGAGCACAGGGCCTGGCACACAGTAGGAGTGTAAGTAAGCATTTGTTTGAATAAATGCATAAATGGATCTCTATTTTATTCAAACCTGAGTGAGGCAGCCTCACTGTCCAGCCCTTCCGGAAGCTCCTTCCCCCCGGGAAGGCCTCTCTAGTCCCCAGCCAGATGTTCCTCCCACGGCCCAAGAATGTGTCACTTGGCTGGGAACAGGTGCTTCTCTGCAGCACAGAATTCCCTCCTCCCTCCCTTCTTCTCTACTCTGTGCCCCTCCCCCAACATCTCCCATCACATACTGAGAGCCTCATGGAGAACAGGGAGAGCCCTCCCTTGGCCCAGGAAGAGTAAAGGAAGGGAGGGAGGCATGGAGGGAAAGAGAGAAGGAGGAAGATGAATAGAAGCCTCAATCAGTCACTGTTCTAGGTCAAAGCTAGTGCTGGGCTCTTCTTCCTTTTTCTAGAATCTCCCCTGTTATTCTCTCCTCCATTTCTGAGACTCACAGAGACAGTATTGCCTAACCCCCTGTCCCCCACTTTTCAGCCTGTGTTGAGGAATATATGTACTTATGCTGACATTATGGTGCCATGGAAAACATCCTAGTTAGGAAGTCAGCAGGCATGGGACCTCGTCCTGCCCTGTCTGTTAAATCACTTTGTGATCTTGAATAGCTTACATCACCTTTCTAAGATGAAAAGATATTAGATCTTAGAAGTCAGAAGGTATAGAGATCATCTAACCCAACCCCTTTAATTTTATAGATGAAGAAACAAGGTTCCGGGGAAATTAAATCATTTGGCCAAAGTCACACAAGTAATGTCAGGTGAGATCTGAACTTACATCCTTTTACTACAATGTTAATGTTCTTTCTACTGTACCCCACTGCCTCCAACTAGATGACTTATTAGGCTCCTTCCCGTTCTAAAGTTCTTTGTTCTAACAATTAATGTTTTCAGGTCTTCTCTAGACCTAACAATGAACGTTCTATATTCTAAGGTTAAAAGTTAGTTAAAAGTTAAGTTAAAAGTTAGTACCAAAAGGTACTAACATTTCATGTTCTATTCTTTGAGTTTTGAGTTCTGAACTCCTGTCTTCTCCCTCCACCCATGGAGAAAAGGGAATCTGGAGGAGCTTGAAAATGGATTAGTGCCATTTCTTACATCCCCTTTGTAAAGAGCACCACAGTAATAACCAGCAGTCAGCATTGCAGCTTGGCTGTCTGCAGAAACCGTTCTGGATCACTTCAGTGCTTAGCTCAGATGCCCTCTCCTCCCTGGAGTGTTCCCTGAGCCCTTCCCTTCCCTCTCCTCCCCTATCATACCAAAAGTATTTTTTTCTTTCTTCTGAGCAGGGTTTATAGTATTTTGTTTGTACCTCTCTTAATCACCTTATCAAGTTCTTTTGTGTACTTCTGCTATTTGCATACATTTCATCTCCCCTTCTACAAACTCCTTGAAGAAAGAGATTATAATTTATTCATCTTTGCACCACCTCCCCAATGATGAGTCATGCACACAGTAGGTGCTTAATAAAGTTGTGTTTGGATAGTTGATGGATTCTAATTTATTCAAACTATTTTGTTCTCAAAGTGAGACCCTTAAGGACAGCTAGGTGGTGCAGTGAATAGAAAACCAGCCCTGGAGTCAAAAAATCTGAGTTCAAATCTGACCTCAGACACTTGACACACTTATTAACTGTGTGACCTTGGGCAAGTCACTTAACCCCAATTGCCTTGACTTTCCCCCTCCAAAAAAAAATCAAAGTGAGACCCTCCAATTCCATGCCACATAAATTTCTTTGAGCCAGTAACATGACCACAAACCTACAATATCAATATCTGGGAGAAGAGTCTGAACATATCATAAGGTTTGGATATCCCAGCCCTGTTCCAATACAACTGATTTGGATCCCAAAGGGATCCAATGCTTGCTCACTCTTCCATACTCAGAGGCAGAGTGCCATAGTGAGAGAAGTGATAGATTTGAATTCTATAGACCTGTGTTCTACTCCCAGCTCTGACACTTTACCAACTGTGTGAACAAATGAACAAATCATTTTCCCTTACTAAATTTATTTCCTCATCAGTAAAATGGGGATAATAATTGCTGTCCCTGACTCATGCTAAAGATATAGCTTTGAAAAGCTTAAAACACTATATAAATTTGAATTGTCCAATGCACCCCTGTTTTCCTTTCAGACTCAGGTAAAAGTCCTTAAGGGAGGAGGCTAAAATATCAATGTCCCCTGAGATTCATAGAAAATCAACAAAAAGGACTTGAGAACACAGAATACAACAGTTGGAGAGAAGAGATTTTCAATGTGGAATCATGAAATGGCTCCATCCAAACCAACCTCTTTCATTTGTTGTAGGAGGAAATGTCAAATTCCAAGGAAGTTCACACTAAGTTAGCAGAAGTAGAGCCTAGACTTACGGTTCATTTTCCTGGACTCTTATCACTACACTAACTGTCTTGGTAAGTTAATGGAATCCAGATTCAGAAAAATCACCTATGATCTCCAGAGGTCAGGATTAGTACTGATCACCACCCCTAGAATAATGTAGACCCCAATCAAAAGTTCTCCCTGTATCACTGAGGCCTCCCTCCGCCAGGGTCCCTGAAACTTATGTGGCCCTCCCCCTCACTGGGCCAAGTTGGGCACCCTCCTCCCAGCTCTCTTCACCAACTTTCCTAGCCCTTCTGTCTCTTTACAATAAAACTCAATTCTTGCCCCCATTCTTCACCCTGCTGAGTGGTGCACCAGCTGGTGCTGAAAGAGGAAGTAGGGAAAGAGAAGAGTCTGTGGATAAGAAACGGGCATGGAGCTAGGGCCGGGGCTGGGATCTGGGTGTCACCCACCTTCCAGCCGCATCCCCACAGTCAGGCACTTCTGGAAGCGGCAGTAGGGGCATCGTTTACGCTGTGTCTTGTCAATCTTGCAGTTCTGGCTCTCGGTGCACGTGTAGTGTTTGTTATTCTGTACGGTGCGCTTAAAGAACCCCTGTGTCCCGGGGAGATACGGAGGGAGTTAGCACCCGAGACTCCGGGAGGGGAGGCCAGATGAGAGAGGAGGGGGAGAAAGCACCTGCATAGGGTAGAGGCAGCTGGGAGAGAATGATGGAAGAAGCTGTGGGAGGAGGAGAGAATAAGAGGGGAAGAGGAGAGAGAGATTACAGGAAGAGGCCTGGGGAAAGGATTCTGAGAGATGAAAGAGGACATGGAGGAAGAGGGAGAAGACTGGGAGAAAAGTGGGAGAGGAAAAAAAGGAAAGAATTCAGGGAGCAGAAATGTAGGAGAGAGCTGGAGGACTGAGAAACTGACGAGGGAAGAGAAGAAAGGGCTGGGGAAGGATGGAAGGATAAAAGAAGGCGGAAAAGGATGTGGGAAAAGGGGAGAGAAACCAAGAAAGGATCCCGAGAAAGGAAAAGTTGAGGAGAGTGAGAAGATACATGGAGGAGAGAGAGAGAGAGAGAGAGAGAGAGAGAGAGAGAGAGAGAGAGAGAGA
>NW_027185754.1:26222006-26346048 GCF_028583685.1 Petaurus breviceps papuanus | reverse complement strand
AGAGAGAGAGAGAGAGAGAGAGAGAGAGAGAGAGAGAGAGAGAGAGAACAAGGGGAGAGGGCTCTGAGCAAAGGTTTAGGGATCGGGGAAAGCACAAGGGAATCCAGGAGATGTAAAGAGAGGGGAAAGACCAAGAGGTGAGGGGCAGGGGAGGGAACTTGGGGAGAGGGTGGAAAGACATGGGGAGAAACATGGCAAAAGGGAAGGGGAGCTGGAGAGAGGGTTGGGGAAAGGATAAAGGACAAAGGAAGCAATTTGAGAAAACATAGAAAGAAGGGAAAGAAGTCGAGAACGGGGTTATGGAGAGAGGAAAAAAATATACCGAAGAAGAGGAGAGGATATGAGTGGGGGGAGAGGATTGGGGAAGAAGATAGAAGGAAAGAGGATGAGGGACAGGGTTTCCATAGTTAGGCCGAGACTGGAAGATGTTAGCAGGAAATCGAGGAAGCTCAGGGTCCCCCCGGAAACTGCCTTAGCTCTGGGTGAGGAGACGCCCGGAGCAGGGAGTTGGGAAGGGGGCTAACGCAGTAGTGTGGACCAAAGAGCGACTGTGCGAAAGAGAAGCTGAGTGTTCTTTGCACCGGGAGAGAAGCCTATTCCAAGCTACTTCCTCGGCGCGCAATCGGCACCGGAACGCAGCAAAAAGGCTTCTACGAAGCTCCGAGGAAAGATTCGGGCCCCGAGGCTGGGTGACAGCTAGGTACGAGGAAGTGACAGAGAGAGAACCTGTGCCTCCAGGGACCCCTTTTTGACCTTGAAGGGCAGTGGCTCCCAGAACTAGCCCAGACCCTTCCTAATTAATTAAGGGCATTGGAGAGAGAAAAGACTCTCCGCAATTGACTTCGCAGGTCCCAGGAAAATGGTTGCCTCTGAATGGGTCAGGTGCCCACTTCGGGCTGAACACTAGACAGGTTGACATAGAAGACCTTGTATCTGAAGAATTCCGAATTTATTTTTGTCCCAACTCGGGGGTGGTGGGTGATGGGTGTGTATTCAAACCGCAACGAAATAGGGGCGTCTTAGAGAAGGAGCCGTGAGAGGGTTGTAGTCCCGGCTCTTGGGGTTCTCGGGTCCTTGACCGTCACCCTCGGTACCCAAAGCCTCATTCAGGGAGGTGGCTGTGGGAAGGAGGAGCTGTCCAGAGTCAGAGCTTCCTGAGCTGTTAAGGCCAAGCTACTGTCACCTCACTAGCTTTGTCCAGACACAGTGCCTGCGTGACTCCCCCAAGCACCTCAAGTTCAGTTTGAGTGTTGGTTCTCATACCAGGGAGCCCCCGTCACCCTTTTCTCTCCGTGTTTCCTCGTTTTAGCCACACCCCACCTTCTCCCTGTTCCCTCCCTCTTTCTTGGGGTAACTTGTCCCGAGCACCTATTAGGGACCCGCGGTCCTGTCCTGGTCACTCCAACAGCTCAGAGCACCCATTGGTTATTCCTCCTCCCTTCCAACCATGTTCCTCTTCTCCGCCTCTCCCTCCCCCCCCCAAACTCCAGGTCTGTCAGCATCCTTCTCCTTCCCTCTTTCCTGACTGGCCAGGCCATTTAACTCACAGTGTCAGGGGGCCAAAGAACCCCTTTCGCCCTCTTCATCCTTCCTAGTCGACCCGGGTCGATTAGTTGGAGGCCCTTCGTCCTTTCTACCGCTATCCTGAGGGTCCTTATCTCTCTCCTTCCCCATTGCTGGACCACCTTGGCTAGAGTTCCTCTGTCACTGTGCTGCCTGGCTGTCATCCCTCCCTTCAGGGTCCTTTGGGGTAGCTCCCTGCCTGTCAGTGATCCCGCCAGAACTCCCCTGAGTCTCCCCACTCTCCACCCCGAGTTCCTCCGCATCCCTCTCAGTCTGGCGGTCGGTTTTCGGGGGCAGCTCACCTTACAGCTCTCACAGGTGAGCAGCCCATAGTGGTATCCGGACACCTTGTCTCCGCACACCGGGCATAGCTCGTCCAGGTCCTCGTCGTACGAATAGTCCATGCCCTCGGCGGCTGCCTAGAGGGGAGAAGAGAAAGGAAAGAGTCACCACAGAGCGATCACAGGCAGCCCAGGGACTGAGGGTACAGAACGAGGGAAGGGGCAAGGGGCGGTGGCACAGCAGAGCCAGGCGTGGCTCAGGGCTACCGCGGCGCCCTGAAGAAACCAGCCTCCCCCCACCCCCGTGGGGGGGGCTCCCTCCATTTTCTCTTGCCTCTCCCACCCCTGGGGGGGGGGGCCGGAGGGATGTCGGGCGGGCGGGGCAAGCAGTCTAAGGGGACTCAAACTGGGTTTCGGGCTGGGCCTCTGGGACCCAGTAGCCAGAGGCAGCACAGCACAGGGCCTGGCCTTGATCCTTGCCAGGGGAACAGCCAATGCCATAGAGGTAGAAGTTTGCAACCCAATGTGCTTCTCTGGCAACAAAAATCCCCACGACCGAGTCAAGAGCTCCAGGACTAGATGAGGACCTGGAAGAAGAGGAAAGACAGCGGGGTGGGGAAGAGAGATAGACTATGAGGGGAGACAGGTCCTGAAATCATGGCAAAACACGGTGTTGGTGAGACCCAGGGCAGACATTGGGACAATGGGCAGAAACAGAGGGAGGGCTGGTCTACGGCTAGATTCAGAAGAGACAGAGACCTCTGGAAGAAAAAGAGACCCAAAGCAGAAAAAGTCAGAGCCAGTGCAGGTTCGGAAACAGAGGCTGGAGGAGGTAGAGACAGATATTCCTAAGAAATGACAACGGAAAAATAGTCACACGGAGATACACACACACACACACACACACACACATACACACAGAATCAGAGATGGAGGCTGAGGGAGAAGTAGAAACACAGAAATATGGTCTCCAGATAGAGATACTGAAGAGGAAAAATTGAAACAGAGACCGCTTCAGAGGGGATTGGGGGAGAGGCCCAACCGGGCTTGGAGAGGAGGGCTGACTAAAGCGAAGACCCCAAGATAGACAGAGACTAAAGAATGGCTATGAAGATAGAAATGGATCCGTGCAGAGACAAGGACAGAGAGACTCCGCAGAGAAAAGAGTTAGAAGTCTAAAGAGAGTCACAGACAGCAAGAGAAACTGAGGCATAAGAAACACAGACGCACAGCAACAGGAGAAAGGTCGAGACTTGGGGGCTGGGGGAGGCACCTGAAATAAAATGATAAAGACGAGAGAGTAGAGCCAAGGGAAGAATGAAAACGGAGAGACAAAACAGATGCTGGAAGAGAGTGGCCAAAGCAGGACGGAGACTCTAGGCAGAGACTGGGGGGGGCGGGGGGGGGAGACGACCAAAGGATGGCAACGGAGGCAGAAGAGCAGAAACAAAGACAAGAGAGACAGAGACTTGGAGAGAGAAGTGGGTATCGAAGAAGGGCGTAGAAACGCAGAAAGAGACGTGAGGGGTTAGCAACCCAGATTCAGGAAGAGACACAACGACACAGGGAGAGACAGAGAGTAAGACACAGGGAGAGACAGAGATAAAACGAACAGAGACACGTCCAGAAACAGCAGAGACCGAGGAAAGGAATGGAAACAGAGACACTGAATCCAGAGAGACAGAGACGCTGACAGAAGCAGGGAGAAGGAAGGATGGAAACGGACACAGACAAACAGATGGAGGCAGAGACACACGCTGAGATACAAACGACAGAGACATTAAAACAGAGGCAAACAGAGATAGGGAGAGAGAGACAAACAGCAGCAGTCATCAGTACCGAGAGACAAAGTCAAAAACATCAAATGCAGAGACAAACATACATTGACAGAGACATGAGATCCAGGGAGGGAGCGAGATACTGACAGGGAGAGAGACAGAGACATCGAGAGAGACAGAACCCTACAACTGCAGCAAAGACAAGAGTCCTGAGGCAGAAAGCTCGTCCGCCTTGCAAGGACTCTTCCGGGGAATCCCTGTAGCTGGGGCCCTGACGGTAGTGGGAAGCTGAGTGAGCCCAGGATCCGCCCGCCCCGTCCCGGTATCCAACCCCGCCCGACCCCTAGTCCCTAGCCTGCCTGCTCCTCCACCTCCTTTCTCTCTAGGTGACCCTGTGGGGTTTCTGGGCCCCTCTCCCTTTTGGGATCATAGGCGCTGGGACCCACCTGCCCAGACGAGCACCGGCCGGCTATAAGCCGCACCCCGTCCGGCAGCTGATAATCGGCACTACCTACGGCTCAGCTCCGGGGAGAGTCAGCTCCACGGTGCTGACAGCCCCTGGGGGCGGGGGCGCAGGGCTCTTCTGGGCGGCTTCCATCTGGGGAGCTCTTCTCCGCCCCCCGGCCCCGGCCTCCGCTTCCTCTTTAGAGGGGGGAGGGGGGAAAAAGCCCTACTGAACACAAGCCTCTACCATATAAGCCGCCACATCACTGCCCACAGCGACCCCCATTTTCAGAAGAGCTTGCACTGACTGGGGACCGTGAGTCTTCGCGGCAGGGGAGCCCCCAGATTTCTGCTGCAAATGGAGACTCTTGGCATGTCTCATACACCTGTAAATACGGTATTCCTTCTCTAGCTAGACTCAGAAAGCATGGTCTGGGGTACCAGATCCGCAGACCTCACGCCCACCCTCTACTTAGTACTTAAGACCTGAGTGATCTTGATCACGTCACCTAATCATTTTGGATCCTGTTTTCTCCTCTGTAAAAATGATTGTCAGACAACATGATTTTTAAGGTCTCTTTTAGTTCCACATTCTATGTTCTAAGCTCTAATATTCTATGTTCTAAGCTCTAATATTCTATGTTCTAAGGTCCCTTTTTACTTTGGCTTCCATGGTCTCTCATTTAAGATTCTTTTCAGTTTTAACATTTTGTATTCTAATGTCCCTTTCAGTTCTGATGTGTTCTGGCACTAATACTGTATATTTTATGGGCCCTTTCAGTATTAATGTTCTAGGTTCCAAGGTCTTCTAAGATTCTCCGTCCTAAGAGCCTGTCTCTGAGTTGGAACCCCTAACCCTGCTGCCTGCACTTCCCTCCTCCCTTTCCATCTGTAGCCGAGAAAATTTGGGGTACTCAAAGATTCAATGCTCAAGCATCAGGGCTTAGCTCTGAGAGCAGAGCACAGCCTTCCCAGCTTTACCTTTGGGGAAAAGAAGTAAAAACCCCGTCAGTTTATACCCTTAACAAGCACAAATCAGCAGTCTCCGGACTGTTTGCAAGCCTGACTTAGACTAAAGGGTTGTTTGCTTTCATAGGTTTTGTTCTTACGTTTTCTTCAACGTTTTTACAGTTCGAGGAGGGGGAATGTCTGAGACCAATGGGGGTAAAGATGTGGAGGAGTCACACCCCAAACCCTGTACCGCCAGAGAAGGTAAGAGCGCGGGATGGAGCCCAAACTCCATTCCCAGGTAGCTCAATCCAGAAAAAAGTAACCCCAGGACTCAGAAAAACCGAGCACTGAACGCTTTGAAGAATGATCCTGCAAGCATTTGATGATGTCAAAAGAGTCTGAGAGGAAGGGGGGGGGGGGGAGAGCCTAGCATAACAACAACAAACATATATACAACTTTACATATCTGTACTAGCTCAGTGATTTCGGGTGACTTTTAACCTCTCCCTGTGCCTCAGTTTCTTCATCCGTAAAATAGGGAGAGTTGGACTAAATACGGACGTCTAAAGTCCTTTCCAACTCTATAGTCTACACAGGCCACTTCCCCTCTCTCTGGCTCTGTTGCCTTATCTGTATAATAAGCATAAAAATCCCTGCACAAGAGTACACACGGATATTTTATTTCACTAGGTGCTAGGAGCAAAGAGCTTTGTCAATTTTAAGGAGCTTGAAATGTGAACTACTGTCATTCAACTAGAATGAAGGAATGGAATCGTGGACAGAAGAATGGTCTTAGCTTCAGAAGACCTGCGATTAAGCCCTTACTCTTACACTAGAGGAGCGGCAAGCCACCATCTCCGAATGCCTCCAAGCAACGTTCTAATTTACAGACGAGTTTGCTGATTTACGTATGTGGAGAGAGTGCCCACATTGAGAATTCCCTACCCAGATGAAATCACGGGTCCAGAAGTTAGGTATCTGTACACAAAATATTCATATATGCACACCCTGGGCAAGTCAGTTACCCCATCTGTAAAATGAACTGGAGAAAAAAATGGCAAACTCCTCTAGTATCATTGCCAAGAAAACCCCAAAAGGGGTCATGAAAAATCGGATTCAACTGAAACGACTCAACAAGAATATACCCGTACCTGTATACAAATTTACATTTTTAACAAATACTTAAGTGCCTTTTGTATACAGTGTACTGTTTCCGGAGCTCGGGGAGATAGAAAATGTAGCTTAAGAATGATTTCATTTGAGCTTCCAGATAACCCTGTGGGTTGGCAGCGCTTTAAAGAAGAAAAAAAAGGCAAGTTATCCTCATTTCACAGAGAAGAAAACTGAAGCCCATAGAAGAGAAGGGAGTTTCTTCCCCAAGAGTGTTTGAGAGGTAAAAAGGCGTCGGGACTCGAAACCAGGGTCACCCTACTCCTAACTTCTCCAGCTCTTTTCACTACGCCCCCGGCTGATGCTAAACGTGCCTACCTGGAAAGACTTCCGTCTCCAAAGGCCCGGGGTGGACTTACAGGTGAAGAATACTCTCTCTTTCCCTTGGCCTAGGGAGAAGAAAAAGATTCTGGAAGCGTGGGGTTCGGGGCTGGGAGTTCGGGTAAGCAAGGCCTGAGCTCCGAGACCTCCCACCGGCTTGGGTCCGATTTACCTTCCCTGAAGTCGCAAAGAGAGAGCGCGGAAGCCCCTTTCCACAGACTTGGGAGTGAGTGCGCACCATTCCAGATGCGGGCAGCGACCAAGACCTGGATCGGTCTATTCGTGGCGGCTCAGAAGCTGCTTCCTCTCGACTCCCCACCGACACTCGAGATGTGGAGCTACAGTCTGTTTTTTAAAGTCCCTGTTTGTACAGTGCTTCCAGCCATAATGAGACCCCCAGGGAAGGCGAGATAGAAGTCATCCCCATTTAACAGATGGAGAGACTGAGGCCGGGAGAAGGCTCTTGGGACCACAGATTAAGAATCTGAAGGGGTTTTTAGCTCATGTAGACGATAGCGTCGTGGAGCGAAGGAGCAATGGCTCGAATAGCAGTGGGCCGGGGTCGAGGCCACGTTCTCTTGCTGCTGTGATACTGAACAAATTCCTTAACCTCTTTGAGCCTTGATTTCCTTTTTTGATGAATAATAACAATATAATAGTAATTAGCATTTAAAATTTGCAAAGCACCTAACATGCGTTTTAATTTGATTCTCACAACTATCTGTGACTGAGGCAGCGCACATATCATTATCCCCATTTGACAAAGGAACTGAGGTCAAAAGAAGTGATCAGTCCCAGTCAGTAAGTGCTATAGTGCAGGCTTCAGCACCTGAGTGTGGAGTTAGAGCATCTTTCTCGGAAAGTCCAGCCAGAGTTAAGGACCCTGGGGCGGATACAAATAAAAGCATCTAGATATATAGACTCGGATTTCTTTGAGGATTGATGGCACAGTCTCAAGCATTCCCAAGCGTTCCTTGTCAAATCACCGCAGCCCAAGACACTGGAGAGCAAGCTCTTGGTGTCTGAGAAAAGCGATCTTTAAACATCTAAGAAGCCACTATGGGTGCGACCGGATTAAGATGTACTGCAGATTCCTCATCGCTGCACCATCCTCCTGAACAGTGGGCTTAATCCTCGGGCCCTGATGCTTTTCTGGGCTCTACTTTAGACGGAAGTGGAAAATTTGGGGCTATGGGAGGGAGGAAGTGTTCAGTCTCTCGGTAGCAATACAAGCAATCTGGGTTGGCTCGCCCTTCCAAAGTCGCTGCAGGTGAATTCTTATCCCATCCTCTGAATCCCACACCCAACATAGGATCGTTCTTTCATCTGGGATAAGAAAAGGACCTGTACCTGCCCCCAGGGAACACCCTGAGTCCACGGGAGACTCAATGAGTCTCTGCCTCTGCAGGTCTCTTTCTCTGTCTCTCTGTCTCTGTCTCTCTCTGTGTGTCTCTCTCTCTGTCTGTCTCTCTCTCTGTCTCTGTCTCTCCCTCTCTTTCTCTCTCTCGTCTTTGTACTGACACTTAGACATAAGTAGATACACACAGGTAGACACACGTACACACAGGCTCCTTGAGAGTGTGTGTGTGGGGGGTATTGTTTCATTCTGTCTCCTCCAGCATCTAGCACAGAGCTTGGCATAAAGTAGGAACTTCATAAATGCTTGCTGAGTGATTGAATGCCAGACACATAGAGGTAGATGCAGCTATAGAAACATAGGTATACATACAAGGACATATCATGGAACATAAACATACATAGACAAAATCTTGAGTGATGGATATACAGTGAAATAGACACACAGGCAGACAGATACAGTCAGAATGCAGATGCACAACCACAGATACACACACAGACAGAAACAGAGACACAGATGCTTACATTCCCGGTGAGTGGCATGGACACACAGGCACATGGCTAGGGCCACACGGATCTTAGACACATTATTAGCCCTACCCATACACACTGTTAGACACGATGCACACAGAGATAGACATGCAACAGATAGATACATAGACACACTCACTGATACAGACATCTCTCCCCCACCCCACTCTGGAAGGAAGAGAAAGCTCAGAGCCCTGAGAAGAGGCTCATGGGGGATCAGAAAGAAAGGGTAGGGCTGGGGCTCAGGGATATGGCTGCTATGCTCAAACCCATTCCCCTACCCCCATTACCTCCCAGGGAAGTGTCTACTGTGGCACAATATTCTAAGTCCATCCTGATACAAGGTTCCTTGGTTTTTGGCTGTTTTTTTTTTCATGATGTCTGCAATGAGGACTTAGTGGAAGGAAAAAATCAATAATAACAATAAACCTCCAATGGGGGTGGGGGCACAAAAGCACAAAAGATGTTTCCTCTCGAAGTGGAGTTAGACTAGGAGGCAAGAGGATGTCCAGTATTTCAGACTAGGGGCGTTGGTAGAATGCTAAAATGGAGAGTGTTAGAGCTGGAAAGGTCTTAGCACATTAAACATTACAGTTGTGATGGACCTTGGACATCATGGGATTCAAACCATTATCCTAAAGGTGAGCGGACTGAGGTCCATAGAGCAGAAGGGACTTGCCTATGGTTGTACAATTAGTTAGTAGAGCTGGGCCTAGAGCCTAAGTCTTCTGACAGCTCCCCTGATGCTCCCTCCACACCACACGATGTTCTAGTCCAGAGAGGCTGCTCATCATTTGATCAACTGTTTGATTGGGGAATGGGGAGTAGGGGGGAAAGAGTCTGTCCTGTGGGCAGAGGTGGTATGGTGCAGCACATTGGGCACTGGACTTAGAGACAGGAGGACCTGAATTAAAATTCCTCCTCCAGCACTTAAGTTTTCTGATCCTAGGCAAGCCACTTCTCTGGGCCTCACTTTTCTCATCTGCAAAATGGGGTCACTGAACTCTGTGGCTTCTAGGGTCCTCTAAACCCATGATCCTATAACTCTGGGGGTACTGAGGGAGGCCAACTGGGACATGATGTATGGTAGTTTCAAATCCTATCTTCATATTCTTCTCCACCAGACTGAATGCAATTTCAACAATAACAAATCAGATTTCTATGTACTTGAAGGTTTACAAAAGTCTTTTCCTTACAACTGTCGTGTGAAGCAGAGAGTGCATGTATTAATATCTCATTTTATAGAGGGGGTAATCGAGGCTCCAAAGGGGGAGGGGGAGGGGAGGCCCTTAGTCCTAGAGCCAGGTAGATTGACTCCCTCTTTCCTTCTTTCCAGTCTTAGTTCAGTCCCAAATATTAATCCTAAAGGGTCTAAAGTACCACAGATAGGAGCAGCTTTCAGAATGGCTGGAGTAAGTCTTCCTTAGAGAGACAGTGAGCCCCCAGTTGTGGTGCATACTCAGACACAAATATGCTTATAAGCGAGTGAAAACTGAAAGGGACATTAGTAAACCATCTTGTCCAACTCTGAGCTGGGCCCTGAGCTCAAAACCAAGAGGAAACCCCCCCGCCCACCCCCTGCCCCCGGCCATGATTGCTGACGGAGAGGAAGACTACAGTCTGTCTCCAGGCCCTCCTTCTTCCAAGGGGCCCTGGCTGGGCATTGGCTGCAGTCCAGGAGCCAGTGTCTCTCCCAGATGATGCCTCCCCATCTGACCACCGCCAACAACGGTTCCTACCCCCCCAATATTCTCACTGTCTTCCGTTTCTGAATGGAGGTAGCAAAGCTAGTGGAAACAGACACGGGACTTGGAATATGGAGAGGCATGGCTTTGAATTTTAGCTCTGACATGTAAGCCTTGGGTGATCCTAAGCCAGTCATTTCCCCTCTATAAGCCTCAGTTTCTTCATCTATTAAATGGGAATACTCACACTGCCTACCTCAGAGGGAAAACACTTTGTAAATCTTAAAGCATTACAGAAATCAAAGCTTTTTTAGCTTGGAAACCCCACCATCATACCCTTCAAGAAGGGTTAGGGTCCCCTGACTACCCTCAATGCCCCCAACCTGGGCCTCTGCAGTGAAGGCTGAAGCCAGAGCCTGCGGCCTTGTCTCAGATCGGTTACTTACTTTGGAGCAGTGGCGCCTCTTGCACGGCTCGGGGGCCGGCTGGCGGGACAGACAGACAGGCCAGAGCTGGGGCCGTGGCTGGGTTGTGGGCAAGGCGTAGGGAGCTCCCTCACGCCGGCAGGATGGGTGGGTGGGTGCTGGCTTCTGGCCCTGTCCTGGCCGTCCTTCTCCTCCTCCAGCTCCTTCCCTCCCATCTAGGGTTGGGGGGGGCATAGGAGGGAGGCCCCCGCCTGAGGCCCAATCAAGTGTCTCATTGGTTTCTGCACACACGTGATTTGTTGTCTCTTCATTTTTTCTTAGGAGAAAAAAATAATAATAAGAGAATGGTGGGTTGGGGGGTGGGAGGGCTGGGCCCAGGGGGAACAGGCATCTAATGCTCCCCAGGGTGGAGGGTAGATAAGGGGATCTTTGCTGTCAATTAAGCCAAAGACAGAGGTGGGTGGGAGGGAGCTCTTGGGGGGGGGGGGAGGAAAGCAGCTCATTATCGAGGTGGGAAGGCTGAGGGCCAACCTGATTTATGGGCCCATCCTCCACAGCCTACAGGGCTTCTTGGCCTCTCTGGCCTCTACTCCCCACTTGGCCTGTGGGGTACTGGCCTGGGGACCCAGTATGACTCCCAAGGGACACAGAGAAAGGAATAAGCATAGACTGGGGCCCTAGATGGGCCTGCTAAAAAGCTTTTATGGTGCCCGTCTAGCTAGGGGAGTCATGAGGCAGGGGGATGGACAGCATGACCTTGAGAGGACAGCTTCCCTTCCCCCACCTTCTCAATGCTCAGGAGGCAGATTTTAGTCTAACAGAAGAAAAAAATTCTTAACAATGGGAGCTTTCCAAAAACGGAATGAGCTGCCTTGGGAGAGAATAAGGACTTTTATTTCTATAGTGCTTTAAAGTTTTCTGAGTATTTCTTAACTCCATGGGGGAGGTAGGGCAAGCTTTATAATTTTTAACAGATGGAGAAACTGAGGCATTAAGTGACATGAATAAGTCACACAGCTAGAAAGTATCCAAATCAGAATTTAAATGCAGGTTTCCTAATTCCAGAACAAGTGCTCTTTCCATGACACCAACCCCTATCTGTAGAGGTCTTTAAGCAGAGGTCAGATGGCCACTTGTCAAGGTAGAAGGAATTCCCATTCAAATATGGGTTGCGCTAGTTACCTTCTGAAGTCCTCTCCATCTCTGAGATCCCAGGATATTATGAATCCTTCCATAATAGCTCCCATTTCTACAATAGATTAAGAATTTATGGGGTAGCTAGGTGTCGAAGTGAGTAGAGCCTGGCCCTGGAGTCAGGAGGACCTGAGTTCAAATACAGCCTCAGACACTTAACGAACACACACACACACAAATTAGATGTGTGACCTTGGGCAAGTCACTTAACCCCAATTGCCCTACATTCCCCCCTCCAAAAGCAAAAAAATAAAAAGAATTTGTTAAATGTTTGTTGATTGCCTGATTGATTGAATTATAAGGTACTTTATTTGCAAGAATTCTATGTTATTGGTAGGATAAATGCCACAGATATTGGGGAGCTAGAAGGAACCTTCAAGACCATCTAAGCCCAAACCCTTCAGTTGACAGATAAAGTAACTGAAACCCTGAGAGATGAGATGATTTGGCACAAGTCACTTAACAAGAGCTGAAATATCCTTTTTCTTTTTTTTTTTAAACTACATTGTCAATCAATTGAATTTATTAAGCAGGTCTGATTTATCCAACATGGGGAAATGAAAGGTCTTCCCCAAGTAAATCGTCCATACACTAAACCTTATCCCTTCAGTTAATCAATAATTACATGTCAAATATGTGTATTGAGTGTCTGTGTGTGTTGTGTAGTACCCCATGTCAAGGGTTAGGGAGACAGAAAATCTAGAGAAGATACAACCCTTATAGAGCTCACAGTCTACTGGGGGTGGGGAAAGGAGATGACAAACACAGATGACTATCCTATACAAGGAGGCATGATACAATCATGGATAAATGAGGCTGGAGAAAGGTAGGGGAGGAAGAGATTAGAGAATGCTTCCTGGAGGAGGTGGTATTTGAGTTGGGTTTAAAAAGATGGGTAGGAATTCAACATGAAACTTTTTTTATTTTAACTATTTTGATGAAAATCTTCTTCAAATAAGTCACATACCTTCTCAAAAAGAATATACAACAAAACATAAGATAGATAATTTTGATTATATAAAATATAAAAGTTTTTTCCTGAACAAAACAAATATAACCAAAATGCAAAGGAATGCAGAAAACTGGGGAAGGAGGGGGATTTGCAACAAGTTTCTTTAATAAATGTTTCATTTCTCAAAAATATAGGAAACTGAGTCAAATTTAAAAACATACAAATCATTCCCCAATTGATATGAACAGGAAATTTTCAAAGAAATCACAGCTATCTATAGTCATATGAAAAAATACTCTAAATCACTATTGCTTAGAGAAATACAATTTAAAACAATTGTGAGGTACTATCTCACACCTATCAGATTGTCTAATATGACAAAAAAAAAAGGAAAGTGATAAATGTTGGAAGGGATGTGGGAAAACTGGGACACTAATAACTATTGGAGTTGTGAACTGATCCAGCCATTCTGGAGAGCAATTAGGAACTATACCCAAAAGGCTATAAAATCCTTTGATCCAGCAAAATGACCACTACTAAGTATATATCCCAAAGGTATAAAAAGGGGGAGGGGAATGTTAGGGGGGAAAGGACCTATTTGTACAAAATTATTTAAGCAGCTCTTTTTGTGGTGATTAAGAATTAGAAATTGAGGGGATATCCATCAATTGAGGAATGGCTAAACAAGTTGTGGTATATAATTTTGATGGAAGATTATTGTACTATAATAAATGACAAGCAGGATGATTTCAGAAAAACCTGGAAAGATTTACTTGAACTGATGCATAGTGAAATGAACAGAACCAAGAAAACATCACACACGGTAACAGCAATATTGTATGATGAAAAACTGTGAATAACTAAGCTATTCTCAGCAATACAATGATCTAAGAAAACCCCAAAGGACCCAGGATGAAGCATGCTATCTACCTCCAGAGAAAGAACTGATACTATCTGAATACAGATTGAAGCATGCTATCTCTCTCTATCCCTTCCTTCCTTTCTTCCTACCCTCCCTCCTTTTTTCTTTCTTTTCTTTTCTTTCTTTTTTCCTTCTTCCCTTTCTTTCTTCCTTTCTTTCTAAATCTTCCTGTACAAAATATGACTAATATGGAAATGTTTTACATGATTGTACATATATAACCTATATCAGATTGCTTACTGTCTCAGGGAGGGAGAGAGGGATAGAATTTGGAACTCAAAACTTTAAAAAAATGTTAAAAATAATTTTAACATGTCATTGGAGAAAATAAAATATTTTATATATTTTAGTGGCACAGTGGAAAGAACATTAAATTAGGAAAGTCAGGAGAGTTATATTCTCATCCTAACTCTGCTGGGATACTTAGTACCTGGAAAGTCACTTCTCTTGAATTTCATTTTCCTTATCTAGAATATGAAAGTATTAGACTAGATAATCTCTAGAATTCCTTCCAGACTGAGAATAGTTCTTCAGAAAGTTTGCTCCTTGTATAGAATGTAGACTCCTTGAGAGGAGGGACTGCTTCCTTTTGGACATTGTTATCTCCAGAGTCTATTAGATAGTAGGTACTTTGTAAATGCTTGTTAATTGATCAGCCGATTAATTCAATATTCTAAGGCCCTTTCAATTCTAACATTCCATGTATTAGTTTTCTATTGTCTAAGTATCCATCCAGCTCTGAAATCTTAAAAGAAAGTACAATAGGGCTTTAGATGAGCTTGACCAATATGACTTTTGAGGCCCTCAAAAACCCTTTTCCTGATTCTTGTCTTGAAGGTCTGCATCTTTGGATGAAGCTTCACTTCTTTCCCTCTTGTTCTAGTGGACATGTGACCTCTATTACAGGCTCCATCTTCTTTTCTCATCATAGGATCATCCATCTAGAGTCGAAAAGACCCTTAGGATCCTTCTAGTTCAATCCCATTATGTTACAAATGAAGAAACGGAAGTCTAGAGAGGTCAAGCAGCTTGCCCAAGGTCATACCTATAGTAAGCAGCAAAGGCAAGACTTGAACACAGGCCTTTTGGCTCCAGATCAACCAATCAATCAATAAGCACTTATTATGGATAGGCATTGTGCTAAACACTGTCACATATGAAGAGAAAAAGAGAAATAGTCTCTGCTCTCAAGGCACTCACATTTTATCAGAAGAGACAGTATGTTCATATTCTGTATATATAAGTATATTCAGAAATATATTGTTGTTGTTCAGTCATGTCCAACTCTTCATGGTGCCATTTAGGGTTTACTTGGTAAAGATACTGGAGTGGTTTGCCGTTTCCTTCTCCAGCTCATTTTACTTATGAGGAAACTAAGGCAAACTGGGTTAAGTGACTTGCCCAGGGTCACACAGCTAGTTAAGTGTATGAGACCAGATTTGAACTCCTCCTGACTCTAGACCCAGAGCCCTATCTACTGTACCACCTAGCTATCCTATTCAGAAATCCATGTCTATGTAAGTCTATTCAGAAATCCCGTGTCCTTTCCACAACACCTGCTGTCTGCCTCTCACCAGCCGTCTCCAAAAGCAGCAATAGACTCACATGTTCCTGTTTCAAAGCCCACCCCAAAGGACCTTTGCATCCTTCCCCAAAGTTGCCTTTTCCCAGGTAAGAGGCAGCTCCATCTCTCAGCTCATTGAATGACCGACATAAATCATTCCAATGACTTTCCTAGCTCAAGCTGCCAGCACTACCCACCATCTCAGGTGTTTAGCCCTTTCTCTTCAGTTCTAGAATTTATCGATATTTTAGAATATAAATGCTGCAAACACGAATTAACAGCAAAATATAATTTCTACCATCGGCCAGAGGATAGTTGTTTTTTTCACACAGTTTGTTACAGCTGAAAAGTTGCTGATTTATTATTTTGATCAGACCTGTACTTTTCACTGATAGAGGGAATTTCAATTAGGAAATTCCCTCACCTAATACAGATAAACAACTTATATTCTAAGAGAGTTTCCTAGGGACACCAAAAGGTCAAGTGACTTGCCCAGTCATACATCCCATCTTTCTTTTTTTTTTTTTGCAAGGTGATTGGGATTAAGTGATTTGTCCAAGGTCACATCCAGATTTGAACTCAGGTTCTTCTGACTCCAGGGCTGGTGCTCTATTCACTGTGACATCTAGCTGCTGCAATACATCCCAAGTTTATGAACCAGGATGGGACTCCAGCCCCCTAGGTGGCACAGTTCATAGAACCTTGGACCCAGAGTTGAAAAGACCTGAGTTCAAATCTATCCTCAAACACTTACTGCTGGTGTCACCTTGGGCAAGACACATAAAAAACAACAACAACGAGCCTCCATTTGCCTCAGTTTCCCCAACTGTAAAATGTGGATAACAAGAACACCTGCCTCCTGGTGTTTTTGTGAGGATCAAATGGGATATCATTTAGCTCAGTGCCTGGCACATAGTAGATGCTACTTAAATGCCAGCTATTTTTATTGTCCAGGTTTTCCTGACTCTAAAGGTAGCTCTCTATTGACTCTGTTACAGCAACTCTCTTCATTTCTAAGGAGAAATTAGCACCTGCCCTGCAGTTCCTAGTCTTAGAGGATTGCATGGGACACTGAGGATAAGTGACTCACCTAGGGTCACAAAGCCAGTTATTTGTTAGAGGGAGGACTTGAACTCAGGTCTCCTAGGCCTGCAACTCTTTAGAACAACAGCAGTAACAATTATTACCTACAATAAAAATAAAAGCCACTGTTGATAATATTGCACAAAGTGCTTTTCTGAGTCTCATTTGATCCTCACAACAGCCCAGTGAAGTAAGCAGGGCAGGCATAATTCATCCTATTTTACAGGTAGAGAAACTGAGGATCAGGATAGGTAAAAGAATGCATGCATGCATTACTATGTATGAGGCCCTGGGTTAAGTACTTGGAAATAAAGTGATTTAGAGCAGAGACAGGGTTCAAACCCAAATCTATTGACACCTGGTCCAAGCCTTCCTCCAGATACTGACTTCCTTCTTGTCTGAATGAAAATTATAGGGGGAGAGGAAGATTGTTGGAGGTTACCACAGGACAACCAGAGATATAGAATCTGGCTTTGTAGAAACACCAGGCCCACCAGCTCATGGGACGCACTGCATGGAGGGCTCGTTTGGTTGGCTCTTTGGGTTTAGTGGGACATAGTTTATCCAGAAATGAGCCCCATGTTCCTGACTCCCAGATATCCAAACCAACTTGTCTCATCCCGGAACTGCTCTCCACACCTGGGGCTTCCTCACCCTGGAACATCCAACCACTCCTAAAACCTTCTCAACCTGGAATATCCCTCTGTAAGATCCACTCCTTTCTTCCACTGATGAGTTTCTCCAGGAGCCTCCATTTTGTGGAGGGACCCAGGCCAGCCTTCATTCCCCTTCTGGACCAGGTCCTGGTTTCCAGACATCAAACTATGCTTCCTCAGCCAGTACCTTTCCCCCTTCCATTTTCTTTCAGTTTTCTTTGTGTGTTGTCTTCTCCCATTAGAATGTGAGCTCTTTAAGGTCAGGGGAGGTCTTTTTGGTTGTATTTTTATCTTCAGTCTTACCACAGATCCTAGAACATAATGAGCACTTAATGCTTTTTTCTTTCCTTCTTTCCCCTTTCCCTCTCCCCTGCTTCCTTTCCTCTGTTCCTCCCTTACTCCCTTCCTTCCTTCCTCTCATGCATTTTCTTATGTTACCTGACCTCAGCAAGAATTATGGTTGGATAGGGGTGGCTAGGTGGTGCAGTGAATAGTGTGCCAGCCTTGGAGTCAGGAGGACCTGGGTTCAGATCCGGCCTCAGACACAACACAAAAATTAGATGTGTGACCTTGTGCAAGTCACTTAACCCCAACTGCCCTCCAAAAAAAAAGAAAGAAGAATCGTGGTCAGGAGAAGCATACATTCAGGGAAATTGTACTCAGAGGAATTCTATTCCATACATTTTTATTAAATATTCACTACTCACTTATCCCAGAGTACGGAATTAAGGGAGAAGTCATAAGGAAAGAAGATATGGTCCTCGTACCCTATCAAAAAGGAATAATAGTCACAGAATCATGCATCTAGTGCACCTTCAAGGGGTTTACAATTTGGTTGGGGGGCAAGAGACTTACACCAATTGAGCAGGAGAAAAAAAAACAGGAAAAAAGATAACTGCTATAAAGGATACAACCCTGGTCCTTTGGCTTTAAAAAAACAAAACAGTGATTAAGTGTCTGAAGATGAAGACTGATGGGAATGACAGGAAGAGCCTTTGCTCTAGCCTCTGAAGAAGAAATGGATGGTCCTGATCACCAAGGCTAACCTGTCTGCTTGTAACAGTGATCACATCCCCTTTTGTCCCTTGCAGGTAGATCATCCCTCACTATTATCTTTTCTCTCTGTCTCTCTCTGTGTATCTCTCTCTATCTCTGTCTGTTTCTCTGCTCTCTGTCTCTGTGGCTCCCTGTCTCTGTCTCTCTGTCTGTGTCTGTCTGTCTCTCTCTCATCTTCAGTATCTCCTTATCTATTGGTTCATTCCCTGCTGCCTACAAACACACACACAGGTCACCCCCATCCTTCTACAAAACACTTCACTTGCCCCTACTGTCCCCTCAGGCTATTATCCCATGGGAAGAAGCTGTCTACACATCTTGCCTCCACTTGCTCTTCTCCCACTCACTTCTCAGCCCTTTACCATCTGACTTCTGCCCTGCTCTGCTAATTATCATGCACATCCCACCCTTAGCTGTTGGTGTACTCCAAGATTCAGTCAGAGTCCCATTCTCTTCTTCTCTACATTCTATTGTCAACTTCACCAGGCCCCATGGCATCAATTGTCATCTCCATAGTCTCTCGTGGGCATCAGTCTTGCATTGCCAGCTGCCTATTGGCATTTTGAACGGGATGTTCTGTAGGTTTCACAAACTCAACATGTCCCAAACAATCCATTATCTTTCTCCCTAACCCTCTCCCCTTCCAAACTTTCCTATTACTGTTGAGGATACTGTCATCCCTCCAGCTTGAAATCACCCCCTTCTCCTCATTCTTCCTCCCTTCACACACCCAAATGGTTGCTAAATCTTGTCCCTGGATTCCTACAATTCCTACAATTCTCATCTGTCTCCTCCTTCCTGCTCAGGCACCATTCTAGTTCAGATTCTCATTACCTTTTATCTGGACTATTGCAATAGACTCCTAATCGCTCTCCCTGCCTCGTGGTTTTCCCCTTTCCAATCGATCCTCTATATAGCTACTAAAGTGATATTCCTGAAGTACAGGTCTGCCTATATCACTACTCTGCTCAACAAATCCTAATGGACCCTTATTATTCCTCAAATCAAACACAGCCTTCTCCATTTGACATTTAAAACCCTTCACAACCTGGGTCCAGTCTTCTTCTCCAGGGTTATTACACATTACTCCTCTTAATGCATAATACAGTCTAGTTAAACTGACCTTTCTGTTCCTTCTAGCAATGATCTCTCTGTCTCTCTCTGTCTTTCTGTCCATCTCTCTGTCTCTGTCTCTCTCTGTCTCTGTCTCTCTCTCTGTCTCTCTCTGTCTCTCTGTCTCTGTCTCTTTCTGCCTCTCTGTCTCTCTCTGTCTGTCTCTCTGTCTGTCTGTCTGTCTGTCTCTCTCTCTCTGTCTCTGTCTCTGTCTCTCTTAGCACCTGACCTCTGCAATGGCTGTCCCCTATGCCTGGAATGCATTCCCTTCTTACCTCTGCTTCTTCTAGCCCTGACTTTCCTTCAGAGCTCAGCTCAGATGGCATCAGGTCTTTTCTAACCTCACTCACTCCTATTGCTGTCCTCCTTCCCACTAAAGACAACAATCATGCATATTCATGTCCTTAAATGTGTATGTGGTAGGAGGTGAGATCCGATTTAACTTTTTGTATTTATTAACCCCAGCACCTGATCCAGAGTTAGCACTTAATGTCTGTTGATTGATCGATTGATGTGCCTGTTGTCTCCTCTTATAGAGTGTAAACTCCATGAGGACAGGGAGTACCTCACTGTTTTGTCATTGTGCCCCCAGGGTCCAGCACAAGCCTGGCATATGGCAGGTGTTTAAATGATCTTTCACTTATTGATTGGTTAATGTTTGAAGAATTATAAATTATATAGAATCTGCAGAATTCAAGCATAGATGCTTGAAGCCTTTAAGCATTTGAGAAAAATATGAGAATAATTGCTCATATTTATAGCATTTGATGGCCACAAAGCACTTTATTACCTCATCCTCAAAATCCTGCAGGATGAACAGCATACATACTATTGTTGTTATTTTAAAGATGGGGTGCCTGGAGCTCAGAAAAGGGAAGTGATCTGCCATAGCAAATTAATGGCAGAGAAGGACACTGAGCTCAGGTAACATGGTGACTTGGAGTCCTTAGACTTAGGTTGGAATCCCTGATATTAAAACAAAACAAAACAGCCCCAAAACCTAACTGTGTGACCTTGGGCAAGTCACTTCATTTCCTCTTTAAAAAGAATGACTCTGAATTTCACAAAAAAATGAGCACTTCCAAATACACCGTGGAAGAGAAAAAGAGGATTGTATATGAAATGGAATCTGTGTTATATAGAGCTTACTTTTCTTTTTAAGCATATAATAAACTCACAATGTAATTTTCAAAGCTGTTTCATTTGTTTGTGATTCCTTAGGATCTTCCTTCTGTTCTCTTCTCACTTCCTTTTTCTAAGTCTGTTTTTTTTTCTTCTGTGAAATGAGTGGATGGTGTTAGATATCTCTGGTATATTCCAGCTCTGATACTCTGGGATTGTATTGCTGGAGTATCAGATATAGGTTAGAGAGGTGAATGTTTTTCCTTTACATCTAGGAAAAAAACTGATTTAGCCTTGAGCGACCATCATCCTCAAATTCTCTGCCAGTTACTGCCCCCAAAAGAGTGGAGGAAGCTGTCCAAAATCAGCTTCCCTGCCTTAAAGTAGCCACAGCTGAGGGTGGTGATGAGGAATATTGGATGGAGAGTCAGAGTGAAAGTTCTTATTCTGTGAGTCTTTAAGTTCAGGTGAGACAGAAAAATGATCAAGATGGCTTCTTTAGGTCCTTTCCCTCTGAGAATGAAGCCTTCCCACATCATTAGGTGTTGGATGTTTGTTTGGGTTTTATCAGTCAATTAATTAACAAGCCTTTGTTAAGTGCTTAGTGTGTGCTAGGGATACAAATGAAATGAAGCAGTCCTTGCTTTCAAAGAGCTTACATTCTGCTGGGAAAAATAGCATGTACTGTACCTAAATGTATCCAGCCTAAATGTATCCAGTCGTGAAGGAGTCTTGAGGAGGCATGTGGTGGGTGGGGCATCCTCGTCTAAGGACGGTACCTGCCCTAGCCCTTGTCTGAGCTGATAGTGGGCTTATAGTCTGTGCTGTCTTCTCAGATTTCCTTCAGTTCTGATTCCCCTGGGTGACCCAGGCTATTGATCCATTCATCTGTTCCTTCTATCAATATGAGACAAGTCTATTCACTTTGATCCAGAACAAGACGGAAAGTCACAGGCTTTGATGAAGTAGGCATCTCAGCCAGGTCCCAGATCTCATCCCAGTTTCCTGAATCTGACTACCATGCTCCCAGTGGGGAAGGAGGGAATGGGGAGGGACCCTCAGCTGCTGATTCCAGACCCTACTTTCTTCCTCTTCCCTTCCCCTGCAACTGTGGGAACAAAAGCCCAGGGTCTCTTAAGTGGGGACTTTCCCAAAAAGTCAAAACCTGTTTCCTGGAAGCTGGAACAAGGAACAAACAAGGGAAGAAACATAGAGGCAGAGAGACATAGAGAGATACAGAATAGGACATAGAGATGAGAGGATAAAGTGAGACGCATACAGGGACATACAGAGAAAAGTGGAGACAGAGCTACAGAGACACGTGATAAAGACCAAGAGTCATGGGTGTAACGACATTAAAGTACAGAGATGCACAGAAATATAGAGAAAGACATGGAAATAGACACGGAAACATGGAGCAGATGTAGAAAGGCAAGGAGATGACGAGACAGAAAGACATAGAGAGAGATCTGGAAAGACAAAGCTAGATAAACATGGAGAGATTTACAGAGACAGAGACATGGAGATAGGCATGAAGACAGAGTTTAGGAGAGACAAAGACTTAGGCACAGAGACTAGGAGAGACAGAGACCCAGAGGCAGCACGAGGGAGTCCTGGGGGGAGATGGGGGTTGTGTGAGTGTGTGTGTGTGTGTGTGTTTGTATGTGTGTGTGTGGGGGTGGAGCTGGCCAGCTTGGTTGCTGCTGTTTCCGCTGCATGGCCGTTATCAGTTGCCTGCCAGATGTTCAGATCCGATGCCAATGTCAGGGAAGTAAATGCCGAGTGGGGTCAAGGCTGTAGGGCCGAGGGAGCCTCAGCTGCTGGCCCAGGGGAGGGGGGTGCAGGAGGCTCTAAGCGGCCACTTCCCTCTCTCCACTCCCTCCCAGAGTCATTAATCCTGGGGGGCTGCTTTGGGTTCTGGGGACTACCATGCCCCACTAACTCCTCTGTGGCCTTGAGAATTTTCTCCCCAAGGCTCCCTGCCTCTATGGCTTCTCTGGCCAGACCACCCAGAGGAGGGGGACCTGGGAGATGGAAGAGGTAGGGTGTTGACACATCTGTAGGGATTCAGGGACTGGGACTCAACAGGGAGAGGGGGAAGAGGTTAGTCAGGGTGCAAGGCAGATCCCACTGACTAATGCAGGGCTCCCAACTTCATTTGAAAGCCCAGCTTCAGGAAGGAGAGGGAAGTTTTCTTTCCCTCTCACACAAACAAGGAAATAGACATGCACACAGGCAGACATACAGCTAGACACATTCCTAGGCATGTGTATACAGAGAAACCTACACCTACATACATATGTGTGTATGTATACACACAACCAGATGTGCCCACACATGAACAGAGACATACACACATTACATGGACATGCATTAGCATAGACATGTACACATCTAGACACAGGCATGCAGATAGGTAACCACAGACATGGGCAGATGTGCAGCTTTAGCATGGAAAACCATGCATGAACAGACACAGACCCTCACAGACAAGCAAGTGAACAGAGTCACACAAACAGAATTATGCATATAAGCTCAGAGAGAGTTATGCAAACACAACTCTAGGCATGAAAACAGACACAAGGACATTCCAACATAGAAATAGATGGGAACTCCTACAGAGAGACAGAAAGATGTGCACATACATGGATGCACAGACACAGAGAGGCAACATACACATGGACACGGATAGAAATGCATCCGTACGGACCAATAAACACAGCCATGAACCCACAGGCAGACACACAGACTCCATGATTACAGGCACACAGAAAGACGGAAGCACACACATACATATGTACACACAGAGAAAGATCTGTGATCAGTCACAGACAGACACAAAGCCATAAAACCTGAGACCTGGAAGGGATCTCCAATGGGGACCAACATGAACACACAGAGACACAGACCTAGGGACACACAGTCATACAGAGGAAGAGCAAGACTTAACACACAAACATCCGTATCCACACAGAGAGGCACGGACGAATGCTGCATGCAGACAGATGGACAGACTTGTGAATGCACAGACCTCCTCGCGTGATCACAAAAGCCTCTCCCATCCAGGTAATGAGCAGCCGGCCCCTCACTCCCTTTGCCTTTGTACCTAAACCCTCTCTCTCTGAGATTACCTCCAAATCACCCTGGGTGTCTCAGTTATGCGTGGCGCTTGGCACATGTCTCTCCCATTAGGTTGGGAGTTCTTTGAGGGGTCCCCCACACCCCCCCGCGCACAGACAACCTGTGTTCCTTGCTCAAACCCTTTTTTTGGGGGGGGGGAAGGGAAGCTCCTACTTTCTCCTCCCCCCCCCTTCCGATGCAGTCTGTCAGTCTGCTCTAGTTAAATGGGCCCATCACTGGGCCCAAGACCAGGCTGCCACCAGTAATAGGGGTCCAGAGAAGGCTGGCCCTGGGGGCAGGGAGGTAGTGGAGGGAACCAGGACTAACTTTCCTCCAGGTGCTCAGGAGTCCTGGTCCCACCTTCAGGAAGGACCTGCTGTCCTTCCTGCTCATGCGGGTGGTCTAAGCATAACAGGTCCACCAGTCCCTGGGGAGCTTCACTCCCCTACCCCCCATCCCAGAGCCCTCTGGAGTTTCCACTATGTGGGGGGTGGGGCAGGTCCGGCCCAGTCAGTTGGGATGGGGGGAGCAGTGAGGTGCAGCCTTGAAGACCAGCTGAACCTCCCTCTGGGCCCTTATCTTCATCCCCCATTATCGGCCCGGGTCGGGCCCTTCTCTTCCCTGAGGCACGTTTCTGGAGCGTGCCGGCCGCAGCTGTGGCCCCACTACCGTGGGCGGTTTATCTCATCTCCTCCCCCTACCCACTGGATAGGACTCACTTGGGGTGACACAGCCTAGACACACAAATTCCTCCCCATGGAGGTAGCTGCCCCCCAAAGGTCTGTCTTGAATCCCCTTCATCTGGCTGAGTGTTCCTGGGCCTCTCTTAAAGTCTGTCTCTCTGCCTGTTGCCTTTTCTGCACATGCCCGTTTCTATCTTTGTTTCATTCTCCCTCTCTCCAACTGTTTTTCTCTCCCTATTGGCTCTGTTTCTGTCTCTCAGTTTCTCCATGCTGCTCTAGGTTTCTGCCTCTCCATGTCTGTCTGTCTCACAACTCTGTTTTTCTGTCTTTCTGCTCCAATCCAGGGCCTCGGGGTGTCTTGAACACAGGGTCTGAGCGTAAAATCCTCCCTGTGATGTGAATCTGTGGATTACTTGTCCCTTCGTAACCTTTCTGGTGATTTGTTTTGTTTGCTAGCTAGGAGAAAAATAGGCTTTGGGCAAGTACTTGTCCTAGACCCCAGGGGGTCCAGGCTCCCCAGACTTAACAGGGAGGGGGATCACGGAGGAGGCTGAGCTGTGGGTGCCCTTGAGGCCCAGGGCGAAGGCCAGGGAATGAGCAATGATGGAACTGCTGTCGCCTGGGCAGGCAGGGGCCTTGGGTGGGTAATGGATGTTCTGGCCCCGATGACACCAGGAACCACAGAGTTGAATGCCTGGCTGGCTGACGTGGGAGATTTGGCCTGACATGGTCCAGCCCACTGCAGCTTTGGAGATAGGATTTCACTCTCTGAGGGACATAGCAGGTGAGTGCCCCAAAGAAAGATGGACCTACGAACCTCCAGCAGGGGCTGCAGAGACAGATAGAGGCACAGCTAAAGACATACAGTCAAGGAAGTGTGCAGACAGTGAGATTAAGAGAGAGAGAGAAAGATACAGAAAAAAAAAAAATCAATCAACCAACAAGCTTATAGTAATCACCTCTGTGCCCAGCATTGTACCGTGTTCTAGAGATACAAGGACAAAAATGAAAGGCCTTCCCTCAAGGAACTTACATTCTAAAGAGGGAGCCAACATGTACATATTCAGGCCGGTACAAGACAATTTCAAATCCAAGGCCATGGTAACCATGGAAAAGGCACTGGCACCTGGGGGCTGGAGCAGGAGTGAGTGGAACCCAAAGAGAAACTGAGCCTGAGACAGACACAAAAAGAAACAGAAGGGAGAAGGAGCTGGGGGATCTTTAGAGATACTCTCCCCCAAACCCTCATTTTACAAATGAAGAAACTGAAGTCCCAAAGGGTGATTTGCTGGGTCACACAGATATAGGATTTGAATCCAGGGCCCCTGGACTACAGATGCAGGGCTCTTATCAACAGCTGCTCTCCATGATGCTCAGGGAGGTGCCATCTGTAGGCCAAGCCAGGATAAGCCCAGAGCCAGGTGGCCAGGCCATGGGATGAGTCCCTACTGTTTGCCCCCAGCTAAGGGCTCCCGGGGCATGTCCCCTCCCGCCCTGGGCCTTGGGAGAGGTGGGCAGAGCTGACTGCAGCACCAACTCCCTGCATGTGAGCAGGAGGCAAGGGAATAAGCTCTGGGAGTTCTATCCTTCTTCCTCCTTTTCCCCACCTCTCCCCCGGGGTCTGGGGCAGCAGAGGAGGAGCAGAAGCAAAAGGAACATGGCCTCCTTCCCTCCTGGCGAGGCCAGAGAAGGCTCAGCCTGTGGTGGGGCTTCCTGTTTGCTGGAAGCTGGCTCTCTTTGGAGGCCTGGGAAGCAGCAAACCTAAGCCAAGAGGATGATGGCAGCACCCAGGCCTTCCGGGTAATGCCGCCAAGTGCCCCTTGGACCCTCCCCTACTCTTAAAAATAGCTACTTTTCTGTTGCCCTGCTCAAAATGGCCAGCACTGAAGTGGCCAATGGAAACTTCCTGTACAGCCTGGTCCCCCAGGGACAGGGCTGGGGCTGATCCAGGCAGCTGAGGACACAAAGTCTTCAGGGGGAAATTGAGAGGAAGCAGGAGGGAGTACGTCCTCTCCCCCTTCCAACACCAGGGGAAATACTGGGGTCCCCCAGTCACTGAGCCTAGGTAGAGAAGAGAGCAGAGTGTGTTGGTGGAGGGAAGGGCAGGGGACAGCGTGCCTAATTTTACTGAGCAAGGGTCTCAGCCATCTCCCTGATTCCGGTAGGGCCTGCCTCCAAACCAGCCCTAGATACACGGGCAGTCCTAACAGCATCTGGTGTGACTCAGCCCCTTCCTAGAATCCTGGAAATAGACCTTGAGGAGACATCAGCAATCATTTAATCCAACCTCCTCATTTTACAGAAGAGTAAAAATAGGGCCTAGCAATAGGAAGTGATGTGTCTAGTCACCTAGGTAGTAGGTAACAATGGCAAACCTTTAAGAGGCCCAGTAGTGAGTGGCTATCTCACAGAGCTGGGAAGGATCTCATCACCTACTGTTTTAAGGCCATAGTACTTAGAATGATTGTTAGCAGTGGGAGGGCTCTTGGAACACAGATCATTAGAATTAAAAAAGGCTTTAGAAATCATGTTCACACACAAACACCATCTCATACATTTTACAGAAGACACTAGGTCCCCAAGAGGAAATTGACTTGACCAGGTGCAAACAATGACAGGAGAGAGGTCTGGTCTCCTGGCTAGGACACTTTTATAGCCCCATGGCCTCCCTTTGCTGTGACAAAGCACATCTTTATGGCTAACCCTAAGTAGCTTCAGTAGCCCAGAAACTGAGCCTATCAGCAAGGGTCTAGAGACCAGATTTTTGGAAAGAAGGGGAAACTTCCCACCTAATGGCAGATCTGGAATCTCTGCCAAGGGGGCCTGGAGCTGGCAGAAGGAGCTGTTGAAGAAGGGTGGAGGGTGCAGCAGTAGCTATGGTGAGGCCTTCCACATGGGCCTGGTTGCCAAGGAAACATTTCTCCAGGAGCCCCTCAGCTCAGCCAGAGGGCTCTCCCCACCTTCTTGTCACAGGTTGGTCCTTGTGAGCAAGCCAGGCACTACTGCTGACCGACCAGGGCCAAGAGTAGATAGATGATTGGGTGCCAGGACTGTGGGTAAGGGGAGGTTTAGGCCAGAGCCTTTTAGGGACTTGTGAAGAGGGCGGCCCGGTATTCCAAGTATCTTCCCAGAAAATGAGAAGGGATGGGATAGAGGACCCTTATAAAGTCTCTTCAATCTCTAGTAGTCTATGTTGAGAGGTAGAATGAGAGTGGTCAGGGTGCTGGGGTGGGGGTGGAGGGAAAAGGGTCTTGCTAGACACAAGGGTTCAAATCTTGCTTTTGACTCTAGCATAGGTTAGCACCTAATCTTTCTGAGCCTCAGGTTCCTCATCTATAAAATGGGAATACTTTCCTCTTGGGGTTGCTTTAAGGCTTAAGGGAGACAATTTAAGTAAAGCATCTTTTAAAGCACTAAATCACCTTCCAACCCTAACTTTGTGGGATTTAAGAGTCTTTTCCAGAATTGTTTTATGTTTTCATGTTCCCTTCTACTTTCAACATTCTGTAGTCAAAAGCAGTGGTATCAACCTCAAAAACAAATGAGAACCACTAAATGGCACAGAAGACTTAGAAAAACTACATATTAACAATCTGTTTCATTGTAGGGACAGCTAGGTAGTACAGTGAATAGAGCACAAGGCCTAGAGTCAGGAAGACACATCCTCCTGAGTTCAAATCCAGCCTCAGACACTACCTGTGTGACCTTGGGCCCAGTCACTTAATCCTGTTTGCCTCAGTTTCCTCATCTGGTAAAATGAGCTGGAGAAGGAAACGGCAAACCACCCTAGTATCTCTGCCAAAGAAAACCTCAAATGGGGTCATGCAGAGTCAGACACAACTGAACAATGGCATGTTTTACTGTATATTTTTATTTTGTTAAATATTTCCCAGTTACATTTTAATCTGGTTCAAGCTACACTTGGGAGTGTTTTAGGCAATGTGTTTGAAAACTCTGGTCTAAAGTTTGTTCTAGATCTAACATTACTAAGTTCCATCTAGTTTTAATGTTCTTTGAATCCTTGAGAAAGTGAAGCGTCATTCCTTCTCTAGAGACACTTTGATCCTGTCCCCTGCTACATGTAACTACCCAGTCTTCTCTTCCCACCTCCACGACCCCCCCAAAGAAAACAGCTCAGACCAATCTGTGTGCAGAATGATTCACATTTATTAGTTAAAATATCTAACACTTACTAAACACTAATTGGTCACATTTCCACAGGTAGTCAATTCACAGAGCAGGGCTGAATAGGGAGATGGCCAAAGTGGTCATTTGCCTTACAGCCTGCAATGCTAAACAATCGCTTGGTCACAGTCTAAGTGAAATTGGACAAGTTCCTGAAGGTGGGGGTAGGGATAGGGAGGTCAGCTCTGCACCATGGCACATCATTGTGACATGCTAACTATGAGTTCTGGGGAGGTGATGACCCAGAAGCCTAAATTTTACTCAAGGGACCACCCTGGGAGTGAGGAACAGCTCAGCTTCCAAGGAGAGATGACCAACCCAAAGCTGGTGATCCAGAGAGCCAGATCCATCCCCGGGGGTGGGCTGCCTGGCCACAGGCCAAGGTAAAAGTAAAATCAAGATCTAGAGCTAGAGACCAGTGCGGGTGGGGACGGGGCAGGGTCCCAGTCCAGAGTTTTTCCCCATTTCTGTCACAGGTGAACAGTGGAAGGACCCAAGTAAACACATGAGAAGTAGGGTCACTGGTACATTTTCTACAGAAATAGATTCACAGAACCCTGTTAGTACCCACCACTATTGATGGGGTTGTTGAGGATGGTTTCAAAGACCTTGGCTGGCTTCTGACTGAATACCTGCCCCCAGGGCAGGAGAGGTTGGGATGGAAGTCCTACCACATAAAGGGTCAGATACCTTCTCCCGAAACCTAGATTTTCTTTCCCAGAGAAGAGTTGGGCCCAGTTGCTCTGGGTCCTGGAGTTACAGGGACTCCCGGGGAAGAAGGATTTTCTAGGTAGGCGAAGGAGCCCTGTTTTTGGGCAAAAAGAATCAGTAGATATCATAACAATCACCTCCAGAGCAGCAGCACAGAAAAAAATAAAGCATTTCTACCCCCCACAGTGGATTTCATATCTCCCATCTTCCCCTCAAAGAAACATGTAAACAGAACCAAAGTCACAGTATTCTTTCTCCACACATCCTTAGACATAAGAGGTAGTTTGTTTTATATGGAAATTTGAGTCAATGTTATCAACTATTACAAAAGACATTTTACAGAAAGAAGACAATCACAAAAGGACCCGACATGGCTAAAGCTATTACAACCAGCTTGGAACCAAGGGTGAGTGATCCTGGCATGGTGCTTTTTCACAGGCTTTGAAGGACTGTCCTAGACTAGGAAAGAGGGGCTATTCCCCCCACTCTTTGTGGTCTTGGTCTAAAGTTGATTGGTAGGGGAGTGTGAGAGTGAGGGGGGAGGGTCATGCTACAGAAACTCAACCCCTTCCCAAATTCAACCTCAGACTGGGAGGCAGTATGGCGTAATATAAAGAATACTTAAGAGTCAGAACATTTGGGTTTGAATCTCTGCTCCAAGATTTGCTTATGGCAATGTATGGCAGTGGATAAGTCACTTAACTGATTTAGTTATCTTGCATTTAGTCATTTCAAAGGGCACAACAAATGGGTTACTATTTAATATCTGCCCTATAAGCTGGAAAGTCAGGGAGAAGAACCTTGTAGGGAAGAGGCAAAAATGAGAAGGGCCTTTCTTATACATTAACTAAGATCAAAACCAAGAGGAGAGACTTAAGTCTGAAGGCCATTTCAATTACAATTTTCCCTGGTCATGAGGCTTTCCAGGGCGATCTTAGAATTAACCTGGCCTCTCTTATGGGCTTTGGGATTACTGGGTAACTTTGAGTCTGACCTTCTGATGCTGTTGGGATGGGTATGTCTTCCACCTGTGTGGGTTCAGATGCCCTTGTGCTTGGCTAGAACAGGACTGGCCCTGGAAAGGTGGTCAACCCAGTGAGGGCAGTTTCCCTAATAAAGGTTTTCTTAAAGAGTCCCAGCTCCAGCAGAGTTCGCCACGTATTTCCATACCTGCCTGGATTTTCCCCAGCATGCCCCATCTTTGACCAGGTAAAGCTTCAACTTTCTCCCTAGCCTGCTAGTTCCCTGGAAAGGTCTTTGAATCTGAAGCTGGTTCCATAAACCAGCTAGAGAAATTCCAATTCTCAGAAACCCAAGTCAACCCACCTGGAAGACAAATAGAGGATGTGGAATGTCCTGGGCTCTTGCTGTAGGTTTGGGAAAATCTAGGCAGCATGTCCTGATCTTGAAGTACTTGAAAAGCCTTGCAAAGAAGCCATCCGCTGCAGTCACATCAAGGTGAGGGTTTCTGTGGGGCCTGTATTTAAATACATATATCCCTGAGCTTCTACCTGTGCCACGCTTGACACAGGGCACCCCCAGAAACCCTACAACATGAGGTGCCTGAAACGCCAGCCAACTGGCCTTTAGGTTCTGTCCCTGAGTCCCTCATTCCTCTAATTCTTCAGCATCTTCCAGAGCAGGAAGCCATTTTTCCTCAGACACAGAAACCTCTTTACAGATAGTTGGCACTGAAACCTCCAACCAAAATCAAAATGAGAGAAGGATGAACAATATTAAAGGGCATGGTCCTGGAGGGGTGGGAGAGTGAGTAGATCCATTTTGTTTTTTCTTCTTTTGGGGTGGGGGGAGGAGTTTAAAAAAAGGTAATATGGGTAGAAAAATTTCAAGTTTAAGAAAAAAGTTATTTGGTAAAGGACTGGGTTTCTTAACACAAGATTTAATAAAACAGAAATGAAGGTAGAAAGATGGCCACCCACATATTTGCTAGGGGCCCACTCTAGGAAGTAGGTAGGAAGGGTCTCTGGAGCTTTGGATCAATAGGCCCAGAGGTTGGGTCAAGTGGGCCTAAAGGCCCTCACTGACTGAGCTAAAGGCTTGGAACCACTGCTCATCTACTTGACATAAGATCATGGTAGCACAAAGTTTGCTAGAAAGCAGCAATGACATCTTGATACATTTAAGGGGGGGTCTGCAGAATATCTTAGGGTCTTGATAACTTTCCCCACAGATAACATGGTTTAATTCATAGGTCATGGGAATTTGCCCTTGTATGTAGTCTCTGATAGATATTCAGGGATAGGAGACCTTAGGGACTATCTTGATTCTAGTCCATTTTCAGAGTACGGGCAACTGACACCAGGAGATGGAGGAGATGATCTGTGGTGTTGGAATTCAGTCTCAGACCCATGGAATGGACTAGAAGGCTTCTCAGAACACAGAGCAGGCATACAAGAGTAAGCCATGGTATATGGCCCCTTTGAGACTCAGACAAGAGATACTGGCCAATTGGAGGATGGGATGTGAGGTAAGGGTCCTAAAAGGTTATAGGTACATTGATACCTGAGAAGCAGATGGGTTTAACTAATTTTTAAAAATCACTTGATTGTTTAAACCCACCCATCCCCCAAGGAAATTAAAAACATAAAGCCAGGAAATACGAGGTTTTGTAAGGCAGCTCTCTATTTCCTGGGGTTTTAAAGTCCTTGCCCAGGATTGCAGCATTACTATTGGATGCTTCTCAAACTTCATTTGTCAGATTATGAGGGGGTGGGGGCAAAGAGGAATGCCCTCCTGGCCAACGGCACACCCAGGAGACTTCAGGAGAGTGAAGGCAGGGAGTCAGACACCAAGGGCATTGTTATCTGGGAGTGTCAGCCCTACAACAGTACTCTCGGAGTGCTTGGGACCCCTTCTGCCTAAATCAATCTCTCCTATTACCAAGGAGGATTGAGGGCAAGGGCCAATTAGAAGATTATCTGGAATGTAGTTGTGAAATGGGTAGAGGTGGGTGGGTGGGAACAGGGAAGGAGGAACAATGGAATCATGAGCCACAGATTTGAATCCTGGCTAGCTTTCTCACTTCCTATATGATCTTATGGAGTGGCCTGAGTTCAGGGGAAAGAACAATGGATTTGTTATTAGAATCTGGGTTCAAATACAGGCTCTTATAGCAAATTACTATATCCTCTCTGGGCCTGTTTCCACAATTATAAAGCAAGAGAAGTAGATTAGACAGCCCCTCTAAGGTCCTTTCTAGATCTAAATCTATTGCCCTATGATCTCTCTGGCCCTCAGTTTTCATTTGTGAAATGTACACCCTATCACTCAGGTCTTAAAGTACTGGAGAAGGGGGCTAATCACTATTCTTTCTTTCTAGGGCCACTTTGGTCCTTAGCCATAGGCAGGAAGGTTCTCAGTGGAGTGTTCTGGACAGGGGAAACTTGGTACTGCTACAGTGACCCCTGGTTTGAGTGTGGAAGGCACACCTAAGTATCATAGGAGATGGCATCATTAGGGTATCTAATTGCCACAGTTTCCTCCTAGCCAAAGTGGCTCAGAACCAGACATTATACATGAGCAAAGAAGTTCCAAACCTTTGCTCAGGACAAAGGAAATTAAAAGAAAAAAATCAGCACAACTCAAGGAGACTGGCTTTCCTCTCCTGAGGCTTTCAAAGCCATATTTTCATGCAGGAAATTTTTGTTCAAAGTGATGGCTGTTGGTGGCAAAAGGTCTAAGGGTGACAAAAGAGAGAGGGATCTGAGACACAGATTTTTTCTTCCACTGGCAAAAAGGCTTCCTGCATTATGGGAAGAATGTTCACACACACAGACACACACACACACACACACCCCCCACCACACACACACACACACACACAGACACACACACAACCCTCCAACCTTTATACCATGTCCTTCAAAACCAAATTCACAAATACATCTAGTGGCTGACCTAATGTCTCTACATCGCTAGCTACACTCCTACCTTTTCATCATAATACCTGAGTTTGCAATGCAACACATTCACTTTACCCTGTTTAAAAACACAAGTCTTCAAAGGACTTGGTGCAGAAGACATTAGCGGCTGTCCACAGGTTAGGCTCCAGTTTGGTACCCTTGTCATTCACTTACACAATTTGCTCCACTCTTCTCCTTTCGGAAATAAAAGGGCCCTTTGTTCAAGGAATTTGCTGTAAATCAGCATTTGGCCAAAATGAATTTGCACAAAAGCAACTCTCAGAACCTTTCTCCTCCCTTCAAAAATGAACACTTTGTTCCATTAAATATTGTATTATTTGGGCCAGTAGGTTCTTATTGATTAGAGAATAATTTTCTTTGAAATTGCAAGCAGACAGAGCAAGAGCTCAGTTTTATAAGAAAAGCAACTGAGAATGGGAGGGAGGTAAGGTGGGGATCCTGGTAGAAGGATCAGCAGAGATTTGACTTCAGCTGCCAGAGCCCACTCACCAGGAGTAATGATCAGAATTGCTAATGGCCCTCTTTTCCTGCTCCAGAGAGGAAAAAAGCAGAGCACTAACCTGCCTACAAGGAGATCACAGTCGCAAAATTCAAGTCAAGAAAACGGGGAAAGCATTTTGAGCTTAGAAATAAACAAACCAAACAGAAATCTTCCCATGGATAATCAAGTGTGTGCATGTACACATTATATATACACATATACATTTGTGTTTTCTACTAATTTCCCCTTCTGAAACCCACTTGTGGGATGGAGGGGACCCTGGGCCCTCAAAGGCTGCTATCAGCACTTAAGCTCTGATTGGCCTGTGTGGAAAAAGCTTCAAGGATGGGCCCAGAAACAAACTGTGTTCATCATTGGAGTAGCAGGCTAAGTGGCCAGAAGGTTGTCTATCAAGGGATAAATACGTTTGGCCATTGCCACTCATGATGTTGTGGAGGTAGAATTCATCCTGATGAAGCATGGAAGTGTGTGTGGATATATACATATATGGATATTTCTATAACCATATATGTGTATATACACACACGTTTGTATACATACACACACATTAGAGGTGATACTGAGTTATATGTGCTTACTGGATTTGGGGAACACATGCTATTGGGGAAACTCTAATTTTCCAATCCAGGGAGAAATATAACATGATAGCTCTGCTGGTCCCAGCAGTGGTTATATACCCGTAACATCTCATTCCATTACAAAGGATTAAAGGCCAGAACAGACTACCCAGAAAAGAGGATCAGGTCACCTGGGAAGATTTGCAAGACTGAGCAAGAGAGCAAACACGGCCTTCTACTGAACAGGTTTCCATAAGCCTGTGTTCACATAGGAGAAGGTCTAGTCCAAGTATGCATGGTAACTGGCCTAGTTTTAGGTCTGATACAAATCATCACCCCAGAACCTGAGGGCAGCTTGGGGTGCTCCAAAGTCTATTAGTCCCAGCTCATGGAGGGTGTGACCTATCCTGAAAAAAATGTGAGGTAGTTTAGAAAGTCACACCTCCCTGGCCAGGGCATTTAGCAAGACAGCAGCATGGGGAAAGTCAGGGCTAATTGGCCTAATTCACAGAACTGCAGAGTTGGAAGGGATCTTTGAGTATATCTAGTCCAACTTTGATCTGAAGCGGGAATCCCCTTCATGACACCCCCAAAGAGGCATCCAATTTCTGTATAAATAATTGGTAAAGGAATTCACTACCTAGCAAGACAGTGCATTTCACTTGGAAACTATTTTTTCATCTCAAGTCCTAGTGCTCGAAGGGAACCCTGTTCCATCTTTGTGTATCTTTTCAACCTCATGCGGCAATGAGAGGCAGGCCTCCAGGATGTTGCAGATAGCTCTAGGCCTCAGAGAAAAGTCCTTTCTAAATCCAATCAGAGCAGTCACAGGCAGTATAAGTAGGCCTATTGCTCTAAATTGCTCCCCTCCCACTTTAAATACAAGCCCTACCTAGGTAGTGGAGGAAAAAGCACCCTTGGTGTTCTAACATTTCATACCATTTCAAAGTAGAGGAAGCAAAAATGAAGAAAAGGGGAAGAATCAGTTTTAAGGTTCAAGATTACCTGAGCCTTGTCTCAGTGCCTGTGATCAACTGGTCTTTTTAACTGCCTAGTATAATTCTGATACTTCCAGGGAGAGAGAAAAAGTGTGTAGGTTTGGAGAGATGAAGAAGGGGAAAGGGTTAGAAAAGTTCTGATGATAGGCTGGTTAGCTATTCCACACTAGTCCAGGGGTGAGACAGGTTGATGGTTACCTGGGAGAGTCCTTATCTGTGCCAGAGCAGGGCTGGTGTCCTATCTAGCTGGGTATCCCTAGTGTCTGGCAGGAGGCCTTGAAGGCATTTAATCAATGTTTGTTGGGTGACCAGGATGATATCTGCAAAGCACTCTGTTATTCTCTTCTCTCATTCACTTAGATAACATTTTACTTTGGTGACAAGACTATGAATTCAATGAGGGGCAGGTGTGGTATTGGATTTAAACTCAGTCTTTCCCCAAATCCTCAACCTAGAGTTCTGAACAAAGGAGGCCTTTAAATGTTTGTTGTGTTGTACTGCAATGGAATGGAATTTGATGACCATCCGCAAGGCTCTGAAGAAAGCAATGGAATATTCCAAGGCCAAGGAAGGAATGGCTCTCTCTTCAGATCTCCAGTCTGGCAGAGAAGGCAGCACTCTGGAGGACTTCCTGCACAAACTTCCTCCCTTCTCCTTGAAAAGGTGGCTATTTCAAATGGTCATCTGAACAAAGATGTCGAAAGAAGATTCTGGCACTCGAACCTGGAGTATCTCTACAGACTAACCCCCCCATCTGCTTCCCTGGATTTTAGCTTCCTCCTCAATGGAGAGAGAGGTGTTTGGAGTTGGGAAGAAGTTTAAGATCCAATGTGGTATATAAGTGACAAGAATGTCATATATGGAGTCAAGCGGTCCCAGGGATTCATACTGTCTTTGCTATCTGATACCTGTGTAACCCTCAACAAGCTCCTTCCTTTCTCTAGGCATTAATATCTTCCTCTTTAAAATCCAGGGGTTGGACAAGCATAAGCTGGATAACCATTTGTTGAGGATATTGTCAAGGGAAAAATGGGCCAAGGGACTGCTGGGCTAGATGGTCCCTCAGGTCCCTTCCAACTCTAATATTCTATGACTACAAGATCTCCAAGCTCCCTTCCAGCTCTCAATCCACTGGTCTTAGGATGAGCTCATTTCAAAGGCCTTCCTTCCCAGGGATGAATTTAGCTAGCTGACTGGCTGGCTAAACTATGCTCTGCCCACCTTGATTCTAACCTTATATCAATTTTTAACCAACAAAAAACCCCAACCCACCTCCCCAGGATTGATGACAGGCATATGTTTGCTGGTAGAAAAAGGCAGTTTGCTCTCTAGCTCAAACCTGTGAGGTCTGTTGAGAAAATAAGGGAAAAGTCAGTACTTGAATACCACCTTTTCCTTGAGGTAGTCTTAGTCAACACTATTGAAATAGTTAGCTCCCCCCACCCCACCCTCACCCCTCAAATATAAAGAAGAACAAGACCTAATTAATGACAACATTGTAACATTAAACATTCTCACATTCTGTAAACTGCAAGGAAATGCATCTTTAAATTCATACAGAAGTATGTGCATTGTGTTGAAGGTCATACATTCAACTCTGTCGTGAAATAAATATATAGAAAATGAGTTTTTAAAAAAACAACAAACAAACAAAAAAGATTCATGCTAGAGGGGCAGTGTGGGCTGCCTCCATCCTGGTCTCGGCTCTCCTGGTTTTTCCTTCTGAGCCTCACGCTCCCCCTGGCACAGGGCAAGGCAGGGGAGCTGGCTGGGTGGGCTCATTCCTTGCTCCCACTTGTCTTGCAGGAGTGCAGAACAGCTTTAAAAAGCAGCGGTAGCTGCTCCAGCGGCACATTCACCATCTTTCCTGGGGGAGGAGGGGGGAAGAAAGAGGGAGGGGAAGAGAAGCGAATGAGTTACTGCAAAACTTGTCTCTCTTCTCCAGGCAGTGTTTTAGAGGAGACAGGCCACAGAAACATAAGGGGATGTCCCAAAGCTCTGGCAAGTCTTGTGGAAGAGCCTTGAGAGTTTGTTAGAGCTTTCTCTGAAGCCTTGCATTCATTTCTCTAGGTCATTCTGTCAGAGTTGGACATGCCTTTACAATATAGAATGTTAGAGATAGGAGGACTCTGAGAAAATAGATAAAATGTTAGAATATACACAGAATATGAGAGAGAGAAGGGTCTTTAAAAGACAGACTGTGAGAAAGGGACCTTTGGACATAGAACGTTACAGCACACACTGTTAAGAGATAGAAGGGATCTCTGAGTAGAGAACACTAGAACACTAAACACTGAATTTTAGCAAACAGAATGTTACTGATATAAAGAAGAGCTGTTGGAACTCTGAATGTTAAGAGTTAAAGGGTCCTTAGAAATCATCTTGTCAACTGCCTTCATTTTACAGATGAGAGAACCAAGGCCCAGGAAAAAACAAGCAACTTGATCAAAGTCTCATAGAGGCAAAGCTGGGGCCAAGTCTCCTGCCTTCTAGTCACATGCCAAAAGAGAGGGAAAGGAACAACAGAGAGAGAACTAAGAGCTTTCTTTGAAAATGCCTAGATTAAGGCCTTGCTGGTGATGGGTGGTTGTGGGGAAAGGGAAAATGGAGTCAAGAGAGGGGGAAAAATAGAAGAGGAAGAGTGAAAAGGGGAGGAGGGAAGGAGAGGGAAAGAGTTACCTGCAATATATCGTATCTCTGGTAAACACATCATTAGATCAGGAAAACGATTTGGCTGATGAGGGTACTTATACTCAGTGAAATCCTGGCAAATATACCAGTACCTCTTGTTCAACTGCTCCAGCTGTGAGGCGTTTGTCAGGCCCCTGATATCTGAGGATGTGCAACAAAATGGTTATAAAAGGATCTTTAGGCTGATAAAGAAAAAAAAAAGATACACACATATATGTATATATGTACATATGCAGATTAAGAGGGAAACATGAGGACCATGTTCAAGTATCTGCAGGGAAAAGTTTGGAAAAGGGACTTACACTTGTTTTCCTTGGTTCCATAGGATAGAACTAGGAACAATGGGTGGAAATCACCAAGAGAAAGATTTTGGTTCAATATAGGAAAAACTTCTTAAAAGAGATGACCAAGACTGAACTGAACCACGCTCTGAGTGACTATAAGCATCCCATCACTGAAGGTATACAAATAGAAGTTGAGTGATCATCTACTGGGGATATTGTAAAGGAATTTCCGCCTCAAGGGAGGGGCTGAACTACATGCCCTCTGTGGTTGCTTTTAGCTCTGAAATTCTGATTCTGTTCTTTACAGAGTTATTTAGATACATTTTGAGAGGGGTAGCCTTATGTGATTTACTTAAGAAAGCTGGATTCAAGTCTCAGGTCAGCCATTTACTATGTAAGTAAACTTGGGCAAGTCAGGCCATCTCTCTGAGACTTAATATTCTTCCTTTGTAAAGTGGGAGTGAGAAAACCTATATACTTAACTCATGGGGTCATTTTTGAATTTTTTTTGGTTAGTCTGTGCTTGGCAAACATTATTAAACAGGTTCATTTCCACATACACAGGAGAAAAGACAATGGATCGAAAAAAGATTGTACATGAAGTCGCTAATCTCTATTATGTAGAGTCTGACTTTACAAACTCAAAAATGTTAGTGTCAAAGCTGTCCTGCCCCTCCTGTTTTCTTCAGCATTTAAGAAAAATGCTACTACCCTCTTCTCTTTTTCATTTTTCTTTTGTATCTTTATCATGAATCCTCCTCTCCTTCCTAAATTTAAAATGAACAAAAAGCCCTCCCTTGTAACTAATAAACACATTTAAGCACAATACAGACACTGGATGTGTATGCATATGTTAATCTGCCCCTCAAGTGTCCTGACTTGTCTCAAATGGACATTGTGAGGAAAGTTCTTTGAAATAATAGTTCTAAAGAGATGGGAGTTATTCTTAATTATTCTGAAATAACATTCTCATTCTTTCTGAGAGGGACTGGGCTTTGCCCATGGGACATTAAGTAGCATAAAAATGAACAAAAAAAGTTTAAAGAAAGGCTCATATGGAACAGAAGTGGCCTGCTTAGAGAACATGTGACTGAGAATTAATAATGACAGCATCCTGTAAGGGTATAACATCCCCCACTTTTCAAGTGTACAGCATTTGCCACATTCTCCACAGACAGGCAAAAAGACTTTCTTAATGTCACACCAAGTGGTCGAACCAAGACTAACAACATCTATGTGGAAAAAGTGACAAAAATGTTATTATTCCTGTCTCATAATGGGAAATTTAAGTAGTCTGCCCAAGGTCTTATGGCTGATGGGTGGTAGATCCAATGTTCACAAGACCCTTTGAGTTAGGGAGTGCAAACATCATTCTCTTCATGTGACAGATTGGGAAACTGAGGATCTAAGAGGTACACTGACTTGTCCAGGGTCACAGAACTAGTAAATAGCTGGGTCTTGAAAATAAATCTTCCGATTCTTAGTCTTCTGTTGTTTCTTCTTCTTTTTTTTTTTTTTTAAATCACAATACCTGTGTAATAAATGGTATAGTAGAAGTTTACTCCTGGAACACATAGCCCAAAGCCTGAAAAGGAGTGTTTTAGAGTTAACAACTAAAATAAAAAGTATGCCACGTGCCTTTCCAATGGAGAGTAACATACAGGAGAGGGGAAACAGAATGCTTCATTCATCTACAAACAGCATTTTTGTGCAATACCGTCGTGCTATGATTGGGCTTTCAGAACAACTGGCAATCTGTCACATCAGCCTTATCTAGGCCAGCTTCATCAGTCACTCTGTTCTTCCTCAGCTGCTAGTAAACTCGGGACGTATTTTACATGACGCATGTACTGTCCTTGGTGTCTATGTTTAAATGCATTAAAATGGACTAAACAAAGTGGAGTCTCTTCCTTCCTCCATGAATTATAGGATTGCTGCATTTCAGTTTTCGAAAAATACTAGATGACTTTCCCTGTATTAAGGGGACCATGAACCTGTTATGTCTGTGTCCTTGGATGTGAGAATACTTGAACTAGAAGAAAACTTAGCAGTTGTCTAAAACCACAGAAATCAGAGCATCTTCCAGAAGAGGAAACTGAGACTAGAAAGAAATGACTTGACCAAGACCATACAGTAAAACAGTAGTCAACATCTGAATCCAGGTTTTTTGACTCCCGAGTCCAGTGTTCTTACCACAATACCATAGCTACAACCATGACCTGTAACAGAAATGTCCTCTGTAACACTTCAAAAAATGGACCATCTAGCCTCTGACTGAAGACCTCCAAGGATAAGGAACTAACACAGGACATCAGGCACTACAACATGCCCATCTCCGAGGGCTGCCTGTTGCGGGGTTAGACAGCCCTCACTGTCAGCACTGAGCCAGAGAACTCGCCTCTCTATAATTTGCCCTCCACCACTCCTGGTTTGGTTTTCTGGGGCCAAGCAGAAAAAAATGGAACTGCTTTTTTACCTGACAACCCTTCAGATATTTTACTATAATGATGATATTCATTTCATCTTCCTTCCCCAGCTTTTGCTTCAGGCTAAAACACCCCTAGTTATGTTGATCACCCCACTTCTGGCATGGGGCCCATGGTTGGAAGATTCTTCTTCTTCTGGATACACTTGACCAGAGAGAGTCTGACCAGGCTAGACAACAGTCAGGGATGGCCCTTGACCTAGACACTATACTTCTGTGTATGCAGTTTTGAGGTGACTCTAGCCACTATGTCACACTGGTAACTTACCTTTAGGCTGCAGGTCACCAAATCTCCAAAAGTGACTTGGACATCTGCCTCAACCTAAACTTCTGCAGTTAATTTTGTTGAACCCAAGGGTGGGCCTTGATATTTTTTTTCCTTTTGAATTTCACCTCTTTAGATCTAATTTAAGGATGCTGGTCCCACTTGTAAGCTAGTAAAGGAGGGGCAGGTTTGTTATCAAGGTAGCAGTTAATTCTGAAAAAGGCCTTGTCCCCACACTCACCTTGATTGAGGAAGTTGATGGCTTTCATGCAAGCATACTCCTCATTGCTGACTTTCAGCTGGTGAAACTTTCGATACAGGTAAATAAGTCGCTCCATCACCTCCATCCCTTCTTCACTAAATCTGTAGGGAAGATGAGGACATACATTACAGGAGGTACATCGGCTACGGCACAAAGGAAAATTGGGGGGCGGGGCACAAGTGATAGATTCAGAGATGTAGTACACATTAGAACATATATCGTTAAAATATAGAACTAGAAGATCCCTTAGAACATGATATGGTAGAACCAAAAAGGGAAGCAGCTATCACTTAGCAAAGTTCTTTATTTTATAAATAGGATGATCGTGAGTAAAACAGATTTAAATAACCTGCCCAAGGTCACACAGTTATTGAGTAGAAATGGTAGAGATTCTAGTCTAAATCTTCTCATTCTACATTCAGTGACTTTAAACTCTATTACGATGCCTCCTTTTTTTTTTTTTTTAAAGCAATCGGGGGTTAAGTAACTTGCTCAAGGTTACACAGCCAGTTATTTTTGTGTGGGTGCCAAGTATCTGAGGCCAGAACTGATCCCAGGTCTCCCGACACTGGGGCCAGCACTCTTACTTACTGCGCTACCGGGCCGCGCCCCTACAATGCCTTCTTCTTGAGGCCAAACCCCTTCCCACTTCTTCCATCACCAATAAACCTTGAATCCTTCCATCCTTCACACTGCTGTCTGATGAATTTCTCTAATGCACAAATCTGCTCCTATCAATTCCAGTGCTCAAAATCTATAAATGGATTCCCCTGTAACTAACTGAATAGAGTCTGAAGGCTAGACTATGGTATTTGAGGTCCTCCTCCACAACCAACTTACTTCTAAATCTTATGAGGTTTACCTTACACTACTATTCCTTAAACCACAGGCAACATGTCTCAACCAACGTGGATGGTATATAATCCCCTTCCTTACATTCAGAATCATGAAAGATAGAATGCTTGAGCCAAAAGAGATTGATCTGAGCCCACAGAATATAAAAGATAAAGGACAAGTGCTAGTCAAGAAGACTGCCTGAATGGAAGCAGACTAGTCCAGTTCCCACATACTCACTTCACTCAAAATCTCAAATCACCAGACAAAATAATGATCAAGAAATTCAATGAAGCAATGAAGTGGCCACCCTTCACTAGAACTGCAACAAAAAGTCAGCCAAAATTCTGGTGCAACAGGAAAGGGGGGCCATCAACAAAGCCAGGGCCAGTGTATGTAAAGAAATGGGCTTCCTTTCAGTGCAGGCAGAAAGACTGAAGGGCTTCCCTGAGAAATCTCCAGGGTGGTCAGAATCCCATCATGGGGATCTTGGAAGGCCCAGGGAATAAGAGTGACCAGGGCAGCACAGCAGTGCTGAGACCAGGATAGCCCAGGCACATCAGGGGGACTCTAACACTGACCCTCAAGGATCCAAGGTGGGGGGCGGGACCTAGCTGCAGAAGATGGAGGTCAACACAAGAATTCAGGGCAAGATCAACCAGGACCAACGACCTAGCCAAAAAGCACAACATGGGCTATGGCCTGGTCTTGCCACAAAGTTTCGATTCAAGAACTAAAACTGGAAAGATGAGTAAAACAAAGAAAATATTGGCCAGTATTTGAAAAAATTACTGTAAATCTAGATACCCCAAAACCCAGCCTAAAAGTAGAAAGTAACTCAGTAACAACTGTAAGTAGATTCAAAGGAAAAGAAATGATTTTTCTGTATGTAATTGATTACATGATAACTTAGAAGCATAAAAGGAAGACATAAAAATATTAAACAAAAGCTTTTGAGGAAAGAACTAGAAGAACAATTTGTTTAGAAAAGTGGCATTCTCCTAGAACAAAAAAAATTAAAACAAAACAGAGATTGAAAAATAATAAAAGAAAATAACAGAGCATTGGAGAATAACAACAATGAAAAAGAACTGGGGAAAAAAAAACAACAGACCTAAAAATTGGAGATGAATTTAAGAATCATGGACTCTCTGAAAACCGTGATTAAAACAAAAGTCTAGACACACTATTTCAAGAAATAGGAAAACTACACAGATCTGTTAGAACTAGAAAGTAAAGTTGGGACAGAATTCACCTGAAATAAACCTCAAAGAAAATATCCAAGGAATTTCAAATTCAAAACCCAGAGCTTCCACATCAAAGAAAAACACAACAGCTATAAGCTCCATGAAGGAGTAGCATAGTCACACAACAGTTGGCAGTTTCTACTATAAACAGGAAATCTTGGAATATATTCCAAAAGGCAAAACATAAATGCCCACAAACAAAAGTAACTGACTCTGCAAAGCTGAACATAATATTCTGGGGGAAAATGTAGATCTTTCATGGAAGAGAGGACCTTCCAGCACTTCTTTAGAAAAGACCAGAGCTCACTCTTAGCATTAGAGCTGAGTAGGAACTTTGAAATAGAGACACTAGAACCAAAAGAAATCTAGAAGGGTAAATATATTTGAGCAAATGGAAGGGGTTGAGTGATGATGGAGGGCTAACATTCTAACAGAGGAGAAGAAACGAGTTTCCCTTTAGAACCTTAGTGTCTTCAAAGAATATTGAGGGAGTTAATGAAAAACAGAGGAGACCTGGGGGGGGGGGGGGAAGGGACTGGCAGCATGTGTTCAGAGAGTTTTAAGAGGGCAAAGAGAAGGGAGAGTGAAAAAATACATTGGTGTAGAAAGATGAAGAGGGGTACAATGGAGGTGGCACAGTGAACAGAGCACCGGCCATGGAATCAGGAGGACCTGAGTTCAAATACAGCCTCAGACACTTAACTTAGCCATGTGACCTTGGGCAAGTCATTTAACCTCAATTACCCTGCCTTCCCCCCTCTAAAAAGCAACAAAAAAGAAGGGGTACAACTTACTATTTCTCATAATGGGTGGGCTCATTGAGAAGAATAACAAGAACACTTGGAGAAAGAAGTGGGACATATATGTATCAGATGAGCCTTATTCCTATATGGAGCAGACAAGGAAGGTTGGAAACACACACACACACACACACACACACACAGAGTTTGGTCTAGAAATATATTAAACTCAACAGGGAAACAAATGGGGATAGTGAAGAGTGAGGATAAGAGGGAAGGAATAATTACAAACAAAATAAACTTCCCGATCCTGAAGTAGGGGATTAAAAGGTTAAAAAAAATGCAGAACTAGAATGGAAGGGGCTACCTGTCAGCTGGGGAATGGCCGAACAAACTGTGGCATGTCAATATAATGTAAAGATGAATTTGGAGAATCCTAGTTAGTATGAACTGATCATAGTGAAGTGAGTAGGATTAAGAGAACAATTTACATAAGAACAAGAATGTAAAGAAAAACAACTTCAAAAGCTTAATTACTCTGATCAATAGAAAAATATGGAGTCTGGGACCGTAAAATACTAGAAAACTCAAGGGACTTTAGAGATCAATTAGTCCAAGTTCCTCATTTTTTATATGTGAAAACTTTACCCACAGAGTAAATAAATTATGACTAATATGACTTTGGAAGTTTTGTGTCTTATCCCTTAGTGGTTCAAGTTTTCTCACACTTTACATCTAATCCAGGAACCAGTTGGCGTCCTGGTTCTGGGAATTTTTTCTGGCTGTCCCCATGCCTGGGAATGTAAGTCTCAGATAAAAATGCTTCTAAAGTGTAGTGCCTTCCTTCTTTAACACAGCTTGTTGGTACATATCTGTTTGTTTGTTGTTTCTTCCCCCATTAGATTGTGATCTCCTTAAGGGAAGGGACTGCCTTTTCCCTCTTTTGGTATCCCCCAGTGCCTGCAGGGCACATAGTAAGTGTTTAATAAATGTTTATTGATTTAGGATAGGAACCATAATTTAGACAAATTTTGTATCTATCCCTGTACTGGAGTGCATGGCTTTGCACTGCATGGTAGGCAAGAGTCAAATAGATGTGTGTTAGGTTAATGAGTTACACTTCCATAGCATTTTTTTCAGTTTACAAAGCACTTTATTACAACAGTCCTATAAAGGTACATTAGTTTAAATGTTATTATTCCATTTCTCAGTTAGGAAAGCTCAGGCTTACAGAGAAGAAATGATTGGATACGGCTTAGTGAGCAACAGACCTGATTCCCCTAAATCCAACTCCTGAGTCTCGGGTCACATTGCTAATTACTGGTAAAATTGAGATTTGAACAGTGGCCCCATGATTCAAAGCCAAGAATTGGACTCTTTACATTATAATGCGCTGTTTGTTGTCATATGGCATTTACGGTGAATTCCTTCAAACCATTTCCAAAGGCTATGTGTTAATGCCATCACGTAACTTTTTCTTTATGTCTAACACTCACAATCTTGCTGTGATGCACTGGAAAAGTACTGAGTTTGAATCTGAGAGACACTTGAGGTAGAACCCTTGTTCTGTTACTTACTTGTATGTACCTGGGCAAGTCACTTCCCTACCCTGGGCCTCAGGTGTCTCATCTAGAAAACAAGGAGGAGAGACTAGATGATTGATAAGGTCCCTTATAACTCTAAATTGCATACTTCGAAGCTACTTCTCTGAGGTTCAGTTTCCCATTCTGTAAAATGGAGATTTTACTTGTAATACCCACCTACCTTATACAGTGTTGTGAAGATCAAATTAAATGATATGTTTAAAGCACTATATAAACATTAACCAGCTCTTGCTCCTGCTGAGACGAATTGCTGAATTTTAGAACTGGAAGTTCCCTGAGAATGTAACTCCTGGGTCAGAGGGGCCTTTGGGCATCATCTTGTCCAAACCTTCCATTTCACAGAGGTAGAAACACAGGCTTAAAAGACATGAAAAGATTTGTCCAAGGTACTACAGCTAGCAAGTTTTAGAGTTGGGACTTGAATTCATGTCTCCTTACACACAATGCAGCAATCTTTTTATTAGTAAAAGCGTGCAGTTGATATTCTGATCGATTACAGTCAATATAATCAGAAGTCAGTTTGAAGCTTACTATACACCTGCCTGTTTCTTTTCCCTTCTACAAACACTGGAAACGTTAGGGCTTGAATTAAGAAAACAACCCTGACAGAGAAGACCAGTCCATTTCTGCTTCTGATCTGTCATCCCAGGCCAATTGCTTTGCCAGGTGGAAACAATATTCAGGGTCACAGGTGGGAGCTCTTAAGAACCAGGGGAGAGATTACAGACAAATGGGGGAGGCAAATCCTTCCCTGGGTGAGGAGAACTTGGAAGGCAAGGAGGAGGAGGGCTGCAACAGCAGACGCACTAGCAGGAAGCCTAATGTTTTCAAATCAAAGAGAATACCAGGGCATGGAGAGGTGGGTTAAGACAAGTTACAAATACTCCTTGGAGCCAAGGACTTCATCTCCATCATCATTATCAACACTGGATTTGGAGCTGGCAAACCAGGGGTCAAATGTTAGTGCTTCCAGTCACTCCCTTTATGCTGTGGGACAAGTCACTTTGCTTCTACAGCCCTCAGTTTCCTTCAAAGTTAAATTAGGGGATTGGACTAAACCATCTCTAAGGTCCCTTCTTGTTGTACATACTGTGAACCTTCTTATCATCATCAAGAGATTAGGAAAGCATTTTGCAAATTGAAAGTTCGAAGTGTGCTATCATCATCATCATCATCATCATCGTCACTGATTTTCATCATTCAGTACTTGACATGATTCTCTGGTAACATTTCATCGTTTACTGGAATTGATGTCTTTCTCATTGTGGATGGAGGTAACCTTGCACTCCCTTGGAGGTCATGTCAACAGCATGTAAGTTCTGACAGGTGGAAAGAACTGGTGAAAGCCTGTGTTTCTGTAATCTAGGTAAATTGGCAGAGACCCATTACAGAAAAATGAGTGAACAGATCAAGAAATCTTCTGGCACCAGTGACTCATGAAACCAAGAAACTGAAGGGTTGGAACTGACATGAGTGGGAAGACCACAGATGAAATCATAGATCTTTTGTAGTACGGACAATTAATATGAAATTCATAGAATGAAGTTGCTTTTAATAGGCAACTGTTAATTGAAAAGGCCCCCTAGCAATAGAATTTTCTTATATCTATAGCATTATAGGATTTAGAGCTGGTCAAAATCCTTATAGCATCGAATTTTAGAACTAAAAGGGAACTTAGAACAGAGAATGTCAAAATTGGAAGAGCAAACTGTAAGAAGAAACCATGTAATTCAATCTTCTCATTTAAAAGAGAATTACAGTTAATTGCAAAGATGTGAAGTGACTTGTCCTGGGTCACACAGCTATTAACTCATGCAGCTGCAGCTTGAATCAAGATCCTCTGATTCCAAACGTGGAAGCTCAACCCAGTCAGCGTGCCTTAACGTTTCTGGGCTGTTGAGAGAACCTCCATTCTGCTGCACAGTGAGGCTTGCTCTGACAGGAAAGTAACAGAAAGCTTCTGAGTAGGGCATTAAGATCCTAACTTTCTAACATGTCCATGGAGAAGAAAACACTTGTAAACCATCAAGTGCTACAGAAATGGGAAATGTTATTACAATGATTGAAGGTTCCTTTCTCTAGCCCCTCTTCCAACCTTCCTGGGAGCTGAAAACAGCCACTGACCATTGGCTGTTTGCCCCAGTGAGCTCTGCCTCATCTCCGTACAAACTCGACTGCTGTTTCCACACCTCCCCTTTTCAAACAAAGCCGCTCTCTGTTCTGTGGGGCACCGACTCTTCCCCAGCTCTGGCTTTCCTCCTCCACAGGCTGCCTCCGCCTCAGGGTTCTGACATCCACATAGCCTCTGGCTACAAATTATCAGGATTCAAAGCAAAAAAAAAAAAAATAAAAGCTAAGACAAACAAAGTCTTTCTTCTTTTCCCCATTCCTGTCCACAAGTATAACAGGACAAGGAAAACATTCTCGGCAGGTTCTCCAAAAACCACTGGACCATTTCATCAACAATTGAAACTGACATCGAATAAATTATGTCTCATTAAGGGTGTTGGGAGACCAATTCTCTTCTGAAATGTAGTGCCCAGTACTGGATACAATATTCCAGATCTAGTTAAGCCTCAATTTTTTCCTCTGTGAAATAAAGGGGATTAGACTAGATGGTTTTAAAGTTCCTTTCAGCCTGGGCATTCTAAATTCTTCATTCTAATACTCAAGGTTTGGAGGTCCCTTGAAAGAGGGGCCCTACTAAGTGCCTTTTCTTCTAACATTCTAAGGTCTCTTCTAGCTCCAATAATCATGACTCTATGATACTCTATTTCTTTACAACTATCTGTGTGTGCTCATTGCCAAAAGATGTCAAGTGAATCTAATGGGTCCAAGACAGAAAAGTCTTCCATGGCTCCATAACTTATTTCCATGAGTGGGTTTAGAAAAAACAAACAACTAAGGGAAAATAAAAGAAAAATGTACATGCCAGTTCCCTGAGCTTAGTGAATGGGGTCTTGAGAGAGGCAGCAGGATACAATGGGGAAAGAACATTATGCACAGGCTTAAGGCTCTGCTTGGCCACTCGCTGCTTCTGTGACTGGGCAAATCATTCTCCCTTTTCAGCTTCAAGTTTCCTTTTCTGAAAAATGGGGCAGATAATCTTCATAAATACTCTCTACAGGTTATTGTGGGAAAACTATTCATAAATCTTAGTACAGAAGTAAAAATTGTCATTATTATTCATTTGCCTATCCTGATTACTACTTCTCAGGAACAGGCAAAAAACTGAGCCTATCCCTCCGACGAAGGCTAAACAACTTGTCAGAAAATCAGTAAAGACAAGTCTTTGAATCAGGTTCTTATTAAATGCTGCATCATCGAAGGCAAGTCATTCTACCCTTCTGAGCCTCAGTTTCCTCATCTGTAAAACAGGAACAAACACGCTTGTACTACCTACTTCATAAAGTTGTTGTGAGGAAAATTACTTTGGGATCTGTAAGCTGCCATACGAACAAGGAGTGGTGATGTTAATGATGATGATAATGATGAAGACTACCATGGTCTTGATTTGGCAGTTTAGGAGCAAAAGCACAGAAGCCAAAATGAACCATTAAAAGAGAGCTAGCAGTCTTAGCAGCAAAGCTCAGAAGAGCTCATTAGGGCCAGGAGCAGTCTCGGGCTGGTGCTATAATCTGCTTTAAATCAAACTCACTAAAGTTTCACTCTTTGATAAGAGACTGATTAAGGAAAATAGAGACCGTAAATTTGTTCTAATATTAGCAATGCAAAAAGAAATGAATTGCTCAGACAGTTGAAACTCTTTTTCACTTGCAAATTGTTAAAAGGTAAAGATGCATCTGGGCAGGGCCTGGGGAGGAGAGGGAGCAGGAGAATAAAGAAAGAGCCGTGGCCTATTCAATGTATCAGGCTCATACTTTAATCCTAGGAGCACACACTGCCCAGAACAAGAGTGTGTGCATTTTACACAGTGAAACAACCTGGTAACTTTCATTCTCAGGCTACTGCCCTCTAAAGTCCCTCAAACTTATGTTCATTTCTATTGACAAGGAACTCTATGTTGTGTAATCTTTGGCAATTGGATTGGTCCCCCTGTGCCTCAGTTTTCTCACCTGTAAAGTGAGTACTAGAATATCTCTAAGAGTCTATCTAGCTCAAACATCTGTACTTCAAGGTCCATTAGAGAGCTACCATCATTCCATGGTCTGAAGTCCCTTTTAGTTCTACACTTTTTTGTTCTAAAATTCTAGAAACCTAGATTTGGGGAGAAAAGAGCAAAAGATTCAAATCCCATCTTTAATATTAGCTTGTATGGAAGGCTCAGTTTCTTAATCTAAAAAAATAGAGATAGAAAAATATGTAGTACCTAGCTCACAGGACTAGGGATAATCAGATAAGAACATCTATAAAATACTTTGCAAAGCACTACAGAAATGCCAGCTGTTATTATTTTGGTCTGAGGTCCCTAACACCTCGTGTTTGAAAGTTCCTGCTAGTGTTAAAGTTCTATGGTTCTAATGGACATTTTCATGATCCCTAAACCAGATGCAGGACTAGAACATACTTATTAATTCCTTCTAAACAGGTTGATTCCACTAAGGAAAAAAAAAACCTCTTGCTATCTGGTCTCATTGTCTCTCATTATGTTCTTGTTCCCCCTAATTCCAGAATAACACTGGGGCCAGAGGGAGTACTGGGCCTCACTAAGCTCACATCCCCAGAGAACACAGACTGCCAACAGCTCCATGATATCCCCTGACCTGTGAAGTGACTCCAAAAATTCATCACCCTGGAATGAACAGCGCCCAGCAGCTGACCCTGCAGAGAACTCCAGGCATGCCAAATGCAAACAAGGAGGGCTGGCAGCCATCTAAGCAGACCCTGACAATATTAGGATAGGCCGTCTGCTATCCAAACACTTGGCTGCCCAATGCTAGGTCTGAAGAAGACCAATAAAAGGGATGAAAATAATGAATTAGCATCTCTGGCACTGGTTAGGTCACTCAGAACATCAGATAGCTTTGTTTACTAGACAGAGTGTCAACTTGGTTAAAAATACTGTCATTTATATCTGCCCCCCAACCTCTACCCCAGCCTTTAAAGATCATTTATAATGGAATATTATAACAAGGTCAGGAAGACCCAAACTTCTCCTTTTATTAGCCTCCCATAAAAGATGCAAGTGCAAGAGCTTACAGATCCAAAGCCTCCATTGGGGGCCTTCTCTTCTCTCTCCATTTTCTCCTGGTAACTAATCAGTTTCCATTGATTTATTATCTTGATGAAGATGAGTTAGTAAGTACTATATATCCAGCCCAGTGCCCTGAGCGCTGGTACCACATTACCAACTGCCTATTGGACATTCCAAACTAGATAGATGTTCCAGAGACACCTCGGACTCAACATGTCCCAACCAGAACTTATTCTCTTACCCCTCAAACCCATCCCTTTTCCAAACTTCCCTATTTTTGTCAAGGATACCACCATTCTTCCAGTCACTTGATTTTGTAACCCTGGCATCATTACTAACGCCTCACTTTCTCTCCTCCCAAAGATCCCATCAGTTAACAAATCTCATCATTTCCACTTTCACAGCATGTCTTACAATTGATACTTTCACTCTACTCACAAGGCCATTACCTTAGCTCAGTTCTGTGTCACTCCTCACCTGGACCACTGAAATGGCCACTTAACTGTTCTCCCTGCCTCAAACCTCTCCTTATTCCCATCCATCAACCCACAAAGTTGCCAAAGTAATTTTCCTTAAGCACAGATATGACTATGTTGTTGCTGTTGTCCATCCTTACATTTCTGAAGGGGACTAATGACATCACAGGGCGATGTCTTGACTTGCTCGTGAAGTGGATTTAAGTGAGGCAGAGTTGCACAAAATCATCAGCCTCACTCTCTTCCTGAGTCACTGAAGTCCAGTGACAAGACAAAGGTCAAAATGATGTTCTGGGATGCCATGGATAACCACTGTTTCTTTGATACCTGACCAAGCTCTAAGTCCTTCAGCCACAGAACAAATTGTTCTCAATCACACATTCTGCTGGGAGAAGTCTTCTCATGCTTGGGTGGGGGGGGGGGGGTAGACATCCTCCTAACTCATTGATGGATTTGAAGCCTGTTGTTACCCTTAACCTGGTTTAGCCCACTTGCCAAAAGGGGGTGAAGCCACAGTGCGTGCTACAGCTTCTTGGAGTCACAGGTGGGAGCTGGATGAATCAGGTGGACATCAAAAGTGGATGAGAAGCTTTTAAAAAGGTTTGGCAGTCCTAATACCCTTTTACTCAAATTCTAGTGGCTCCTTATTGCTTCAGGGATAAAATAAACTCTGGATTGGCCTATAAAGCCCTTCATAACCTGGTCCCACCTATCTTTCATTCTGTCTGCTACTTCCCTTCCTGCATGTCATGGTTCGGCCAAACTGGCCTTTGTGCTCTTTCTCACATGCAAGCTCCAGCTCTTGTCTCAATGGCCTTTGCAGAGTCCATCTCTATTTCCTTATTTCCTCTTTATTTCCTATATCACTCCTTATTTCCAACTCCTAAAATGCCACATTCCCTTTAAGAGTAGATCCAATACCATCTTTTACACTAAGCCCTTTATGATCCACTCTATTGCTGCTAGTGCCTCCGTGACTGCCTTGTATTTATTTTGTCCCTATTCTGTATACACTTACCTACCGTGTTTCCCCGATAATAAGACACTGTCTTATTAAATTTTTGGACAGGAAAACACCAGAGGGCTTATTTTCAGGGGAGGGCTTATTTTAATGAACATTGACAGCAATTTTAATAAACAGGTAAATGTGAACAAAAAAATGTACCTTTATTCAATAAGCAAATCACTGGGGAAGAACAGGATGATGCACTCACTGCTGCAGCTCTGACTGGATGCAGCTCGGAGCGCGGCATGCATTTCATGGGGGGGGGGGGAAACGGTGCATACAGAGGGTACCGTAATGTAGTGTGTAGCGCAGGGGATCACCTTCACTACAGTAGCAATCTCAATAGGGCTTATTTTCAGGGGAGGGCTTATTTTAGAGGAATCTTACACAGTAAGGGGAGGGCTTATTTTTGGGATAGGTCTTATTATCGGGGAAACATGGTATATACATCTCCTAGTAATAACAATAATGATAGTTAATATTTCTAGAGCACTCACTATGTGCCAGGCACTGTGCTAAGTGCTTAAGATCTAATTTGATCTTTCCAACAACCCTGGGAGGTAGATGGCATTATTATTCCCATTTTACAGTAGGGGACATTGAGGCAAGCAGAGTTGTCCAGGGTTATATAACTAATTAGTGTCTGAGGCAGGATTTGAACTCAGGTCTTTCAGACTCCAGACTTAGCACCATCTATCTGTACCACTTGGCTCCTCTGATAAGGTCTCCAAGGACAAGGAATATTTCATTTCTGTCTTTGTCTTCCCTGAGCCTAGCATAGTGCCCTCATGTGAGAAGCCTTGATGAGCACTTGTTGATTTGACTGAGTATTCTGATACAATTTCCTATTGGCTTTACAAGCTTTATTCTAGGTTCCTTTTAGGGAAGAAGACCTGTTTTGAGAGAACACTCTGTTCTTCAATATTCATATACAAAAAACTGCAGTTTGGCATCAGCAGCAACAGTCTTGGGCTCTGCTTTCATCTTTGCTACTTTGGGCAAGTCACATAATCTTTCTTGGTCTGTTTTTTATAAATAAGGGGAGTTGGGAATCTAGACTAACATGATCTAAAAGACTGATCTAAGTTCTACCCTCCTGGTACTTTCTGGGTCTAGGATTTCCCCACTTGTCATGCTTCTCCACTTCCCTATCAAACAATTTTCATCCTCTCCTGTCAACAGCCTACTAGCCCATGGGATATAGGCTCATGGTGAGGTCACCTAAGGGGAATGACTTGTTTGGAGGGGGTCAGGATTACCTATGGATTATGTAATGTGAGATCCAAGAAGGGCAAGGGTTCTGTTCTCTTCCAACAAGGCTATCTCCCATGTACATTTCCTGATTGATAAAAGCACAGAGTTAACTTTGTTTAATGATCCTCTGAGTATCGGTACCAACAGGGGCATAAAACATGCTCCCTAGAGGTGTCTGTCATTGTCACAGAGACAGTATCTAAATGGAAGGTTTCCCTAGAATGAGATCTTCCTGATGCTTCCACTAGACAATGTGATATTACATTGATTGTATCAAATCCTAGAATATTCCTCAACAAGATGCAGTTACTGAAGACACTAGCCTAACAATTCAAACAGGAAAAGCAAAGTATATGAGGAACGCCTATTACCCAACCCATCGACAGTATTTACTATGTACTCACAATCTTCCGGGGACTGCTAACTACTGGGATACAAAGAAAGGAAAAAACAGTGTTTCTCTCCCAAGGCAGAAACAACACGTAGACAACTACACACATACAAGACATCCACAAGTAAGATGGAAGGTAACCACACAAGGGAGACTCTTTGGGACTGTGGAGCGGCTCAGGGGGAAAAGAGATGATATGGGACGAGGAAAGGCCTCCTAGAGGAGGTACGGCATGTAGCAGAATGGGCAATCACTTGAGTTAATCACTACAGCCAACATATAGCCCTTTAAGGTTTGCAAAATGTCTTCACAAACACTGTCTCATTTGACATTTGAATTAGCCCATCATACATGTATCCTGGACAGGCACTGCAGATAGACGAGCTGGGCCTAGACCTGGTAAGGGGAAGAAAGTAGACTGGAAAGCATTTTCAAGAATACCAAGTTTTCCCATGATACACAAACTACTTTTATAACGGCGACATTCTCCCAATAATGTAAATAACATTATATAGCTGTGAACTATGAAACATGACACAAAGGGCAATGGTGGGTTTTAGTATACTGTAGCCTATTACTCATGATAATCTGAATGCAAGAAGTGACATAAAGAATATTTATCTGATAAATGTATAAACAGGAAAGGCGTGAACGAGTAATATAGGTAAACCAAGGCATGACATGATGGATACTCTGAGCACTATAACTAAGAAATGTTAAAAGGCCCAGGGTAAGGCTCCCAGTGTGGTAGTGGTCCCTCTACAGGAAATTTACAGGAGAATACCATCAAGAATCACCGAGGATTGGGGTGGCCAGGTAGCACAGCGAGTAAGAGCACCAGCCCCAGTGTCGGGATGACCTGGGGATCGAATCCGGGCTCAGACACTTAGCACCCACCCAGAAACACCTGGCCGTGTAACCTTGAGCAAGTTACTTAACCCCAATTGCTTTAAAAAAAAAAAAGAATCACTGAGGATGATATGAATAGATTGTAATCTGCACCAGTGGACATGGAAGGGATCACACAAGTATATGGTTAGTACAGTTCTGTTTGTGCTCTCTGTGTAGATGATTAGATCCTGGCAGCCCTAACATGCTGAGTCTAAGAGCTGTAACACCTCCACCTTGCTGAGCTGTCACAGGGCTCAGATGAGATGGTGTCCCTAAAACAATCTGCAAACCTTAGTGCTAAACAAATCACGTGTCAGTTACTGTCATTTCAGCTTCCAGCTCAGAGCCCATGATATTTAAGTTTCACAGGAATTATTTTCACCTCTGTCCCCTTCCCCTTCGAGATGGGGATCCCTAGAAAGGAAGGATGAGCGAAGGCGGAGTAACGGAGGGTCCTGAAGTGTCCCCACCCCTCCCTCACCTGTGCAGCTCGTCGTCAGAGGGTGAGTACTTGGAGGTCACATCTGCCAGCTCCCCAAAGATGTGTTTGCTGTATACGGTGAGGGATGACAGAAGAATGAGCTCCTGCCACGTGGAGCTCAGGAGGCAGGTATAGTCCTTGATGGAGAGCTCACAGAAGAATGGTAGCTTCTTGATCCAAGCAATCTGCCTGAACAGCAGCTCATCTGCCAGGCGACAGAGCAGCGCAAACAGCTCTGCCTGAGTAACTGTGTACCTGGGGGCAAAAGCAGGGTGAACTGATAATTTACCAAATCAAGACTCCTTGTCTAAGGTGGGTAGGGAGGGAAACTTCACCTAAATCTCTCCTCCCACAAGACTTGGGATGCATACACTGAGATGACCTCTAAATGGATACCTGACAGCAGTATAAAGTCACACCATAAATTAAGAGAAGCAAGCAAGAAATTATAATGATAGGGGTAGCTAGGTGGCATAGTGAATAGAGCACTGGCTCTGGAGTCAGGAGGACCTGAGTTCAAATCTGGCCTCAGACACTTGACACTTACTTAACCCCAATTGCTCTGCCTTCCTCCCTCCAAAAAAAAATTATAATGATAGCTATCATTTATATAGAACTTATTATGTGCCAGGAACTGAGCTAAGTCTTTAATAATGATCTCATCTGATCTTCACAACTCCACAAAGTAGGTGCTATTATTACCCCCATTTTACAGATGAGGAAACTAAAGCAAAAAGATTAAGTGACTTGCCCATGGCCAACACAGCTAGGAAGTCAGAAGCTGAATTTGAACTCAGCTCTTCCTGTCTCCAGGCCCAGCACTCTACTGTGCCATCATTCAAATCTCTGGATTGGAAAGGGTTCATGACTAAATAAGCAATAGAGCTTTCTCTATTAAGATAAAATAAAATGGGCAGTTTTAGTATATAAAAAGTCATAAACAAATCAAATACAGTAAAAATCAAAATGGAAACAAGTGAGAAAAAGCTTTGCAACAAGTTCATTTCAAGATTTCTCACACACACACATATGCACACGCATAGAACCAATTTAAATTTTTAACACTAAGTGCCATTCTTAAATAGATAAATGGTCAAAGGGTATGTTATGACCTGGCAGTTTTCAAAGGCAGAAATCTAAGCTATCAAAACTTTTATTAAAAATTCTCCAAAACAGGTGTCAAACTTAACAAAGAAACATAAGCCATAAAAAGTATATAAAGATCCCTGCAGGCCACAAAGTGACTTAATTTTAAAATGTAATGGTATTTATTTGTGTTTTATTGTATTTTTACTTGTTACATATTTCCCAATTACCTTTTAATATGGTTTGAGCCACACTCAGGAAGTGTTTTGGGCCATATGTTTTGACACTTTTGCTCTAAATCACTAACAATGAGAGAAATACTAAACAATAAAGCAACTTTGAGGTTCCACCTCACACCTATCAGACTGGACTATGGGACAGAGGGCTATGGAAACACAAGTATGTTAGTGCATTGCTGGTGAAGCTGTGAACTGGTTTAGTCATGCTGTGAGACAATTTGGAACAATGCCCAGAAAGTGACCAAACTGTACGTGCTCTTTGACCCAGATATACCATTATCGATTCTATACCCCAAAGACATCAAAAGAAGGAACATAATCTCTACATACAAACACATTTATAGCACAATTTATTCATCCATTCTCCAATAGAAACCTTTTAGTTTCCAATTTCTGACTGTCATGAAAAGAGCTGCTATAAACAAGTTTGATGTTATGGACAATTTCAGAGCAAACCAGGAAGATTGTGTAGAGCAAAATGAGTGGAACTAGGAGACAAATTTACACAACGATGATAATAATATAGAGTAAAACAATTTTGAAACACTTTAGAAGCGTGAAGAATGAAGTATGCTATTTCCCTCCCTACAAAGAGGTGGTGAATTCAAAAAGCAGAAACTTATTTTCAGAGATGGATAATGTGTGAATTTGCTTTGCTAGACTAACTACTGAGGAATTTTTTTTAATTGCTTGTGGGAGGGGCAGATTAAATTTAAAAATTAAAAAAAAAATTCTTAAAAAAAGAAAAAAACCCCTCCTGATGGCAAGTTATTTGATTGCTCTGAGCAGTGATTTTATCCTGCTGCCCACAGTGTCCTCTAGTGGTGAGGACGCACAGGCTTGGATTCCACAGGCGGCAGCAACAAGAAGCCTGCTCAGTGCTAGTCCTTGCCAGAAGCCCAAGAAAGAAAGCCCCAGGTGGACAGCTAAAGCTGTAAAGGCCTTTAGAACAGCGTATCAGAGCTAGAAGAGACCTGAGAACACACAGCATGTTAAGAGTATGACTACATTTTACTGATGACGAAATTGAAGCCCAGGGAGTTCAAACAACTTTGACCAAGATCATGCAACTGGCTGAGGACAAAGTCAGGTCTAAACCCTGGATATCTTCACTACTACCAGATCTACTTCTATGTTCTTTTGCTGACACCACAGTTATGTGCATGCAGACATGCTGTGCCATTTCATTCTGGATGTGCTAAGATCCCTTTTTTTTCTTTTAGAAATAACAACTCCAGCCCAGCTGAATTTATGGTCCTTGAGAAAGGCCATGCCAATGGTAATGCAAACATTATTACCTCCATTTTACAGATGAAGAAGCAGACTCAAAGACACTGAGTAAGCTGGCTATGGGGAAGGGGTGGGGAATAAGCATTTATTAAGTGCCTACTAGTGCCAGTCAGCTAGGTGGCAGAGCAAATAGAGCTCAGACTTGGAGTCAGGAAAACCTGAGTTCAAATCTGACCTCATTTACGAGCTGTGTGACCCTTGGCAAGTCACTAAATTCTGTTTGCCTCAGTTTCCTCACCTATAAAATGAACGGGGGAAGGAAATGGCAAACTACTCCAGTATCTTTGCCAAGAAACACCAAAAGGGGTCGAGTTGAACATGACAGAAAAACAACTAAAAAAAACCTAAAAATATCCCAGTAAAGTGCCAGTCACTGCTAAGCATTTTACATTTGATCTTCATAATAACCCTGGGAAGTAGGTGCTATTATGATCCACATTTTATAGTTGAGGAAACTGAGGCAGACAGAAGTTGAGTGACTTGCCCAGGATCACACGGTTAGTAAGTGTCTGAGACTGAATTTGAACTCAGGCCTTCCTGACTCCATGCCTAGTGCTCTATTCACTGCTTCACTCGGCTGTTATGGTCACGCTGAGTATGTCCCAGAGGGAATTTGTGTTCGAGTCTCCTGACTACAAATTATGTTCCCTTTCCATTATGTCATTTGATCTCTACAAACATCTCTTAAGGCCCAGACAGTAAGAAATGGGCTTCAGTGTATAGCTGCTGGGAAGCAGGAACCTGTGGTCTTGTGCTGAGCTTCAGGCCCCAAAACAACCACCTCTTGGTGTTTCAGGTCATGAACCACTCACCCGTCTTCAATCAACATGGGTGTGCCCAGGGGCTCCAGGTCCTCAGCAAGCACCAACTGATGGATCAGGCTGTGGGACTGGGGGTCCAGGCTCCGGGCTTGGGGGGGCAGCAGAGGCGAGTGAGCTGAATAGCTAAAAAGGTGCGGTATATACTGATAGTGTGGGGGCACCGGGGTACCCATGTACTGCTCCCTGAAGGCAGTGAATCCATTCAGCTCCACAGACCTACTAGAAGAGAAAAATTTCATCTTAATCAATGCAGCTACAGGCTCGACCATCTTGCATTCACCTTACACCACTTGAAAGAATGAAGCACACATCATACCAGTGCATTTGTCCTTGGCACCTGTTCAGTAAGGATACAAGCAACCATGTGTGGTAAGAAGAGGTTTCAAATGAGAATCAGGAGGCTTGATTCTTAGGTTTTAGAGCTGAAAGGGGAAGATGAAGAAATGGATACTCAAAGAGGGGAAATGACCTCCCCCCAAATCATGGCTAATGAGGAGCAGAACTGGGAAGGGGGTACAAGTCTTCAAACTCCAAATTCAGTGATCTTTCCATGATGAAGTGATAAAATTAAGCTTCTCTGGAAATATCAAAAGTAGTATAAGATATTTTTAAAGTTTTAAAGTTTATAAAGCACTTCCTTCACTATAATCCTGTTAAATATTTCTTTTCTTCCTGTCTCAGGTCCCTCTCCACTCCAGTCCTTCCTATAGACAGCTACCAAAGTGGTGTTCCTTAAGTGCAGATCTGGCCATAACAGTCCCTAATTCAATCAACTCCAGAGGCTTCCTTTACTTCTAGGATAAATGTAAACTCCTCTTCACAACTTGGCCTAAACCTCTCTTTTCAGTGGACAACATTCTTCATCCTGCCCTCTGTGATCCAGGTAAACTGGCCTTCTCTCTGTTCCTGATGATACTCCATCTTCAATCATCCTGTCTTTCTTTGCACGGGCTGGAATACAATCCCATCTCATCTTGGTCTCAGAGAGTCTCTCTCTTCCTTTAAAATGCATCTCGGGTGGCTAGGTGGTGCAGTGAATAAAGCACTGGCCCTGGAGTCAGGAGGACCTGAGTTCAAATCCAACCTCAGACACTTAACACTTACTAGCCGTGTGACCTTGGGCAAGTCACTTAACCTCAACTGCCCCTCCAAAATGGGAAAAAAAAAAAAAAAGAAATCACCTTTGGGGCGGCCAGGTAGCACAATGAGTAAGAGCACCGGCTCGAGTGTTGGGATCGAATCCGGGCTCAGACACTTAGCACCCACCCAGAAACACCTGGCCATGTAACCTTGAGCAAGTTACTTAACCCCAATTGCTTAGGGGTGGCCAGGTGGCTCAGCAAGTAAGAGCACCGGCTCCAGTGTCAGGATGACCTGGATCAAATCCGGGCTCAGATACTCAGCACCACACCCAGAAATAACTGGCCATGTAACCTTGAGCAAGTTACTTAACCCTGATTGCTTTTAAAAAAACAAAAAATAATAAAATGCATCTCAAGCAATGCCTTCTACAAGAAGCCTTTCCTAGACCCCCAGCTACTACCTCCTTTCCAACTATTCTGTTTTTTAAAAAATTATCTTTATATGCTTATTTATGTCCATGTTGTCTTCCAACTTAGAATGTAAGGTCTTTGTAGACAAGATCTATTTCCTTCTTTGTATCTCTGAAACCCAGCACAGGGCCCAGTACATCATTGGTGAATTCTGTCGTTTTCTGACAAGAAACCATTTTATCGCTTTTAGGGAACAGGAAAACTCCTAGTAGTGTGAAATGTGTCTGAGTTTCTCCAGCAAATGGAGCCTTCACTCTAGTGCTCTGTTGCAAAGTTGAAATTCATTATGATAAGGAGGTTATTTTAGCTAATATATATATATCCTAAACCTCTTTGGGCTTCAGTTTCCTCACTTGAACGAGGTAGTAAAAAGGCTGGTCCAACTCCACAACTTTTTCATTTCTCTACCCCAAACCCCTCTCAGTCTAAACTCTTTCCAGATCAAAGTAGATGGAATATTAGAGCTGGAAAACACCTAGGAGATGTTCTACTCCATCACTGTTCAGATAAGGAGTAACGATTGTCAGATAAGTCTCAGATCTAATACTGATCACAGGCCACCACTCCTCCAGCCCTACATTTGGCTTGTATAAAAGGCAAGTCTTTTGTTTGTTTATTTTTAAAGGAATATGTCTACATAGCCTTTTTTTCCTTTCAAAGAGACATCACTTTAGGGGGCTGCCTCTATTCAGGGGGAGTGTTTATTTGAACAAAGGTTGTGGCTGGCCACTTACCCCTGTAAAGTTCTATTTCTTCAGAGTTAAAACTGAGGGGGAAACAATCACCTTGACTCACAGAGTTGTGGTGAGTAAAGTGCTCTGCAGATCATAAAGGCTCCTGGACAAGTAACAAAAATTAGTTTTCTTTGAATGACTCTCTATTGCCTAAAAATTCAAGTTTAAATTTACTGGCCTTCCCTGAAAGGCTGCTCAAAACCAGATCCCAACTTGTCTGTCCCATCTTTGCTCATATCACTTTCAAGACAAATCGGACTAGCCATATATGTTATCCCTTCCTACCGACCCCATCAGATCATCATCTTTAATCTTGGTACCCCAGCACTGAGTATGCAATAGGAGTTTAATAAACACTTAGAGACTCACATAGAAAAACAGCACTTGGGAGTCAGGAGACCCGAGCCTGAATTTTGCCATGAGCAAGTTAGCCTCTTGGAACCTCCATTCTGTAAAACAGGGGTGATGATACTCCTGCTACCTACATACACTGCATTAGCCAGCTGGCAGAGCAGTAGATAGAGCCTAGATTCAGGAAGGCCTGAATTAAAATCTGGCCTCAGACATGCACCAGCTTAATTAGTAAGTCATAAGCAAGTCACTCAACCTCAGCTTGTCTCAGTTTCCTCCACTGTAAAATGGGGATAATAATGGCACCTACCTCCCACAGTTGTTGTGAGAATCAAAGGAAATAATATTTGTACAGGATGTTTAGCACAGTGCCTGGCACATCACAGCAGCTACATAAATGCTTCTTCCCCTTCCTCTTCCCTTGTGGGGAGAAGTTTAAAAGTGCTATAGAAGTGGAGGTTACTTCCTGGGTGAATGAAGTTGTTCCTCCCTCCTTTTCAATCTGGAGTCTTCCCCTCTTCTGTGCTATTCCCTGAACCGGGAATGGGCTTTGTTCTTACCCCTGCATGCCTCCATCAATTCTACTTCCATATATTAAAATAACTTATTTTCTCCAAGGTCCTGCTCACAGGATATCCCTTGTGAGAATTAAGCCTGAATACCTCCTAATCCCCACACTGACCTGGCAAGGATTATCACCCAGCCCTGACCCACATTTCTTACAGAACCATGTTTGGACCTGTCCTTTGCACTCATCCCTTTCTAGGTTTCATCATATCTATCTGTGTTTCCATATTATCTCTGTAATTAGACCATAAACTCCTTAAAGGCAAGAACCATGGTCTTATTCAGCTTTATGTCAATCACACTTACAAATACCTCAGAACAGATGTTCATTATTAATAAATGGTTTTTAACAATAATAATAGTTTACATTTATAAAGTGCTCTCAAGTTGACAAAGAGTTTCCTTCAGAACAATCTTCTGAACTAGGTAGGGCAAGTACTGTAACCTCAGTTTTACAGACAGAGAAACTGAGGTTCAGAAAAATAAAGTGACTTGTTCAATGGGGTCATAGAGCCATTCAAGGTCAGAGTCTGAAATCAAGCCCAAGTCCCCTGAGTCCAAGTCCTGTGCTCTTGCTACTACAGCACTATAAACTGAACAACGATGAAGCAAAGAAAGCCCTAATCCCATTTCGCTTCATAACAGAGGAAACAAAACATAGAGTAGTAAGCTACTTTGTCTAAGGTCACAGAGAAAGCCCACAGCAGAAACCACTCTCTGGCCTCCCATGAACGAGAAAGTGGCCCATACCTTCTCTAATAAGAAACTTCACAAATTTTCAATCCAGAAATGTAATCCTTTTAAAATAAAGATTTCTAAGGAACTACAAACCCTTAGCTACAGATAACAAGTAGAAAGACATAGGATCTTGGAAATGGCCATCAAATACACAATGTAAAGAGGACCTTAAAAATCAGACTGTTAGAACAGAGAATGTCATTTATTTCAATGTCTTTATTTTTATTGATCATCAATGATCAGGGGATTCTAAGATAACAAGTGACAGAATGTACCCCAACTGATCTCCTGACTCATCATCTGGTGTGTCCCTTACACTAAATAAGGTCAAAGGAAGTATATAAACACATTAACATTACTTCATGCTTCATTTATACATACTTCTTGACAAAACCTCTAAAACACACTCCTTATTACCATGGATGGCAAGAGAGAACCAAATGATACTAAGGTTAAGACCCTGTGAGTTACTGGTTATTGCAAATTATTTAGCTAAACCAGGGGTGGGGAGCCTGTGGCCTCGAGGCCCCATGTGGCCTTCTAGGTCCGTGGGTTTGGACAAATCCTTTTATTAAGGGGATTTGTTCTGTGAAGTTTGGATTCAGTCAAAGGGCTGCACTTGAGGACCTGGAGGGCCATGCGTGGCTTCGACGCCACAGATTCCCCACCCCTGAAGAACATTTTACCTCAAAATAAGGTAGGCAAAAGAACTTCTAATTTTAGAAGCACATTCCTAAAGATGTGTTAGTTCAACATGATAGCATTGGGAAAGCACACTCTCATGGAGGACCCCACCTTGAGGACAGCGTAGAAACCGGTGAAGGCTGATTGCTCTCAGAAACTCCATTACCAGGGGAACTGTGGTCGCTGTCTCCAATGGTGCTCCAGTGGTTTGCCTCTTCCTCAAATTCTTGCCCAGACATAATTCTTTCAATCTCTTCCTCTGATATCTTTGGTAGGGAATGAAAATGACATGTCATTATGGGAATGCAGCTTGTAATTACAGAAACATAATATGTCAGAGGTAGAAGGGGTTATAAATGTCACCACATGGAACGCTGGGACTGGAACATTCAACACATAATATCTAGAGCTAAAAGAGAACATACAATGTTAGAACTGGCAGGGGCTTCTGAACATAAAACATCAGATGCTCTCCAGTCCAACACTGCCATCATTTCCTAGATGATTAAACTGAAGCTCAGAGAAGTGACTTAACTTGTTCAAGGTCACAAAGTTAGGTAATAGAAAAATGGGCAGTAGAACCCTAGTCTCCCAAGCCCAGGGCTCTATCCGCTAATACCACAGAATTGGCTGACACAAGTGAGGATCTTGTCATTATACCAGCTGTATAGTTGGTTCCTGAGGTATTTGACATGGCAAAAAAATGAACTCACTTGCCATTTATTTACACAGTTTCTTCTTTTATTTTCTGGTCACATGTAGAGAAAAAGCAAATAATTTTTCTTAGGGGGCCTAGAAGCGATGGGAACAAATTACAAAGCATTTTATAAGCCCCATCCAGACAAATGGTATCATCAATCAGCAGGACATTTACTAGGTCCCCCACTTGCAACAACTTAAGACAAGGTGATGACAGGATTTATTGGAGGCTTTTCGGGGATAGAAAGACTTGTTCCATTTTAGAAGGGACAGCCAAGCCCTGTCAATCAGATGGTGAAGAGATTTGTCAGTATGTTTAGGTGGTGAAAAGGTTTGTTAGTATGTTTATGTACTGAGATGATAACAGACACCCTGGACCTCGTGGGGCCTCCTCTGAAAGAAATTGCTTTCACAGGGTATAATAGGCCACACTCCATTTATCATACAATGTTAACACTAGGAGGGTCCTTAGAACATGGAACATTAGAGCTGTATGAATGCTGCAGAATGGCAGAGATAGAAGAAGCCTTAGAACACTGAATGTACCTGGGGGTGGTGGCATGTGCCAATAAATCCCAGTTACGAGGGAGGATGAGGCTAGCAGATCTGAGCTCAGTTCTTAGCTACAGTGGACTATGCTGATCAGGTGTTCATATTAAGTCTGGCCTTAATACAGAGATCACCTGTTAGCAGGTGGCCACCATGTTGCATCAGGAGGGGTGAACTGGCCCAGGTCAAAACTCCTTTGCTAATCAGAGTGATATCAGGCCGGTGAGCAGTCCTTGTACTTCCGGCTGAGATGAGACAGGGAGACGCAGTTTAAAAAAAAAAAAGTAGGGGGAGGGAGGGAAGGAAAAGAAAGGGAAGCAAAAATACAGGAAGAAAAGGGGAATGGAAAAGAGAAAGGGAAGGGAAAGGGAAAAAGAAAGAAGAGAAAAGAGAATACTGAATTCAAAGAACATAAAGTGCTAGACCTGGGATGGACCAAAACATAGAATATTAGAGCTCGAGGGCATCTCAGAGATAATCTAGTCTAACCCTATCATGTTATAGATGAGGAAATGAAAGCCTAGAGTGAGGAAGTGATCTGTCCATGTCACATAGCTAGCTAGGTCTTAGACAGACCCAGTATTCAAACCTAGGTGTCTTGGCTCCCAGTCCCATGTCCAGATCAACAAATGATTTAAAACCTATATATTAAACACAGGTAAGAGCCCCTGATATACTGTTAGATAGAAAGGCTAGAGTCCTGAATTGTCTCAAGAGGCAACATAGCACAGTAAGAAGAACTATGGGTTGGTCTTCAGAGGACTTGGATTGAATCCTAGTTCTGCTACTTATTTACTTAGTACCTTAACCAAATCAGTTAACTTCTATTAGCCTCTAATTCCTCATCTGTAAAATGAGGAAGTTGAATTCGTCGATCTCTCAAGTATCTTTTCATTTCTAAATCCTATGATGCATACTTGGGAAAAATCCTAACACAATTTAACTCACACACAAAAAGCACTTGCTGGGGATGGCTATTCATTGGGGTAAGGAGATGTCTAAGACCTCTCCTCATGTATAAAATTTCTACTACTGTAATTCATTATTACCTGAGGAGATGGTAAAAAATAAAAGAGTGTAATGGTAAAGGAATTTGAACATCTTCCCTGCCCCTTGATAGGCTTAAGTGAATTTGAGGACTTTCCCCCGATTCGAAAATAAACTCTGCCCTCAATAGGCTGAATGTGGTCACATGGAGCCTGTGGTGGGAGATTTGTTTTTCAGGAACACCCACACCTTGTTACCTTGTGATTGGGTAGTGGGTCACGAGGGTTGTGATGTTCTCTGACCCTGGAGAAGGCAATATATACCCTGATGTGAGGTTTTGCTTTGGGGCTCGCTTATGGGAAGAGTTGTGTGATTTGGCCAGATGAGACTCTGGGCAACCACTGAGTCTTTGAAAAACCCAGATGTTAGTGCTTCTCTCTCTGTTAACTAACTAGGCATGGATGTAATGGTCAGACAGCTAGAAGCCCTGTCTATTGGTCTGTTTCTCTGTTGGTATTTTTTGTCTGCTTGTAACTTCTGTTTGTATTTTCTCTGAAGTTTAGGGTGCTGACTTTCCCCCCTGAACTAGGTAAATGATATATGTTTTATTAAAGTAAGATGGTTAACCCCTTTTTGAGTTGCTTTCCTTTAGAAAAGCAGATCAAATAACTTGTGCTAGCAGCCATCCTGGGTATGCTAGGGTGCTTGCTGCTACACAGAGCTAGGCAGTTTTCTATTTATATTTGCAATTGAGACTATTACATATCCTGGAACGACTTCAGTAGCAGTTCTGCTAATTTTGGAAGGGTGGCTACTTATGATCACAACACAGATCACATGATAAATTCTTAAGAAGGGCTTAAGAGTTGCTAGAAAAAAAAAATCTTTGCAATAAGACCCAGGCACATTATCTGTTAAAAATCTTAAGGATGTTTTTGGAGGGCAAAGGCAACTATTCCACATACCCTGGCACGAGGAAAAATTCTGGCCCTGGCACAGATGTAGTAACAAGGCCTGGCAGTGAACAGATGGGAAAGACACATATTACCCTTAGGATGCCTGGTAGGTAGGGGCATAGTACCAACCTGGACAGGCCCGATGCTTTTGTTCCTGCCCCCTGGCATACCATCTTCTCTGATTGCTGAAAGGAAACAGATGCCAGAACAGTTAGAAACACATCTCCAGAAATCTGGAGTAATAACAATAGCTCATTTCTTTCTGTAGCACTTTATACTTTTAAAGCATTTTTCTTCATAACAACCTTGTGAGGCCAATAGTTCAAGAAGCTGGGAAGGACTTTAGAACATATAATGTTAGAACACACAGCATGTAACAGAGGAGCTAGGAAAGGCCTCCCGAAGGAGGTAGCATGTGGGCACAGTGCCATGGAGAGCCAGGAGCAGATTTCCTATTTAAATTCCCTTATATTTAAGAAAATGGAACAGAGGTCCATAGAGAAATACATGTGGAAGTGAAGTAAAGGGAGGAATTAGGAAGATTAAAAAGTTTGTATAAAAAACCCTCAAAAAAGTGTTTTTTAATTTAATTAGGGGGCAAAGGTTTCATTATTATCTTTATACAATAGTATATGGGCAGTTTTGGGGGGGGGTGGCAACAAGTGGGATCGATAAGAAGGACAGCCGTTACTGTACATATTGCTAGAATAATGAGATTTGCCTCTGGGTTCTGAAACTGCTATCTGTATGACCTGGGGCAAGTCACTTAACCTCAACCAAGTCCCAGTTTCCCCTTTAATAAAATGGGAGTAATAAATTTTTAATATGTATTTAACATGGTTGTGAGGAAAGTGTTTTAAAGCTACCATTTATTTCCAGTCTATAAAACCAGAGGCTTCTTGAGCTTCTTGTACATTTTAATGCCCAATATGAAAACAGATGCTCTGTAAATGAATAAACAAACCTTCTTTTACCTTTGTCACATTCACCAAATTTACCAGGATATCCAACAAGCAATACAAATTTGTTGTTGCTGAGTTGATTTTTAGTTGTGCCCAGCTCTTTGTGACCCCATCTGAGGTTTTCTCGGCAGATAGCAATTTGCCATTTCTTTCTTCAGCTCATTTTACAGATGAGGACACTAAGGCAGACAGGGTTAAGTGACTTGCCCAAGGTCACACAGCTAGTAAGTGTCCAAGTTGGATTTGAATTCAGGCCTCCCTGACTCCAGGCCCAGTGCACTATCCCTTGTGCCAACTAGCTGCCCTCTAATCAATACCAATAAGCAGTCATTAACTGCCTAATATATGCTAGGAATTATGCTCAGTGCTAGAGATACTTTGTACGATGTAGAAAGCACTGTGCCAACATTGGGCTGAAGGATATACTGCAATGGGGGAGGACAACATGCACAAGAAGTGTCAGCTGCAAGTACTTTGGAAAGGGCAAAATAGATGGTGAAGCATTCTCTTAAAAGGCAATTCCACTAATAAAATTATAACACTTTCTGATCTTAAGCCATTTGATAGTGCCAAGGACCTTGTTGATGAGAATGAATCTAGCCTGTATCTGAACAGGAATTTCTAAAGCTATAAGGAACTTACTACTTCCTGAGGCAGCCCATTATTACACTTAAAGCTAGCTCTGATTGCTACCAAGTTTTTTCTTCTTTCAAGTCAAAATGTGACCACAACTTTGTGCTGCTTAGATTTTTGGGACCAAGGAAAACAGCCCAAATCCTTTTCCTTATAACAGAAGTAGCAGTGCAGTATAGTCAAAAAGCCACTGAACTTCGAATAGGCAGACTTGTGTCTGAATTCCTGCTCTGTCGTTCACTGATATGTATGTCCATGAGTTAATTATTTCACCAAAACGAGGAGAACAACTTTCATGAAGTTTTTGTGGGAAAAGCACTGGAAACTATGAAGCACTATAGAAAATTGATCTATTATAGCTCTTCAGATATTTACAGACAGCTATCCCCTCTCCTTAAATCTCTTTTCCAGGCTAAAAACTGCTAGGTCTTCCTTCTAAGCAGGAGAACTAGAGGTTTCAAGGTCACTAAAAGTAATTTCTAAATCCTTGAACCAGATCTTTAGGGCTAATCCAACCCTTTAATTTTATTTCTGAGGACACTGATACCCAAAGGGTTAAGTGACTTTCCCAAAGTCACAGAGCTAGTAAATGGGCAGTCAAGAGTCAAACCCAGGGGGCAGCTAGGGTGGCACAGTGCACTGGCCCTGGAGTTAGAAGGACCGGAGTTCAAATCCGGCCACAGACACAACACAAAAACTAACTGTGTGACCCTGGGCAAGTCACTTAACCCCAACTGCCCTCCAAAAATACAAAAAAAAAAAAAAAAAGCAAACCAAAACCCTTTATTGGGGCGGCCAGGTGGCGCAGTGAGTAAGAGTGCCAGCAGACCCAGGATCGGTTCCAGCCTCAGATACGTGGCGCCCACACAAAATAACTGGCCGTGTAACCTTGAGCAAGTTACTTAATCCCAATTGCTTTAAAAAAAAAAAAAGAATCAAACCCAGGTTTTCTGATCCTAAGCTCACTGGCGCTCCAACTGCACCATTCTTAACATTGAATCCTCTTGTGTTCACGTCCTTTATTTCAACATGAATGAGCAGGTGCACAATATTGGCTCCTGAGACCAGTAGCCCATTCTTCTGTTTGGGAAGTTCTTATTTTAAGTTCCGTCTGTGGAGCTGAAATCAACTTCTCTCCAACTTTCACTTCTGAAACCAACTTGAACTATTTCTTGGAGACAGTAAGGGGACTAGATCCTTGGCTGAGCTTCAATTCTCATAGAAATATGATTATACACTTAAGTATAACTGTATCTGGAGAAGGGAACAGCAAATCACTCCAGTGTCTGCCAAGAAAACCCCAAATGGGATCACAATTCGACTCTACTGAAATGACACCAATGCTACCACTGCCACCAACACTACCACCACCACATAACAGAATTACATACATAGAAACGCATGCAGGATTTACAGGCAGGGGTGCAGTGAACAGAACGCTGGACCTGAAGTCAGGAAGAGCTGAGTTTACATCTGGCACCAGACAGTCACTAGAGGTGTAACCACACCTGGGCAAGTCACTGCTTTCTAGAATTACTGGATCAATCCACAGCTCCCAATAGTTCTTCCATATTCCCATCTTTTCATGACCATTTCAATACCATCCCCATCTTTTGTCATGTTGGCCAATTTGTTGAGTGTGAGGTCAAACCTCACTATTTATTTGGCTTGTATTTATTATTTTGTGATTTGGAACATTCTTTCATATATTAATAGTTTGAAATTCTTTTGAGAACTATTTATTCATATCTTTATTCACGAATTGAATTTTAACATTAATTCTTAAGCTTTTTAACCAATACATGAAATGAACTCCCATGTCCAGCTCAATAATTCTGCTTTTCTTTCAATTCATAGACAATCTAACAGCACCACAGGTACCCTGATGGGTAGGGAAACCCAACTTTAGCTCTCTTTCTCTTATTAGGAACCTTTTCATTTGCTAACTACCTAAGTATCTAGTTAATAATTAAATTACTAAGAACCTTCATTATGTAAAAGAGCTCTTAGGAGTAGAAAAAAAATTCAGCACAATACAAAGGAAAAATTTCTACTTAGGTGTCAGGGGACTTGGAATCTGGTGTTGTCTCTGCTACTAATTATTGCCACTATTTTGGGCAAGTCATTTTGCTTTCCTGAGTCTCAGTTTCCTTAGTAGCAAAATTATGGTATTAGACTGTTCAGATTCTGCCAGTTCTAATATTTTAGAATACCCTAATCTCTTCAGTATTAACATTCTTTGTTCTCTGTCCTAATACTCTATGGTTCAAGGTTCCTTTCATTTGATGTATATTTCAAAGTCCCTTCTGCCAATAACATTTTATAGTCTGGGTGTTTACCAGCTTTAACGTTAAATGGTTCAGGACTGCTAAGAGTAGATCCAATTAATGTTCATTACATTTTCAGTCTTGCCTTCTTGGCAATGGCCAGGAGATGTCAGTGTTTCTCTCTCAGTCAGGGCGACCAAAGCTATGAAAAGGCAAATATTGTTAGGTTTTGGATACTTTGCCAAAATGGGGGACATTGCTGACCACTCTCCCAGCTTTATAACAGGGAGAAAAGATTTACATTATCCAGTCTTCCCTCACAAAAAACAAAAATACTTTAGCACGAGAGGAAAAAACAACACCCAACTTGCCAAATTCTCCCTCTGTGAAATTAGGAAGACTATAGCAGCCCCTAAGGAACCAAATAGCAAGCCTGTGCTGGTAAATATTTAACAACCAGCTTGGGGGGGGGGGGGGAAGGGGAAGGAGAGAAGAAAATATTTGCATGATGCACTTTTTGATTTAATCTGCATAATTAACATTTTCTCTCTCCTACATTTAAACAATAAAAAATAAATCAAGCCCTGATTTGTAGCATTTGCCAGTTTCTGAGGTATAAATGATATATCTTCAAAAAGGAGTCAGGAAATAAATGGAAATGAAAAAACTCAACAGAAACTAAGGGGAAAGGAGAGAGTGAAATCGGCTGCTCAGTTAGCAAGATGCCATTAGATGATAGAGGCTGTGGACAGGCAGCCTGTAATAGCAGGAATACTAGACTTGGAGACGAGAGACCCAGTTCTACCACATACCGGTGACTCGGGCTGTGGGTGAGTTAGTAGTTCTCCCTCTCTGGGTCTCTTCTAGACAAAGCCCTTTACTCACAACAACCTGACAAAACGAAAGCAGCAACACTGCTGGCTCAATCTACAGATGAAGAAACTAATGGCCAAAAGGGCAAGCGTATTATGAAGAGACATTCTACTGCTTACTTTCGTGAGAGTGGAAAAGTTATTTAGCTTCTCTGGGGCTCAGTTTCCTCCTCTGTAAATGAGGGGGTTAAAGAGATGATCTGTAAGATCTATTCCAGTTTTAAATCCCTTGATCAGTGAGAGAGCTGGCATATTCATCCTAGTTTTCAGATACCAACGCAGAGTGTTGTAGCCAAAAAAGCACAGAATTTGGATCTGGAGTTGAAGAGTTAGGTTTGGAACTGACTGAATGGCCTGGTACAAAGCCAGCCAAGGACTCTAGAGGAACATGGATGCCCTAGGGACCTGCAGCTGCTTTGTCACTTCTTCCTCCAGGCCTTAATTTCTTTGTAAAATGAGTGGAGAGGTTTCAAATCTAAGGGTTTTTAGAGTTTCAAATCCTATGGTTCTTAATATCCAGTGCAAATTCCATTCAAATGCACAGGTTATCAAAACAAATCCAAAGTCCCCTTTTCAGTCACCAGTCAGTCTTATCAGAAGAGATAGGAGAAAGAACTCATCTTTATGACTTTGTAAGACACTTGAAATCAGTCCCTCTGGATAAATCAGTGACCCTGAACAAGAACAATGCATTGCCAAAGACCTTTCATGTTCTGAAGTCCTAACTTTCCCTGTGGGTGAAATTCAGAGCTCTTGGGTTCAAAACCTGAATAGCATTTACCAGCTGTCACCTAACCTCTTTAAATCTTGATTTTCTAATCAGTAAAATAGGAATAATAGTTATAGTGCCTATCTCACAGGGTTAGAAGGCTTGAAATGACATAATAGATGCAAAATGTTTTACAAACTTTAAGCAGTATATAAATACCAGTTATTATTATTATTATTGAACCAAAAAAAGCATCCCACAAAGAACTCGTTGTTAAGCATCCCAACAATGGTGAGCCTCTGTAAACCACAGGGAATAAGCCTGAGGAATCTATTACTGGCCCTGAAATCCAAGACCTCTCTGAATTCTTCAGAGAAGTCAAGAAATGGCTACCTACAGGAAATTTTAATAGGAGTCACACTGTCAATGTAAACATCCCTCCCTCTCAGCACCTTTGTCCATAACATCACATCTTAAAGAGGGAGACACACAACGTACTAGTGTTTTGTCTTAGGGATGGGAGGTCTAGTTCCAATCAGGTTTGTGACACTTAGTAGCTATGTAATAGTTTTTTTTTAAAGACTACTTGACCAATAGCTCCTTGGACATAATATACCCAGATTTCAAGGCTTTTGATATAATCTCTCATATTATTCTTGTGGATATGATTAGAGAAATATAGGCTAGATGACAGTACTATTAAGCTGACTGACCAAACAGAAGAATAATAATGAAAGAGCTGATTATCAGTTTGAAGAGTGAAGTAGTAATGTCCTAGGATCTGTCCTTCACCCTGGGTTAGTTAACATTTTTATCAATGACCAAGGATAATTATGTAGATAGCATAAGTTGCTGATTTTACAGATATGAAACTAGGAGAACAGAATCAGATTTCCCACTCAAAAAAAAAATCTCTAAAAGCTAGAATTATGGGGGAGATAAGACTAGGCAACAGTTTCTATAAAGAAAGATCTTGAAGGTTTAGTGAACTGCAAATACAAAAGCAGTTGGCAGCATCTGTTACATAGCAGCCAAAAGAAGCTAATGTCCCCTCTGGTCTCATCCCAAAAGAAGGATGTAATAAGCTATTGCTGTCTGTCATGGTCAGACCACTTCTTCAGCATTCAAGTCTCTACATTACATCTTAAGAAGGGCATTAGCATTAATAAAGTAGAACATGTCCAGAAAAGGGTACCAAGATGCTTAATGAATGGAGACCATAAGGATTAATTGAAGAAACTGGGAATGTTTAGCCTGCAGTAGAATATAAAATCTCCTTGAAGCTTGGGACTTTTTCATTCTATTTTTTTATTCTGAGTGTCTAGCATAGTACCTCACATATCAACTCTTAACAAATGTTTGTTGGATTGTAGTGGAAAAGTATACCTCAAATTCTCTTAACAGGAAGGCCTATCAGACAGACATTTAGGAACTAGCTAGAGCCATGACAGGAGTGTAAACTTGTTGAGAAGAGCAACTTTTTTTTGGTCTCTCCAGAAAAACACCATGCATTCAATGGATGCTCAAAAATGCTTGTTAAACTAAGCTGAAATTGGTCATAACAGAGGGCAGAATTATATTTCTGAAAGGGGCTAAAAGTGGCAAGGTTTTCAGAGCATAGGATGTCAGACTATAGAGCTTGGAAGGTCATAGCTACTCCAAAGCAGTAACTCATATTTCACAACTTAAAGGTTTACTTCTTTCTTCATTGTGAGTTCCAACATTGTGAATTATAAGGAATCAGTATTTTTAGTCCCAATTTGCAAAGGAGGAAGTTGGGTCCAGAGAAATAAAAAGATTTGCCCACAGGTCACAAAGATTCTGCCAAATAGAGTCAGGATATGAACCCAGATGTCCTGACTTCAATTCTTTGGACTACATCAGGCTTATCTATGCTTATGACATAGAACATACAGGATGTTCAAGCAGGAAGGAACTTTAAAACATAGTGTTAGAACATAAAAGCCACAGCATTAGTGTATTTGAGAGTTAGTATAATAATAAATGGGTCACTGCTAGATGAAAATTAAAGTACATTTATACTCTTAAAATCTTTGGCCCAACGTGGCCTGGCATGCATCAGGCACCATCATTCCTATCTTGGATTTGTTTCAATAATGGTGGTACTTTAAACCAATGACAATGAAAACATAGCATTCCCCGATTCCATAGACAGTCTAAGCTCTTTTAGGGTTATTTTTTGTTGTTTAAATGTCTTGAGCAAAAAAGGAAGAACCTGCTAAATAGTCTGAAAAAAGCAAGCATTCTATATGTGAGAACTCTGGTAATGGCAAGAAGGGAAGAAAGCCAGAAAGAGCCACCCCCCCCCCCAAACGTGACTGAGAACAACAATCAAATCAAAGCATTTGAGAGAGTTCTTCAATTCTTCATTGTCCCTTATTCTCTGTAGCCAATCAGTTTCCAAAGAAACCAATCAGCAAACATTTATTAAGTAGCTATTATGTGCTAGGGACTATATAGATGCTAAAGAAAGAAAGACAAAGGCAAAACAGCCCATGGTCTGAGGGAGTTTTCATTCTAACAGGGAATAGTCCTGTATATTCTCCCGACACAGCACCTTCCTCTCCACTCAAATGGTGACTCTCCTAGTTTAGACCCTTATTACCTCTATTCTGGTCTACTGTGATAGCCTAACTGGCAGTGTTGCCTCCAGTCTCTCTCCTCCTTATTTGGCCCTTCACGTGAACTGCCAATATAAACATAATGCATGTTTCTAATCATGACATTCTTCTATTCAAAACTGTAAATGAGGGGCAGTTAGGTGGTGCAGTGAATAGAGCACCCAGTCCTGGTGTCAGGTGGACCTGAGTTCAAATCTGGTCTCATACACTTGACACACTTACTAGTTGTGTGACCTTGAGCAAGTCACTTAACTCCAATTGTCCTGCCTTCCTCCCTCCAAAAAAAAAAAAAAAGACAATCCCCCCCCTCCTGCAAAACTGTAAATGACTCCCACAGGATCACATCCAGATCCCTAATTCTGTTGTTCAAGGCTCTCTACAATCTTTTAGCATTGTTATTTTCTACTACTTCCCTCTTCATGAACTCTTCTGCTCCTGTCCAATTGATCTGATCTGTTCCCTGAGAACCACTTTGCCACCACTCCCAGGCTACATTTGTCAGCTGCTTACCCTTTTTTTGAGGCCCCATTCAAAGGTCATCTCCTCTAAGAGGACTTCCCTGATCTTCCCACCCCCCTCAGCTAAAGCCAGAAGATATCTCTTTTTCTCCCACATAGCACGATGTCTTTCCCTCACTGCATTGATTAATTACCCTTATATTGGCTTAACAGTAACTACCTGTGCCCTGGCCTTTTCTACCTTACTAGTCTAGGAGCTCACTGGGGTGTGGGGGAAGTGAGAAGGAAGGGACATATTTTATGACTCTCCAAGGTCCTCTATAGTTTATAAGGAGTTTTATAGACCTGACTTTAGTAGATCCCCATAATAGTTCTGTAAGCTATTCTGGATAGATTTCAATTCAATTCAACAAATATTTAATTAATGCCTACTATATGCAAGACACAGTGTAAGGTCCTTGGATACACAGAGAAGACCAAAATAGTAGGCCCTGATTGCCAAGAGTTTACTGGGGTGGTGGAGGGAAGGGGAAGAGAAAGAGACAAGAGGTATACAAATATATACATTCAAGAGGTACACAAATAAATACATACCCCTAAAAGACAAGAGGTACACAAATAAATACATAAAAGGTAATTTGAGGAGAGAGTACTAACAACTGAAGAGTCACTGAAACTTCAACAGCAAAAGTAAAATCTGAATGAAGCCCTGAAGGAAGATGAAGCAGCACAGAGGAAGATTGTCCAGGCATGGGGGACAGCTTGTACAGAGATAGAAGACTAAAGATCAAGTTAGGGGGAAAAGATGAAAGAAGACTGGAAAACTGGGTTGAGGCCAGATTGTGAAGGACTTTAAAAGACCAGGACAAAGGGTTTGCAATGAATTCTAGAGGCAATAAGAAGCCAGAGACTTTTGACCAAGGTGGTGATGTTCCTTAGAATTTTACCTGAATTTTAGAATTAACCTGTTCCTTAGATTTTTGGGGGGTAGGGGGTGGAAGAGAACTGTGTAGAAAAAGAAGAAACTGAATAAGGATATCAACTAGGAAGCAATTACAATGCTTCAGGGGAGAGGTGATTAAGGCTAGGACTTAGGTAGTAAATATAGGAGTGAAGAGAAGGGAAGGATTTGAACAATATTACAGAAGTAGAATTAATAAGACTTGGCAACCGATTGAAGACAGAGACGGAGATGGAGAAAACCGAGGCCCAGAGACAGTAAGTGATTTGCCCAAAGTCTTTTACACAGCAGGTAACTGAAGCAGGATTTGAACTAATATTTTGGCTCTAAATTGGGTATTCTTTCTACCATACCACAGGAGCTTGGGCATATGTCTTTATTCCCCTACCTATGAGGCCTTGAGAGGAAGGATTATGTCTTTCATTGATATACTGATTTGTATTTTCCAAGCACGTCCTTTATGGATAGAGGGCACTTAAGAAATGTTTGTTGAGGGAATTATTGGCTGTCTAATGAGTTCCTCTGTAAGGAATCTTAGCACACAGAATGTTAGATCAGAGAACATTAGACCTGAAATGAAATTTATAACAGACAAATGTTAGAGATGGAAAGGACCTTGGAGTACAGACCATTAAGAACTAACTAAAAGGACTCTTTAGTACATGAGCTAATGTATATAGAAAGGACCTTAGAAAGCATTTGGGTGAGAAGCAACCAATATAGAAAAAGAAGTGATGCTCCAGGAATTGACTATAGACCTCTTGGACATGAAGACAGTAGTTCAGGAACTTCAACTGTCTAGATACTGGAGCCAATTTCTTTCTCTCACTCTATACTACCTGGAGCTACTGATAAAAATGTGAACTTCTTTAGTGAAAATTTCATCCTTCAAGAGGCCAAAGAGGAAACAATGGAAATGCTTATTCTATACCTAATTCCAACAAAGCATTACATTAGTAGAAAAAACAGGAACCTTGGAAGTACATGACCATTCTATTAGAATCTGTGCTTGGCAAGAAGCACGGACACTAAAATTGGGAGAAGATTTCAAAGATTCAGAAGCAGAAGCAAAGGCAAAGAAAGCTGGCTCAAGAGGGTTGAGAAGCTCTTAAGAACAAAGATCTGAGGGCCCAAGATAAAGTCTTCTAATGAGGAGGAAAAGCAGGCACTTCCCCAAAAGACTAAAAAGTGCGGCTACACAGGCAGCTCATCAAATTCGGATTTTAAAAAGGCTTGCCAGAATACGGAAGCTAGTACAGACAACTCAGGATGGACACGAAGAAAAGTAAGGTCCTAGCAGGAACGCATCTGCAATGCTCCTGTGCAGAATAAGCTGAGGCTAGCAAGGAACCCTAAGAACAACAGAAAGAAATGTGAAAGAAGGAGGAAAAAAAGAATAATGCTGCTAAAGAAAAAGCTAAGAAGGCAACACTATTCAACTTTTTTATTTTCCCTTCCAAGAACAATGATGTTTGGACTGGGAAGGACATATCAAAAATTATTCACAGGGAGTAGTACAAAGCCAAGATTAAGTGAGGAAATGGTCCAATAGTATCCAGTAAATCTCAATGAATTTCAAGCTACCAGACTTTGTAAAAGCTACATTTAAAAAGATGTAATTTCTGAGTTGCTATTATCATTCTCTGAAAGCCAGAAAAAAGAAGAGGAGGTGATGTAGGAATGGAGAAGGACAAATGTTCCAGTTAAAAAAAAAAGGGAAAAGGGTAATCTACAAACTGGAAGAAAGTGAGCTAGAGTTTTATTTCCTGGAAAAATTCCAGAACATTAAGAAAATGATTTCTGAATACTTAGAAAGGGAACAGTGATCATTAAAAGCCTGCCTAGCAGGTCATGCCAGATTCATTTAATTTCCTTTTCTCATAGGGTAGATTGGTATAGCAAGTTAATGCTACAGATCCACTTAGATCTCAGCTAAGCATATTAAAAGGTTTTGTATGCTACTGTTGTGTTTAAAATGAGAGGTAGCATGGTGTAGTGGATAGCTGAGTAGGGCTTTGAGTGAGGAAAATCTACTTTGACATATACTTCCTATGTGATACTGAGCAAGTCACTTAATACCAGTTAGCTCTCTAAGACTATATGTTGCATAATAGCTGATCTTATTGGTATAGTTTTCTTTACCTAGATTCCTCACTAGGAGGCATTCTTAATGCCAGTGAAATTAGGGAGAGAAATAGATACAAAATATAGTAATTAATGATATGATGTCAATTTGGAAGGTGTTGTTAGTGTCCCAATGTTCTAAGCTTGTCCTTATGTGATCAGCATTTTAATCAGCAACATGTGAGAAGGCATAGATGACATGAAACTTGGAGGGTCAGCTAACAAGTTGGATAAAAGTTAGAATCCTAAAAGATTCTGAAGGGTAGAATGATGGGCCAATTGATGAAGTTTAATAGAGATAAATGTAAAAACTATGACACAGGCTCAGAAATCAATTTTACAAATGAAGGATGGGGAAGGCATAGCTGACAGCAGGTCCTACAAAAAAGATCAAGGATTTTAGTGTATTACGAGCTCAGTATGAATCGACAGTATGACATGGTAGCCAAAAAAGCTAATGTTATCCTAGGCTGCATTAGGAAAGGGGATAACAAGGGAGCAAAGAGTGTCAGTGTACTCTACTCTGGTCAGACTGCACAGAGAATACAATGTTCTGGGAACCAAATTTTTGAAAAGACACAAGACAAACTGGGGCATGTCTGGAAGAGGGTGGTCAAGATGAAAAGACCATTAGAAAACATGCACAATGAAGATCAGTTGAAAGATTTGAAAAGAAACTCTAGAAAGACAACATAGGTGTTGCCTTTAAGTATATCAAGAGTTGTCACATGGAAGAGGGATTATACTCATTCTGCTTGGTCCTAGAGGTCAAAACCAAGAACAGGGGTTACAAGTTGTAAAGAAGCACATTTTAACTGGCAGTAGGAAAATCTTGCTAATGATGAAAGCAATACCAAAATTGGAATGGGCTTTCCCAGAAGGTAAAGGGTCTTCAAGCAGAGGCTATAAAACTGTTTGTTGGGGATATTGTTGAACATTCTTGGTCAAGGATAAGATTTGTACTAGGCTAGCACAACATGGATCATGAGAACACAGGACACTGAGTGTCAGAAAGAACCTAACACTGGCGGGGTTGCTGTGTGTTCGCAGAGTTTCTCTTACCTTTCCTGTTCATCCCCATCTGCAGGCACTTGAGCAGGCGGCAATACTGACATCGGTTCCGCTGTTTGCGGGACATGACACAATTTTTGTCACGACTGCATCTGTATACCCTCTTATTACAAATGCTCCTTTTGAAAAACCCTTTGCAGCCTTCACAGGAAATGATACCATAGTGCAACCCTGTAGCTCTGTCTCCACAGATAAGGCAGGTTCGCAGTTCAGCTCGATCATCTGGAACAGAAACTAAAAAATAGTTCATGTTAAAAAATGTTCTGTGAGCCAAAACAAAGATTTAAAGACTGTGGTATTGCCACAGGTATTTTTCCCCCATGAATTTAAGGAAATGCCAGAGTCTGGTGTGTACTCTGGGAAACTCAGAAACACTACGGGAAAGCACAGTCAGGACCTAGTCCAAGTTAGACAACATGAGACTGCAAAGTCTCTCAGAAAACAGAATGCTAAAAGACAGACGCTTGAATGGCAAATCAGGAAAGGATCTGAGCTCTCATCTAGCTCTCATTTTGGAGACAAAGAAATAGAGAAAGGAAGAAACTTGCCCAAAGTCATTATGTGAGTAGCAGTACTGAGGTAGGAAGACAAGTTTTCTTAGCTCCCAGACCCAGGTCAATTTGCTCTTTAGTTCAAAAGAAGCAATAGCTTAATAGCCACATTTCCCTCCTCTCTTAATGTTAAAAGTGTCCATAAACAGTTGAAGTCAAAGTTAAAAAAAAAAAGGCCAAGTGACAAATTAAATAGCAACATCAGGAAATGTAGGGAATAGACAGAGTTGATCAAAATCCATTATTGCTGTCCGAGTGCACTGTTTATCTGGGACATAGGACTTTGGTGCCTGTACACACCAGTAAAATTAAAATTCAACAGGTACTTATGTGAAGACATTATGTCCAAGGCACTGAGTCTTATGGTAGGAGACATGAAGAGACAAAAAACACACTGTCCTCAAAAAAGCCTAAAGGATAACACATATATTCTAACTTTATTAACACCCTGGGAGAGGCAGCGTAGGGTAAAAAGTATGGTCTCAATTTCAAAGCAGTAAGACTTGAGTTCAATTCTTCCTCAAATATACACTGTCATGGGTCACTTACTGTGACCCTGGGGAAGTTACATAGACTGATTTTCAAAGTTGCTACTCTGCTCCTTATGCCAATGAAATCACAAGCCCAGTGTCTCTCCCTATTATTAATGACCCTTCACCTCACTTCCAATGATTATTACTCCAAATCCTTTCTCCTCTCACTGCTAACTCACTAATCATATTTAGAACAAATGATTTTCATTAAGAAGGCTGAGGACTTCTGACAGGAATGTCCTTAATTCCCCTGCTCTAATCTTGAAAACTTCTCATAAGCAGTACCTTTTCCTTCATTCTCTCCTTCAATTACAGACGAAGATATCCTTACTATACATCAAGGCTCATCTCTCCACCTCTGCGCTCGGTTCAGTTTACTCTTATTTCCTAAAAGTCCTGAAGTGACGAATAGGATGGTTTCTGAAGAACCTTCCAAGACCCATGAAGTGACGCAGAGCACTTAGCTCATTTCGCCCCCTCTACTTGTCCTCTTCTCTCTGTGCCAGCCCTGTAATGATGTCACTAATTCCTGCAGCTTCAGTCTTTAATTTTGCTTCTACTTTTATGTAGGTAATTCTCCAGATTTTATCTACAGTATTGACTTCTTGACTCTCGACCAACTTCTTTAACTTCCTTAAGGATATTACAGCTTAAATGTCCTACTGACATACAACATATCTGAACTCAACATGTTCAAAACAGAGTTCATTATCTTTTCCCCTATATCTTGTTCTGACTTGATTTTCTGTAATACCAGAGAATAGTGCTATAGTCAAAGTTGTAGGAAATTACTCAAGCAGTGGATGAAGGATGGATTGGAGAGGTAAAGCTTAGAAAGAAGATTATTTACAAAGGTTGTTATTATAGTCTGGGCAATAAGGGTTTAAACTACAAGACTAGTAATTAGAGGGGTGAGGGATGAAGAATTTAAAGATGAATTTATTATGATGATAAGATTAATAGACTAAGAATGTACCCTCAAAAACTTAAATTAAGAGGAGAAAGTGGCTTAAACTAGAAAAGGAATTTGTTTTTGACATTTTCTTGAATTTGAGGTACTTCTGGACATGCAGGAAGAAATATCCAGCAAAGACCTGGAAATGCAAGACTGAGATTTGAGAGAAAGGTTAACACTGGCCTGCATAACTTGTAGCCCAAGGGCCACTTACAGAACACCAAAGATTTTCAGTGGTCCTGAAAAATGTAGAGGAAAACATCTGTGGGCCACAGGTTGTTCAGGCCTAGGTTAGAAGTTGATTTATAGGAGAATCATCCTTAAATAAGTGGTAATCAGTATGCTACAAAACCACAACAGAGTCCTCACTCCTGGAAGGCAATCCTTCTACACCTCCTTTATAAACTCACTATCCCACTCTTTATTGTCTCTCCCAAACCTTTTCATTCCTCCTCCATTCATTTCCTTCCCAAGAGTCCCCCTCCTCAAACCCTCTCAGCTCCAAACTTTGCCTCCTATTTTACAGGAAAAAATCGAGGCCATTCACTAAGAGCTCCCTCTTCCTCAATTCAGAGTCATTCAGATGACTTCTCCCATTATCTCTTCCTTCGAGTCTATCTCAGACAACGAGGTAGCCCGACTTCTAACCAAGACAAGCTCTTCTATCTGTACATGTCAATCCATTCTATCCTGTCTCCTCCAAAACATTTCCCCCTCTGTCATTCCCATTCTATCCCTTATTTTCAGTCTCTTCCTGTCTACTAGCTCCTTCCCTACTACCCAGAAACATGTCCACACTCCCCTGTCCTCAAAAAAAACATGTACTTGATCCTTTTATCCCAGCTAACTACTGTCCTATATCTCTGCTATGTTTTGTGACAAAACATTGACCTGTACTCTACTTTTCTTCTTAATCTCCTACAATTCAGTTTCCAGCCTCATCATTCAATTCAAAGTGTTTTCTCCAAAGTTACCAGTGATCTCTTAATTGCCAAATCCAATGACCTTTTCTCAGTCTTCAGTCTTGACTTCCCTGTAGCCTATGACAGTTGATCAATCAATTAATAAACATTTAAAAACCTATATGTGCCTGGCTAAGCACTGGGTACATAAAAAGAGGCAAAAGAGAGTTCCTTCCTTCAAGGAGCTTAACATTTCATGGGGGAGACAACATGCAAGCAGATATAAACAAAGCAAGCTATAATATCACATACATGTTGTATGTGTGTGACACACATATGACATACGACACACTGGAGATAATTAACATAAGGGAGGCCCTGGAATTAAGAGGGGTTGAGGAAGGCTTCCTGTAGAAGGTAGCATTTTAATTGGGACTCAAAGAAGTCAGAGAGGTCAGTAGGTAGGGAGGACAGAAGAGGGAGACTGTCCAGGCATGGGGGAGAAAATGCCTGGAGCTAAGAGACTAAATTAAATGTCTTCAGCAATGAAGCAGTGTAACTGGATCAAGGAGTACAAGTCAGGAAGTAAGGTGTAAGAAGACTACAAAATGTTAAGAGGGGGCTAGATTTGGGAGAGCTTTGAATGCCGAACAGAGCATTTTGTATTTGATCCAAGAGACAACAGGATCCCAGAGACATGAGTTTATTCAGTAGGAGAGTGCTATGACCTGACCTCTGCTTTAGAAAAATCACTTTCGTGGTTAAATGTAGGATGGATTGGAGTGCTGAAACTTGAGGCAGGCAGACCCACCAGCAGATTACTACAATAATGTAGGTATGAGGTGATAAGAGCCTATACTAGAGAGGTGGTACTGTCAGGAAAGGAAGGGATACATACATTCCAGGGATGTTGCAAAGAATATGGGGTTGAGTGAGAGATAATGAGGAAACCAGCATGACTCCTAGGGTAGGAAGGAGCCTGAGGGACTGGGAGGATGGTAGTGTCCTTTCCAGTAATAGGAGGGATTTAGAGCTAAGAGAGTTGATCACTCCCTCCTCCTTAATACTTTCTACTCTTTAGGTTTTGGGGATACTTCTCTCTCCTGGTTCTTGTCCTACATATCTGACTGACTGCTCCCCTTCCCAGCTTCCTTGATTGGATCCTCCTCCAGATCATGTCTGCCCCACAAGGTTCTGTCATGGGCCCTCTTCTCCCTCTATACTATTTTAATTAGTGATCTTATCAGCTCTTTGTTTATTTGTTTTATTTAATTACCATTTCTTTGCTGATGATTCTCAAATCTACTTATCCTGCCCTAACCTCTCTGCTGACTTCCATTCTTACATCTCCAACATCCTTTCAGACAACTTCAAGTAGATATCCAGTATACATTTTGAACTCAACATGTCCCAAAATGAACTCATTTTTCCCCCAAATCCTCCTTCCTTCCAGGGTACTTTCCAGGGTACTACTATGCACCCAGTTACACTGGCTTACCTAGGTGTCATCCTCAACCCCTCACTATCTCTCACCCTTCCACCCCTTGCTCCCCCCACTCCCAATCTGTTGCCAAGGATTGCTGATTTCACCTTTTCAACATTTCTCAAATCTCTCTGCTACCTTTTTTCCCCTCTGCTACTCCAAAAACCCTGTGCAGGCCTCCACTATCTCATGATTGAACTAGTGCAATATCAAGTTGATGGGTCAACCTACCACCTTTCTCTCCTCACTCTCGCCCATCCTCCATTCAGCCACAAAGCGATCACCTAAAGCCACAAGTCTGATCATGTCACCATCATACACAATAAACTCCAAATGGTTCTCTATACATCCAAGATCTAATGCAGTATCCTCTGTTTGGCATTCAAAGCCTTTTATAACTTAGCTGCCTCCCATCTCTCCAATATTCTTATACTTTGTATCCCCCAAAATATTCTCCAGTTTAATATCACTATGGCTTCCTTGTTGTCTCATGAACAAAATACTCTGTCTTGGCTCTGGACATTTTATCTGGTTATTCTCTGCCTGGAATGCTTTCCTTTCTCATCTCTATCTCCTGACTTCCCAAGCTTTCTTTAAGTCCCAACTAAATTCTCACCTTTTACAGGAAACTTTTCCCAACAGCTGACTTCCCCTCCCCCACCATCTCCTCTTTCACCCCTATATTTTATGAAGAGGTGGTCTTTCTCCTTACCAAGGCAAACCCCTAGAGGGAGGCATGTAGATATGCAGCCTTGATCCCATCCCATCTTCTCTGGCAGATTTCTCCCCCATCAGTGTCTCTCTAATCATCATCATTTCAATCTCTCTCTGCTGCCTACAAACATTCCCATGTATCTTCCAGCCTTAAAAATCTACATTTGATTCAACAGCTAGTTTCTATCCTGTATCTATCTTCCCCTTTTCAGTTATACTCCTTTGACAAAACTAGATATATTTGCTCACTTAAATCTAAACACTCTGAAGCATGGCTTCCAGTCTCACCATTTAACTTAACCTACTTTTTTGAGTCACCAGTGATGTCAACTGTCAAAACTTAAGGTTGCTTTTTTTTTCTTATTTGTCATCCTTCCCACCCTCTCTGTAACCTCTGACTATGCTGAGCATCTTCTATTGGACATGCTATTTTCTCTCTTTTCTCAGTGAATTTCACGACGCTGTTCACTCTTGATTTTCCTACCTGCCCAACTCCTTTTCAGTCTCCTTTCCTAGATTCTTATCCAGCTCATAGCTACCCACTGTGGGTTGTCTCTCAGAGCCCTGTCCTGAGCCATCTTCTCTTCTCCCTCTAATACTTTCATGTTTGTTGATCTCATTTACTACTGTGTGTTTAACCATCACCTCTGTAGAAGATTCCCATTCTATATATCCAGCCCTAACCTCAATGAGTTCCAATTTCAAATTACCAATTGCCTTTTGGGCATCACCAATTTGATGCCCTAAATGAATCTCAAATGAAATACAGAAAAAAAAAATCTAACTCATCATATTTACCTTTCCCAAATTTTTTTCTCTTTCAAACCCTATTTCTTTTTTCTTATCTTTTTAAAATTCTATTTTTGTTATTTTCAGTTCTAAATCTCTCTCCTCCTTCTACCTCCCTTACCCATTGAGAAATCAAGAAAAATAAAATCCGTTATAAAAATGTAAAGACACATAGATTTCTACATTAGCCATTTCCGGGGGGGGGGGGGGGAAGCAAGAAAAAGAAATAGAAGTAAAGCTGTATTAAAGAGTATGGACAGTTTAATAACTTTTTGGATAGGTTCGAATAGCTTTCCAGATGGCTGGACTAGTTCATACCTTTACCCAATCTACACTTGGAACTGCACTCTGATTCCATCATCCCTCCTTTATCTAGCAGTGGTTAGCATGTAACATCATGAGTCCTTTGGAATTGTTTCTGGTCATTGTGTTGATGAGTTATTTAGTCTTTGGAAGTTGATTATCTTTATAATACTGCTGTTATTATATAAATTGCTATCCTGGTTCTGATCACTTCACTCTGCATCAGTTCATACAAGTCTTCCCAGGTTTTTCTGAAACCATCCCCTTCATAATTCTTACAGCACAAAAATATTACATATTCATATACCATAAACTTGTTCAGTCACTCCCCAATTAATGGGTATCATTTCATTTTCCAATACCTTGCTACCACAAAAAGAGTTGCTATAAATATTTTTATACAAATGGCCCCTTTTCCTCTTTTTCTGATCTCTTTGGGATATAAACATAGTAGCAATGCATTGCTGGATCAAGTTTAATAGTTTTTTGGGTATAGTTCCAAATTGCTTTCCAGAATGGTTGGACTAGTTCATATCTGTAACAAGAATTCATTAGTCTCCTATTTTCTTACAACCCCTCCAGAATTTGTCATTTTCCTTTTTAATTTTAATCATCTCAGTGAATCTGATGGGTAGGAAGTGGTACCTCAGAGTTGTTTTAATGTTCTTTTTTCTAATTATTAGTGACTTATAGTATTTTTTCATATGGCTATTGATAGCTTTGAGTTCTTCCTCTGAAAACTGCCTATTCCTTGACTATCTAATGGGATATGATTCTATCAAAGTTTACTATTACTTTCAAGAGTACCACCATCTCATCCTCAACTCTTCTCTCATACCCACTTCACATATCAAATGTGTAGCCAGGTCTGGGCATTTCTTTACTTCTTTCCCCTTACTCAACTACTACCCTAGTTCAGGTTTTCATCCTCTCAAACCTAGACTATTGAAATGGCCTCTTGACTTGTCTCCTTGGCTTCAATCCCTCCCCACTCCAATCTACCTTTTATTCAGCTACCAGTGTTTTCCTGAAAGTGTAAAGTCTGACCATGTAATTCCTACCCATACGCCCAATTCCAGTGGTTCCCTATTATCTCCAGGATCAAATACAATATATTGTTTTATATTTAAAAGTTCTTCACAACTTGGTCCCTTACTACTTTTCTGGTCTTTTTACACATTATCCTCCATGACATAGTTTATGATTCATTAACACCTGCCTTCTAGTTTTTTCACAGACAATATTCATCTTGTCACTGTGTCTTTTTGTTGGCTATCCCTCATTCCTGGAATACTCTCTCACCCCTGCCTATTTGATTCCAGACTTCCTTTAAGATAGCTCAAATCCCACCTTCTGCAGAAGATCTTTCTCTATCCTCTCCATAGCTTGTGACTTCCCTTTAAGAATCTTGGGTGACTTCCCTCAAGATCCCCTCTGACCTTCTATCTACTCTCTATCTATCCTATATATACATAGTTGTCTGCATGTTGTCTCTTTCACTAACCTGTGAGGTCTCCAAGGACTGTGGATGTGTGTTTGCCTTTCTTTGTATTCTCAGTGTTTAGCACAGAGCCAGGCATATAGTAAACACTTAATACATGCTTGCTGACTGACTTAAAATAGGCAAACAAGTTCATGTGAAGTTGGTGAAAGCCATTGCTCATGGGTGGCTAGGGGGCACAGTGAATAGATCACCGGCCCTGGAGTCAGGAGGACCTGAGTTCAAGGACCTCAGACACTTAACACAAAAACTAACCATGTGACCTGAGCAAGTCACTTAACCCCAGTTGCCCTACAAAAAGCAAAAAAGAAAGGCCATTGCTCATCAAGCAATAGGAGGCAGAAAAAAATGCTTTTAAATAAATAAATGGGCACATGGTAGGAATTATAGGCAGTCCTGTTTAAGGCATATTCTTATCAGATGTCATGCCCCCAGAAGCATTTAACATCATCTATTACAATCAGCACCCAGGTACTTCTGACACTGATGATCTGACGTCTGCATCTGCGTATCTCAGTAATACAAGTTTCAAGAAGCAAGTCTGAGCAGAATGGTATGACCCAGGGAAGTCTCCCTCAACTCAGTTCAATTTAATAAGCACCTGAGAAGTCCAAGGTAAAGGCTGAGATAAAAAGACAAAAAAAAATTTCTAAAGTTGGGAACCTGTCCTATGTTAATATTATCTGTGAATTTCTATGACTCCCTCCAAACCAGTTTATGCAAGCATAGCCCAGAGAGTTGAGACTGTATATTTGTGGGTGTACATAAACCTATGGATAAGAATTCTGCCAGTCTATGCTTACTTAATAGGTCGGGAATCAGGGAATTATGACTTGATCACATCACTGAGACTAGTAATACATGATAATGAAGTTTGGTCCTAGGTGACTCATGAAACTGTCAGAGTAGCTCTGTGGCTCCACCTGTCTGCACTCTTATAAAGATTAACACTTGAGGAAGAAGGCATACTTTCTCATGTATCAAAGCCTGGGGGAAAAATAATCTTATGGGAGATGGAGTATCCATGTACTACAGTAATGGTAATTATCATGTGGAAAAACAACTTCCAATTAAATTTTCCTTTAATGACTTATCTTAAATAGTGTGAAAATGGCTTTGAGTCCCCAAAGGCTAAACCAAAAGAGTGAAAGACCTGGCAAACCAAAGCAAGCTTTGAGACAAGTTCAATCTATTTATAAAATTATAAAAGAATAGATTTAAAGATAGAAGCAACATCAAAGGTCATCTAGTCCAAAAAACCTAATTTTACACATGAGGAAATTGAGACCAAGAGAGTTTAAAAAACTTGACTAAGGTCACACAGGTAAGAAGTTTCAGTGAAGATCTGAATCTGCTCCCTGGATACTGTATCTAGTATTCTTTCCTTTGTGCAGCATTCTCTTCCTAATCCATACCACCAAAGGGCTGGTCACTAAGTGACAGTATTTTTCATCACCCAAACCCAGTAAGACCATCTGTTGAGGTATGGGCAGGCCACTATCTATATCAGCATAGAGTAAACTTACTTCATAGGCTCATAGGATTTAGAATCAGAAGAGTCCTTAGGGATCATCCAGTACAATTGCCTAATTTTATTTTATCCGATATGGGGGGGGGGGGGGGATGATGTTATCTTAGACACAGCAAAATCTTAGGGGAGAAATGTGTTGTTGCGGAAAGAGATTTGGATTCAAGTCCTGGCTATGTCACCTGTGTGACCTTGGTCAAGTTACAATTTCTCTAGGCCTCAGGTTCCTCCTCTGTAAAATGAATAGATTGAAATGACATCTAAGTATTTAGACTCAGAGTCTCAGAAATCAAATATAGTGTTCTTACCACTATTCAATTCAAACATTTATTAAGCATCCACTGTGTGAAAAATTCTGTGTAGGATGTTGGATGATACACTCAGTTTAGATAAAACATAGTCCCTATTCTCATATGTTAATATGGCATACCCCTATTATATATTATTGTTATGTATTACTGTCTAGGGACATTAGAATGCAAAACTCCTTAAATGTCTGTTAGATCCCAAGTAAAAGTTTGGTTATAACTGTTGTAGCTTATCTCTTACCTGTCATTGTTGCTCCCCAGACTTTGCCTTGATAGGTTTCCCCTTCCCCCCCATTCTCTATACAATAGTAACATCAGAATTAAAGGCCTGATTTTCAAAGTAAACACCATTTAGTGCAGACCTATTAAGTGCCTGCACAGTTTCCCATGACTACTTCATGGGTTTATTTTAACTGTAGTTAATGAAGAACAGAACTAAGATCAAAGACCAGACAGACATACTTCTTTTTATGTGGTATGTGGATATTGTATTACCTCTAAGACTCCTGCCTTCTCTCTTTTACCTCAAACATTCTCATTTAAGCAGTATGTTTCATATCTGGCATCAATAAAAAGTCATCATGTCTTAGCAGATTAGGAAACACAAAGTAGTAGATTAGGAAATACAAACGACATTCAAAACCACTGGTCAGAGCCCAATAAATCAGGCAAATTCTGGAGGCCCAATTTTTGTCAAATTTTAGGAAAGACACTGCTAAGTCACTTCTCTGGGACACAGTTTTCTAATTTGTAAGATGAATCAATCAGAGTAGATGATCTCAAAGGTCTCCCTTCAACTCTAAATTCTATGCTACTATAAACTAAAGCCCAGGCGTATTTGAAAAGCTATCATATACATATCTGACCATATGAATCTCATATGTAATCCACTCCTGTGGCTGTCTCTAGGATAAACTCCTCAGTTTGGCTTTTGAAAACTTACATGACCTGTTTTCACTCTGTCTTTTCATTCTCATTGCAAATTATTCTCATACCCCATCCAGCCAAATCTGTCTCTTCTCAGTACCTTGCCCCAGCCTTCCCACATGGCTCCTTACTTGCACCCAGGAGTTTCCCTTTTCCCTTAGGAAGCTTAAAATTAAGCATCATCTTTTGTATGAAGGTTTCCCTAATTTTCCCAACTATTAGTGCCCTCCCTCCTAAACTTCCTTGTATTTAACTATTTAGTATAGATTTGTATTTATTTACACTGTATATATTTTTGTACATATTTGTTGTCTCCCCATTAGAACAAAAGCTCTTTGAGAATAAAGACTGTTTTATCCTTTGTACTTTTATCTGTTGTACCTGGCACAGTGCCTGGCACATGGAAAATGTTTAATAAATACTTGTTGACTGATTGAAGTATGGTCAATAATTCCTATGAGAAAACTGAGGAACATAGAGAATTAATTTGACCAGGTTTTAAATAAAAAGGATTTCATCCTTTAAAAGTCATCTGGCACAGGTTTACAAATCATCTGACACACCAGAATGTGACACACACAAATGCCCAGAGACATACTAGCAGGTTAAACTAAACTTAAACTCTAATAGGACCTATTATTTTGTTGTCTAGAATAGTGGTCTCAAACTCAAATAGAAACAAGGTCTAAAGATTCGTACAAGAATATCCTGCTAGCCAAACATTATTTAGTTTGTAAATTTGTAATAGTACCTATGTTTTATTATATTTTTACTTATCTTGTTAAATATTTCTGAATTACATCTTAATTTGGTTCCTCTGACAGTGTTTGATGCCTTCAGTCTACTTCACTGAAAGCTCCACTGACTTGCCCAGGGTTCAGCTACTACATGAAAAAGCTAGACAATTGTATATAAACATGGAATAAGTTTCTTGAGCAGTCAAGATAAAAATTCAAACATATCTCAGTGTCTTACAGTATTGACAAGGAAAAGATACAATGGTCCCTTTTCCAAATCTTAGAGGATCTTTTAAAATGTAAATTCTATCACTCTAAGACAACAGGAATGTTCAAATTATTTCATGTTCTTAGGACTTAAATACTCCCATTTAGCCAGAATCAGGCTGATGCAGATCTGAACAAAAAGCTTCAATGGGCATATATAGGAATTGTTGGTAACAGGTATCAAATGAAAGGAAGAGAAAATTAGGCAGTGGGTAAGTTAATCTAATGGAATCTTACCACCTACCTCCACAGTGGTAACACTTGCTTCATATTGTATTTTAAATAATTCTTCCAAATAGAGCCAGCTGTGATACAGTAGAAAGAGTACTAGATTTGGCAGTCAGAAGACTTGGGTTCAAGTTGTGGCTCTGCTCACTTCTTTGGGTCTCAGTTTCCTCATCTATAAAGTGAGGGATTTGGATGAGATCTCTAAGATCTCTTTTAGTTCTAACATTCTGTGTTTCTGAGGCCAAAGTTTACTGAAAAGTCTTCCATATTTCTTACTCTATCTAGCCCAAAGAGCTATAACAAAAGTCCAAAGAGGCAGCTAGGTGCAGTGGGAAGAATTATGACCAAGATCAGTAAAACAGCAAAACCACCCTAGACTCTCTGACTGTCCTATTTATTTTTCTCTATGAGACTCAAAGACATCAGGGCTAAGAAAGGGCATGTTTCTTCCCTGTCTATTAGCACATAAATAATTCATTCTCATACAATCTCTTCCAAATCATCAACTATGTATACCTTCCTATGTTTCTCTTGCCTTTTGTGCTATCATTTAAGAGTCCGTTCAGTCTTGGCCTTATCCTCAGGAATATTTGGGAATCCTCTATTTAATTAAAGATCTATCCTCCTCACCACCTCCCCCTACCAGGCTATAAGCCAGGGTAACTGGAAGGCAAAGTGCAAACAACCCAGTCTCACAACACCCAGCACAGTGAGGCAATGTTGACCTAAGGGCTTCATCCCTATTCTCTGTGAGAGACAGGGTCAAACTAGACTGCACTACAAAGGATTAAGGTGTCATATTCCTATGGACAGTTTCCAACATGGTGAGGAGCAACTTAGGTGGCTTATCCTCATCTGAGGTAGGAGGTGGGATCAGAATGGCACCAAGGCAACCTTCACTCATCCTACCGTGTTTCCTGTCATTATTTTTTTGGACAGAAAAACACCAGAGGGCTTATTTTCAGGGGAGGGCTTATTTTAATGAACATTGACAGCAATTTTAATAAACAGGTAAATGTGAACAAAAAAATGTATCTTTATTCAATAAGCAAATCACTGGGGAAGAACAGGATGATGCACTCACTGCTGCAGCTCTGACTGGATGCAGCTCGGAGCGCGGCGTGCGTTTCTGGGGGGGGGCGGTGCATACAATCTCAATAGGGCTTATTTTCGGGGAATCTTACACAGTAAGGGGAGGGCTTATTTTTGGGATAGGTCTTATTATCGGGGAAACATGGGTAGCAAACAAGTAGCCTATGCCCATCCAGACAGCCTGGGCCAATAGTTTGGGGTTCTCCATACCATCAGGTTGTACAGGAACTGATTACAACCCAAGCACAAACCCACAATCAAGAAACTGAGGCTAGAGATATGAGTAAATAGAAAAAAAAAATCAAACATAATGAAGAAATACCTCGGACTGAGAGAAGACTAAGCAGTAAAGCCAGAAGAAGAGAGTCAATTCCTAAGTCCAATTAGAGCCTCAAAGGGGAAAAAAAATCCTGGTTACAAGGACTAGAATAATATCTGAAAGAAATGAAATACAAAATGGATAACTAGAATGGAAAAAAATAACAAGAAGAATGAATAACATAAACAGATGGTGATAAACCTTAGCCAAGAATTAAACAACTTGAAAATTAGAATGGGCAAAATAGAATGACTCCATGAGAAAACAAGAAATATTAAAAGAAAATCAAAATACTGAAATAAATTATAAGATGTGTATTGTATAAGAAAAACAAATGACCTGGAAATAGGTCTAGTAAAAATAAATATCTAAGAATCATTATATTACGTTAAAATCATGAACCTCTCTTCCCCCCGAAACCAACCTGAGTACCCTAACTCTGAAAGTCGTAAATGAAAACTTAGACATCTTAGTACCAGAGACTGGTACAAATGACAAAAAAAATCCACTGATTACTTCAGAAAGAAATTCCTAAAGGAATGTTTCTAAGACTATAGCCTAAATCCAGAGCTTCCAGGTCAAAGAAAAAAAAATTGTGCAAACTGCCAAAAAAGAAAGAGTTCAAGTACCAAGAAGCCACATCACACATCACATTTGGCATACGTGCTAAGAGATGTGATGAGCAAAAACCAAAGAGGAAACAAAAGTATTACCTTTTCTAGATGATAAACTTAGAAAACCCAAAGAGGTATAATCCAGATGGCAGAATGAGAGTAAGCATTTTTTCCTTGCTGTCAGTATTCCTTCTCCAAAATGACCAAAAAAAATGCAGCAGACCAAAATCTGATTGGGAAAAGTCTAGAAAAAGTCACATTGAGTCATTTTTCTAGCACAGGAAAGCATAGAGAGACAGAGAGGTCTATGGACACTGAAATAGAGCCTAGCCAAGAGTACATGTGTCAGTGACATGGAGCATTCCAGGACCCTGGGATAGAAAGTGGGGAGATGCAGTATAAGAACAAGGAAGCATTAGGGAAGAAAGATCTCAGAGGATCTCCGAACTAGTGTTGAGTGCAACAATGCATGCCATCTCACAGCTCTGCTGCTCATTACCTAGTTCCAGATTAGAGAGATCTAGGTCAAAGAAGAGTAATCATGAGCAAGCACAGGTCTACCTGTGTACTGAGGAAACAAGTTCCACAAAGATAACTATGTGATTCCTAGTTAAGAAGCAGAGCAGCAACTCAAAACCAGCCTTTACTCCAGTATATAGGTTTATATGTAAGTTTACAACAGAATAACCAGGGGAGAAGTCCTAGCCCAGGGGTGGGGAACCTGCAGCCTCGAGGGCACATGTGACCTTCTAGATCCTTGGGTGCAGCCTTTGGACCGAGTCTAAGTTTTAAAGAACAAATCCATTTATTGAGGGGATTTGTTCTGTGAAGTTTGGATTCAATCAAAGGGCCACACCAGTTTAGTAACTCTGAATTTGCAGAACCTCCCAGTGGGCCAACAGTGACTAAATGTAGCAGGTGTCTACTGGAACCAGGTACAACCACGTACATGCCAACAGACCCAAACCTGGGTTAGGAAATTGCAGAGCTAAGATCAGGAGGGTAGCGAACAGATCTCTCCCTGGATCATACCATTTTTGAAGTAGTAAAAGCTTGCAGGTCTCCAGACTATGCTATAAAGCAGGAGAAGGATGTAAAAGAACAGAATCTCAAACAAGATGCCACTCCTTCCTCCACCAAAGAAATGTGCAGAACCTAGAACTAACACAGTCTAAAGTCAAGAAGCAGGCTGAAGAATGAGCAAACAAACAAAGAAAACAGAACACAACCAAAAAGAATTACTCTGGTGATAAGGAAACATGAGCCACAAACATACAGAAGAGAATAACTTCAAAAATATCTATGAGCAAAGCTTCAAAGAAAAATGCAAATCAGATACAAGCCCAACAAGAATTCCTAGAAAAGTTAAAGAGTTAAAAAAGAAAAGAAAAGTGATTTTTTTTTTTTTGCTTTTTGGAGGGCAATTGGGGTTAAATGACTTGCCCAAGGTCTAGTTTTTGTGTTAAGTGTCTGAGGCCAGATTTGAACAGAGGTACTCCTGACCACAGGGCCAGTGCTCTATTCACTGCGCCACCTAGCTGCCCCAAAAAGTGATTTTAAAAACCAAATGAGAAGCCAAACCAGATCTCAAACTGTATTATAAAGAGGTAATAAGTAAAATAGTCTGGTATTGGCTAAGAAACAGAGTGGTGAAGCCATGGAATAGATTAGGTACACATTATATTATAGTAAATGACCACAGTAATCTAGTATATGATAAACCCAAAGATTTTGGAAGAAAAAATTCATTATTTGACAAAAACTGCTGGGAAAACAGTACAAGAGAAACTGAGTATTGTTCAGAGGTTCCCAGAGTGAATAATACTGTCCCATATGGAATCAGAATAAAGAATGAAGCAGACTAATTTTTTTTTTGTTTTATTTCCTCTCTCATGATTTTTCCCATTCGATAAAATTCTTCTCTGCAACATGATTAATGGGAAAATGTGTTTAATAGAAATGTATGTGTAGAGCCCACATCAGACTGCAAGTCGTCTTGAGGAGGGAGGAGGAGAAAATTTAAAACTTATGGAAGTGAATGTTGAAAACTAAAAATAAATAACTAAAATAAATCTGAATCTTCTTGTACTTAGAAATGTTTTCCATGATGATACATGTATAACCTATATCTGATTGTTTACCATCTCAGGGAGCGGGAAGAGGAAGAAGAGATAGGATTTGTAGCTCAAAACGTAAAAAAAAATTAAATTGTTTTAGCATGTAATTGGGGAAAAAATAAAGTATATTATATATTAAGAAAAAGTATTGAGAACCAATAAATAAATAAATGACAAATGAGAGCTATGGGAGACAGATATGAAGAGAGAACTAACAGCTTGGTAAAAGAGGTACAAAACTTTACTGAAAAAAATAACTCCTGGAAAATTAGAATTACTTAAATGGAAGCTAATGACTCCATGAGATATCAGAAAATAATAAAACAAAGTAAAAAGCCTAAAACAAAAATGGAAAAAAAATCTCATAGGAAAAACAACTGAACTGGAAAACAGAACAAGGAAAGTAACTTGGAATCAGAGGACAAAGTAGAAATTGAAAGAATCTACTGACCACTTCCTTAATGAAACCACAAAATAAAACCCCCCAGGAATATTATGGCCAAAATCTAGAGCTCCCAGGTCAAGGAAAAATATACTCCAAGAAGCCAGAAAGAAAGAATTTAAATGCTGTGGAGCCATTTATAACCACACAAGATTGTTATCAGTTACAACAAAAAGGCTTGGGATATGATATTCTAGAAAACAAAGGGGGGAAATGGAACTTTATTGAAATAGAGGAATTTTAAGCATTTTTGATGAAAAGATCAGAGCTGAATTAGAAATCTGATATTTAAACAGAGAACTCAAGAAGCATAAAAAAGGTAAACATGGGAAAGAAATCAAAAGAGACTAAACAAAGTTAAATTGTTTACATTCTTATTTGGGGAGATGATACATATAATCCCATATAACTTTATTATCACCAAGGGTCTTAAAGGGAGTCAAATTATAGAGAAGGCCTGGGTGAGATTCTATTAAGTGTGGATGATCTCAAAAGAATAATGGAAGGATAGGGAAGAGGAATGTAGGGTAGTGGGTGGGGAGGAAAAAAAATAGGGAACATTATCTCACATAAATGGCCAAGGAAAAGTTTATTTAAGGGAAGTAGTAGAGATCAAGCAAAACTGGAACCTCACTTTCATTTGAACTGGTTAAAGGAGGGAAGAATATACATACCCATATAGTTGGGTACAGAAATTCATCTTATCCAACAGAATAGTAGGAGAAGGGAAGATAAAAAGAAAGGTAGATTAAGGGAGAGAGTATCAAAAGCAAAACCCTTAAAGAGGGGATAGGAGAAAAAAAAGGGAAAGTACAAAAATGGAGAGAAACACACAGGTAGAAATCATAACTATGAATGTGAATCATATAAAACTCATCCATGAAATATAAGAGGTTAGAAGACTAGATTGAAAACCAAAATACAAAAATATGCTGTTTAAAAGAAAGACACTTAAAACAGAAGGTTCTATAGAGTTAAAATAAATGACCTGAGCAAATTCTATTAAGTTTCAGCTGAAGTAAAAAAAAAAAAAAAGGCAAGAGTAGCTCTCAATCTCAAGACAAAGCAAGACCAAAAACAGTACTAATTAAAAGGGTTAAGTAGGAAAACTACATTTTTCTAAAAGTTACCACAGAAAATGAATATTAATACTGAATATATGTACACCAAATGACATAGCATTTAATTTTTAAAGTAAAAGTTAAATGAGTTATAGGAAGAAATATACAATAAAATTATAATAGTGGGGAAACCTTAATTTACCCCTCTCAGAACTAGATAAATCAAACCATAAAACAAGGAATAAATTAAGGAGATGAACAGATTTTTTTTTTAAAGTTAGGTATGACAGACCTCTGGAGAATATGGAATGCCAATAAAAAGGAATATACCTATTTCTCAACTGTGCACTTTCAAAGAAATTGGCCATGGGGTATAAAAATTCCATAAAAACCAAACAAAGGCAAAAAGAAAAAAAATGCATTTTTTACCATGATGCAATAAAATTACATTTAATAAAGGGTCTTTGAAGCATAGATTATAAACTAATTGGAAACTAAATAGCTTCATAATGGATGGGTCAATGAATAAATCATAGGTACAATTAATAATTTCATTAACTATAATGACAGGAGCAGCTAGGTGGCTCAGTGAATAGAGCACTGACCCTGGAGTCAAGAGAACCTGAGTTCAAATCTAGCTTCAGACACTTGACATACTTGCAAGCTGTGTGACCTTGGGCAAGTCACTTAACCCCCAACTGCTTTGCCTTCCCCTCTCCCCAAAAAATATAATGATAATGATAAAAATAAGACAAAACTTCCAAAATCTGTGGGATGTAGCCAAAGCAGTAAATTTTATAATCTACAAATTCTCGGGGGGGGGGGGGAAGGGAAAGGGTGATCAATGATGAATTAGTGCAACTAAATGTAACTAAAAAATTTAGGTCAACAAATTAAAAAATAAGCACCAAAATTAAAACTCTGAAAATCAAAGGAGGGATTAACAAAATTTAAAGTAAACACCTACTAAACTAATATCAAAAGGAGCTGTTTTTTGAAAAAATAATTAAGACAAGTTATTAGCTAATTTGATTTAATAAAAGAAGAAAACTAAATTACTAGTAATCTAAAATTAAATAGGCAAATTCACAACAAAAGAGGAAATGAAAAATTAATAGAGGCTCTTTCATTCAACTATGTTATTAAAACAATCTAAATAATATTTACAAATATATAAATTTCTCTGATTAACAAAATGGTAAATAAAAGTTAACTAGCTTTATCTTAGAAAAAGAAATTTGACAAGTCATAATTGAACTCCCAAAGACAAAAAATAATGAGGACCTGATGGATTTATAAGCAAATTCTACCAAACATTTAAAAAACAATTAGTTCCAGCCCTACATAAACTGTTTGAAAAAGTACGTAAAGACAGGATACTACCAAATTCCTTTTCTGACTTTCATATGGTCTTGCTACCTAAGCCAGGGAGAGTAAAATCAGAAAGAAAACTGCAGACCAATTTCCCTAAGGAATATTAATTTAAAAAAATAATGATCTATCAACAAGATTACTATAATATATCATACAACTAGTTTGTATTTATAACAGGAATGTAGGATTGGTTGAGTATCGGGAAAAATATAAGCACAAATGACCATATTAGCAGAAACATAAAAAAGCAAAAATTATATAATTATTTCAACAGATGCAGAAAAGAACTTTGCTAAAATACATCTTTTTTTTTTCTATTAAAAACACTAGAAAGCATAGGAATAAACAGATCTTTCCTTAAAATGGTAAGTAGTGTCTATCTAAAACCAAGAGGCAGCATTATCTGTAATGGTAATAAGCTTGAAACCTTTCCAATACAATCAGAAGTAAAGCAAGGATGTCTATTAGAACCATTACTATTCAATATTATACTAAAAATGCTAGTTATAGCATGGGGAAAAATTAAATATTAGTGTGCCAGAAGAAATGAAGAAAGTGGCAATTTTAAAGGAAAACTGAGATCTGTATGAACTGATGTATAGTAAAGTGAGCAAAACCAGGAGAATAATTTATACAATGGCAAAGAAGAAAACTATCACTTTTTGCAGGTAATATGATAGTTTCCTTAAAGAACCAACTAAAAAACTAGTCAAAACAATGAATAACTTCAGCAAAATGGCATGATATAAAATACACTTGTACAAATCGATTGCATTTCTTTATATTACCAACAAAATTCAGCATGGAGAGATAGAGAAATTCCACTTAAAATAATAACAGACAGCACAAAATGGAATTTTTGGAAATGGAACTGGAAGTCTACCTGTCAAGATAAACACAGGGTTTATGGATATAGGAAAAATTCATGACCAAACAAGAGACAGTGAGGATCACAAATGGTAAAATGGACAATTTTCATTATACAAAGTTTAAAGTTTTTGCACAAATGTAATGTATATTAGTTCTTAGCATTTAGCTCACCTGGCACAAGGCAGGCATTCAATAGATGCTTCTTGATTCACATAGTCAAAATTAGAGGGGAAGAGGTCAACTAGGAAAAAAAATCTTTGCAACAAGTTTTTCTGACAAAATCTCATATCTGAAACACATAAAGAACTGATTCAAATTTGTAAGACAAAGAGCCATTGACCAATAGATAGTCAAGCTATGAATAGGTAATTTTCTAAGGAAGAAATCCAAACTATTAACAATCATACTGAAAAAGTGCTCCAAATTACTAAAAATTAGAGAAATGAAACTAAATACAACCTCCAAATCCCATTTTACATTTTTCAGACAGACAAAAGAGGCAAATGACAAATTTTGGAGGGGCTAAGAGAAAGCAGGAATATTTTTGTATTCCTTTTTGGGGCTGTTAGTTGATTCAGTTATTCTGGAAAACAATCTGGAATTATACTCAAAAAGTTACTCAACCATGCATACCTTTTGATCCATCCTATAGTATTACTAGGCCTAAACTACAAAGAGATCTCAAAGAAAAAGGAAAATGACCTTTATATATAGAAATATTTATAGCAGCTCCTTTTTAAAAGTAGCCAAAAACTAAAAACTTGCATATCAATTGAGTAATGACTAAATAAATCATGGCATATGAATGTAATAGAATATTACTGTACCATAAGAAATTAAGGGGCAGTTTCAAAGGAAAATTTAGGCCTGTATGAACTGATGTATAGTAGAATGAGAAAAACCAGGAGAATAATTTAAACAATAACCATAACATTAGAGAGAAAACTTTTAAATACTTTAGAACTCTGATCAATGCAATGATAAACCACAAGTACAGAGGACAACAGATGAAACATGTCACCCCAGGACCAGATAGATTTATAAGAAAATTCTAGATGGGTGATGGACTTTCCAAGACTGCCACATGTGAAGGATTTCCCCTGGATCAATGGCCCCATCACAATCTCCTAAACAATTTACAGCAGTGGCACACCAGATATTTTGATATTTTAAATGCTGACTGGGTCAGGTTTTAGATATGATCTACAATTTAAAATTCAAGCTAGTGTGCCTCAACTGAATGAATAAGCACAAATGACCATATTAACAAAAAAGCAAAAATTACATAATTATTTTAATAGATGCAGCAAAGACCTTTGCTAAAAGGTCTTTTCTATTAAAAACACAGGATGATCAAAATGTAATTTGTTAAACACAATTTTAGGACTATAGGGAACTATAGAAAAGAACTATAGAAAGAACTATAGAAAGAACTTCATAATACAATGTTAAAACAGAATGTTAGAGTTGACAAAGACCTTAAGACAAAATTTTAGAATCTAAGTCACAGAATGTCAAATAAAAATCACCTTTGTCCAAATGGTTTCATTTTACAGATGAGGGCTCAGTGACATGAAGTTACTTGCCCAAAGTCACAGTTAGTGACCTAAGCAAACTGGAATCCAACTTTCCTGACTCATAAATGCATAAGTCTTTCCATTAGACACAATATTGTCTCTTTTCAAATCTAAAGATATAAAGACAGATATAAATCAATTCACTAAATAGTAGAACAGAGTTTACAACCTCCCTTAGGAAAGCAAATTATAGACTAAATATCTTTGTAATTTATTCCAAAGAAACTCTTGTAATGCTTCTTTGGCTTCCAGTTGTTAAAATGCCTTGCTTTTCAACAACCACTCAAAAACTACTGAATCCAGTAGTTTTATCTATTACTGAGAAGAGAATATATTGGTTTCAATAGTGGATAATGACAAACTAGATGTATGTAAGCTGTGACTCTGTCTTTATCTCTATCCCCCCATGAATTTTATCCAATAGAAGTGATTAGACTTGTTCTGCTTGACAGAGGAAGGCAGTACTAAAAACAAGTGGTGAAATCTTTTGCCTCTTAAGGAAGAGCTTCTTAACAATTAGGACTGTCCCCAAAAAAAGCATGCTTGGACTGCGTTAGGAGATGATGAATTCCATATGATTAGGAGTGTCTAAGCAAAGGCTGATTGACCACTTTTGGGAAAGCTGGTACTTTAGTACTTAGTTGGTACTAAGAAAGTCTCTAACGTCCTGTCTATGCCTGAGAGCCTATGGCTCAATGAATTATGTGGATTAACACATGGTCTTATCTTCATTACTATGACAGAAGTCATAATGCCAAATTGTCCTCGAATTAAGCCAAAATAAGATAAGGCTTAGAGGATGACATAAGCTGTGTCTTCGAATATCTAAAGGGGCCATCACAGGGAAGGATTAGACTGATTTTGATTGTCTTTAAAGGATGGGAATAGGAAAAATGGGTAGAAGTTACAGGGAAGTAGTTTTTGGTTCAACATGAGGAATTTTTTAACAATCAGAATTATCTAAGAGCAGATTTAGCTGCCTTGGGGTAATATGTCATTAAAGATCTTCAAGAATCTGGATGACCACCTGTTAGAGATGCTACAGACAGAATTCCTGCTTCAAGCTAGAGATGACCTACCTCTAAGATTCTTTGATAAACTTCACTGTAATTTTGTTCTTATAGTAACTATTAGCAAAGAACTGGAATTGAATCTTCAGATTGTGCCTCCAGGGGTATTTCAGAACCCCTTTCTAATTCTGCATCTAAATTTCTGGAACCTGATTGAAAGCTGAAGGAATTGGGCCTTTTCAAATCAAGAGGGAAGCTCCATTAGAGGAATGGCTGGACAAGTTGTGGTGCATTAAAGCAATGGCATGTTACTGTACTGTAAGAAGCAGTAAGCATGATGAATACAGAGAAGCAAGAAAAGACTTACACGAACTAATATAAGTGAGGAAAACAGAGCCAGGGAAGCAATATAAATAATGAGTAGATCAATGTAAAGAACAACCATCACAAAACAACCCAGAAAGATAAATGTTATGAAACCATGAAGAATAGGTTTGGCCCCAAAGAAGAGATATAAGAAGAAATCTCCTTTACCCTTCTGCAGCGGGTTCATAGGAGTAGAATATTGTATATAACATCATCCTTTCTCTATACAATAATCAGTTTTTGCAGATTTCTTTCTTACCATCTTCCTCTTTTTCTTTTTAAATTCATTGTTATAAGGAACAACTCTGAAATGCAACCTATGCATGTGCTATAAGGCAGTGTGATACAGTGGAAAAAATACTGAACTTGTTTTTAGTGTCAACCATAGGGAAGGCCCTAAAACTCCAAGTTTCTCTCTGTTCAAATAGGAATAAAATTAGCTTCCTCAGCTCTGTTGGGACAAATGAGATGATGTATGTAAAGCACTTTAAAAAAAACTCAAAGAGTTATGTAAATATCAGCTAGTGTGACAGTGTAGTGATTCTGATATCTGATTGAAATGACCTGGAAACATAAACAAATAGGAGTTTAGAAACCTCCCCAATCCAAGCACTACTCTTTTCTGAATATTGTTTTTGTTTTATCAATCTTGTAGATTTGCTTCATTGTTGGATGTGTTGTATTAGTCCATCAATACATATGTCTTGAACAGGCAGGGAAGATAGACAATGAGCTGAACCATAATTAAATAGGAGGTTGTGACTGGGCAAGATCACATTTGACTAACTGCATAGTGTTTTCCACCATCCTAAGCTGTCACAAAAGCTCCTCTGTAATGCCTTTCAGTGTCCTAGAGAAGATGCTAACCTGCATTGAGAGAGTGTTTGTCCACTTGGGATTTCCCTATGTCAATGAAATCATAGGTCCAGTCTTTACCCGTCTCTTCCTACCCAGAAAATATGGCTACAATCCATAGTATACTACACTGTTGCAAAAATCAAAACAGTGGTTGCCACAGAGAGCAAAGATACATGGTGGTTGTAAGCAGACTAAACAAAGTTGCTAATGATGATGTGCACAGGAAAAGTAGCATAAAGTAACGTTATTTATCATCAAGGATAAATATGATAGAAAAAGGAAGTAAGCTGCTTATGCAGTTAGAGATAAGAGATGCACAGTCTGAACACTGAAGAAGTTATTTATGAAATGTGGAAAGATCATTAGGCTTTGAGCACTTTAGGTGCACTTTCTATGGAGGATTTATGGAAACACAGACAAGAATCATATCAGATTAAAAGCACATAGATGGGCTGTGAGTTGCACCTTTGGAGAAAGTAGCTCTGACTTAACCACAAATTGGACATGATCTATGTTGTACTGTCTTTTTATTTATTTTGTTAAAATTTCCCAATTACATTTTAATCTGGTTCAGAAAATTCAGGAGGTTGGGCAACCCTGCTGTGGGCCTTGAGTGTGATGTCTCTAATCTACACTAACTGTAAACTATTATCCCATCTGTTTTTAGTTTTTAAAAATACAGAAACCAGTAGACACTAGTTGTTCCTAGTACAGTCCCACATGTTCCCACCTCAATACAGGCTATCTACCCACACACCCTCTCATTTCCAGTTGTTGAAATCCCACTCTTTCTTCAAGGTACAGCTCAGGTGTTTTCTGCTCCAAGAACTATTCCTCGTGCTATAAAACTAGGTCATCTCTGCCCCTCTAGTTTTCCTTCTGCTCTTCCATATTTTTCTTTTGTCTCATACCTCTTTGCAAATGTAAGCTCTTCAAGGCCATGGGATCGTGGCATTTTTTTGTTATCTCTGAATTACCCAAAGGAGCTAGATTATGGCTATGCACAGAAGAGTCAATGAATACACTGAATTTCCAGATGATTCTCCACCCTCCCTCCCCCCACCCCCCATGAAAGGGATTAGTTCTTCCTAAATTGACTAAGCATTCAGTCACATTCTACTTTGCAACATAATGATGTGGGCATGTTTGCTCTCAACATGAGTGTGCAAGACCTTGAGGGTAAGGGCTTTCATCCTTGTATCCTTGGCACATACTTGATAGTGTGTGACATTTGCTAGAATAGATTATTAATATAAATTGATACTAAACTGAAAAATTTTTGTTACGTGAAATAATTTCTATTTCTCAGGTAACAGTTTATATAATGTCTTAGTTTGAATTAAGAGAGTTAGCCATCTGGGACTTCCTCCCAAGATGGCTGCCTTAATTAAAACAGGCTGCCCAGTTCCCACTTATCTCACTACTCCAGCAAAACCCTGCAGTGTCACCAAAATGACTTAGAAACTGAAAAATAATCAATAAATACAATAAGAAACTACAGTGACTTCTTACACACCATAAATAAACAAAAAGTCAGCCAGAAGTTCACTGTCAATAGGAAAAGGAATTGCTCCTGCACAACCGGACACAGGACATTTGTCACTTGAAAGGCTCTTTGTCCAGAGCAGAAGGCTTCCCTTAGAAGGCCTAAGAATGGTGGCCTTGCAAACCCAAGCATCACTGCTTGAATTACAGGGTTCAGACCAGGATAGCCCAGGCTCAAAGTATCTTCGGTCCTTAAGATTCTGTCTGAGATTCCAACAGGAACCCTAAAGATACAGCACTCCAAACCTCAAAGATCAAGGGGAGTTGAATTCCAGGAGATGGAAGTCACCACAAAAACCCAGGAGACCTAGAGCCAGACCAAGAAGGGCCAACAACCACCATTCAAAAGGAAAGCAGAGGGCAGAGCCTGGTGGTACTTGGCATAAAACTCCTATTCAGGAACTAAAGTTAGAGAGATGAAAAAAAAGCATACAAAATTTTTTTCTTCCCCAAACCTAAAAATCCCCCCAAAGGAGAGAGGAATACTATAACACAGACAAGCAGAGATTCAAAGGGAAAAAACTGACTTTCCACAAAGACTACCTAGAGAAAAAGAAACTAAGTAAAAGCTTTGAAGGAAATAATTGGAAGATGAATATCCTAGAGTAGTAATCTCCTAGTAAAAATGAGAGAACTTTGAATAAAGAGGCAAAAGGAAAAAGCTTACAACCAAAAATAAAGTATCCTGAAAAGAAGAGTATAATTGTGCAGGAGGAAAAAAACCTGAACTTTTAATGGAACAGTTAAAAATTTTGAAGTATTCCAAATAAGAAGACCAGAGCTGAATAAGAACTCTGAAATACAAATACAAGAGTCAAAAGAAAATGAGAAGTCAATTTATTTCAGCAATTAGAAGGAACTGTATGATTTCTCATAATTGTTGTGAATGAAGAAGACATCAACTTAGAGGAAGGGAAAATGAGCATCAGAGGAACCTTTCTCATCTGAAATGGACAAAGGAGGTTTGAAAACAAAGTGTGGTGTGGAAATACAGCAAACTGGACAGAGAACCAAGTGGACACAGTGGGAAGAGGAGGAGGGGCAAGAAGTGGGGTGGGGGGAGGGAGGAGGAACAGTCTGTCTCTCACATTTTCTCCACACAAACATACATATATATGTGTATGTATTTGTGTGTGTATATATATACTCTCCCAAAACAAAAACCAACTTTGAAAACTCTGACCAATGCCCATGACAAGTCAATTCCAAAGGGCATATGATAAAGCACACTACCTACACTTCCTGACATAGAGATGTTACAGGGATATAATTTTTAGAACTGGCCAAAATTTTTCATTTTACTCAACTTTGCTTATTTGTTATAAGGGTTTTCTCTTTTTTCTTCAGCTTTTAATCAGAAAGGGATTCTCATAAGTAGTGACCCAAAAGGACTACTGAAACATTTTTTGAAAGTAATATATAGAATTTATTATATACTTTTCAAATGGGCAAAGGTTCTAAAAGTGGAGATATCTAGTTTTCCATACAATCCTCATTTTGTATTCTGCTATGTATATGGAGGTGATCTAAAAAACCCCACATGAAAAAAAGCAGTATCTCCAGTGTACCTCCAGTGTATCTCCAGTACCTCGCAAAAAGTAAGCACTGAAAAAAGTCCTATTGAATTGAAATCATTTGACAATTTGACTAGATCTTTCCCTTTATGAGTCAACAGCCTCTCAGGTAAGGAAAATTACATAGGTTGGTCAGAAAATACTTAAAGCAGCAACAGTAAGGGTAAATCCAACATACTTTATGTCTCCAGTTTTCTGGATTATTTTCAAAGAGTATCTCTGACATTCTCTAACCGTTGGGAACACACACAGAAGAAGCAACAATGAAATGGAACTGTGAGACGTGAGACCTAGCTCTGAGTCCAGGGCTTTTGGTATGAATTGTCTGAGACTTAGGTACACTGCGTTTTACTGGGCCTCAGTTTCCTTTTGAGTGGGATAAGATAATTAGGTAGGTGACTTCCCAAGTCACTTTGAGTTGTCTAGTTAGAAAGGCAAAAGAAACAGAAGGTTCTTATTTGAAGATGGAGGTGGTGGGGAACAGTTTCATATGACCAAAGTAATATAACATTATCAACTCCATCAAGTTTTTGCACTCCAAAAATAGATTATCTTTCTCCCACCCCAATATGCTTATGTCTGAGAATCTGCTTCCCTATGACATGATAGTAAATGGTTGTCCATCTCTATAATCTTAATGGAAATGAGGCTACTTGGCACTGTGAGAGTGAAGTCCTATGAATTAGCAAAATACAGAATATAGCTGGAAAGCCTATGTGGAAACTGTTCCATACAGGGTATCTGTGTTTCAGGAAATGGGTCTATAACATGAACGTGTTCATTTTCATTCACAACAGGTGGTTAGGTGGCGCAGTAAATAGAGTACTGGCCCTGGAGTCAGGAGGACCTGAGTGCAAATCCAGATTCAGACACTTAACATAAAAACTAGCTGTGAGGCCTTGGGCAAGTCACTTAACCCCAATTGCCCCCCCCCCCCCGCCATTTTTCATTCACAGCAAATTATAGCAAATACATGTCATATAGTTTGTTGGTACTGCTCAGTTTTCAGTCATGTTTGCCTCTTCTGGACCTCATGAACCATACTGTCCATGGGATTTTCTCGACAGAGTGGTTCACCATTTCCTTCTCCAGTGGATTAAGGCAAACAGCAGTTAAGTGACTTGCCCAGGGTCATGTAGTATCTGACATTGGATTTGAACTCTGGTCTTCTTGACTGAAGGCCCAGCACTCTATCCACTGAGTCCTTTAGCTTCCCCTATGTCATATATTGCTACCATCCAAATGAATCCCAAAGTCGCATTCACTTGTCTAGTTATAGTTATGAATAATGGTTTATTGATCCATATCTTCAGAGTTAAATTTCCTTCTCTGAAAAATCTGTCTTTAAATATATAAACTTTTCTCACTTCAGGTAAGGATTTCAAAGGAACTTATCCACAAAAGAGAAGTCAGAAAATAAAATGAGAGAATATTAAACTGGACGGTATTACAGAACATAAAACAATAGAAGCTGAAGATTTATTTAGAGCTAGAAGGGAATTTAAGAGATCATCAAGACCAATACACTCAGTTTCACAGAGTAGACAACTGAGATCCAGAGAGGATAAGCAAGTTGCCCACACAGCTCAGAAGTCTCCGAGGCAGGGTTTGTATCCAGATCTTAACTCCAAATCCAATGCTCTTACTCCCTATACATGCTGCCTTTCTAAGGGACCTTCTAGAATCACTTTGTTCAAGCCTGTCATTTTACAGGTGGAGAAACCAAGGACCAGAGATGTTGAATAATTTGCCAAAGGCCAAGGAGCTAATAATAAGCTGGAAGATCTGAACATTAAACCTCATACAGCCTAGTCTTCATGCAATGCAGCTCTTTTCTATACTGGAAATCACAACTATAAGTTTTATTACAATGACCACATCTTATATTCTCTGTCCAGAATTATTTATCAATTGTCCAATAACAATAGGTCACATTTCTAGGGTTTACAAAATACTTCCCTAACAACCATCCGGTGAGGTAAGAAGTATTACAGATCTTACAATAGAACTGAAAAAAAAAAAAAAAAAAGAGGGTTCAGAAAGACAAGTGATTTAGCCACGGGATAATAATAGTTAGTTATCAATGACATTCACAAAGAATAGTCCTATCAATTTTTAATTTTGTAAAGGCAGTCTCAGTCTTCAATAGCCTTCCTTTTCTAGTAGCAAAAGAGGCCCAAGAGAAGAATAGTCCATTGGCAAAGAGATAAAAAGTTTTCATGAAAATGCATTTCTTAGCTAAAGCAAAAACTCCAGGGAGAGAAATAAAAACACTCTCATTATTATGTATGATACAGTTTTCCTTATTGGTCATCAGTTTTTTGCTCTTTAAAGTGAAGTAGTTAGGAATAAATGATGTAAGAGTGATTCAGCCTGCTCTGTCCCAGAGTCCCTCCAATATTTTAAGAGTCTACCATCCTAATTTCACAGAAATTACAAATGAATTATTAAAACAAGAGGGGCAAGGGTAGAGAGAAGAAGAAGAAGAAGGCATTACTTGATACTGCTTGTTGGATGATCATATTCCTGACTTTACAGCTTGAGATATTTCCTTAGAAATGAAAAAGGAAGGTATCTTTGTTGAGACTGCCAGGAGAAAAATACCTATTAGGAGTCCTATTAAACATGATCATTACAATTACCTCTACATCCTTTTATCTGATTCAAATTTAAGGAGGATTAACATAACCGCTCCTCATGGAATTTAGCTCACCTCCTTTTCTGCAACACTACCCCCCCCCATCCTCTTATAGTTCCCCCAATCAACACCACCATAAATCCTTTAGCAAAATCTAAGATCCCAGGGTTAAAAGGCCTAATAACACTCTTCAGATCTTTCTGGGTGGAGCATGTCACTAGGCAGCACCAGTAATAAGGAGGCAATCAAGGCTCTATAAAGCCATCCATGGAGGCACATCCTGAGAACCAGGAGTTCGCATTCTTAGCGGATCTGGCTGTAGGGGTTCCTATTTTCTCAACTGCAAAGCATTTCCACGAGATGATTCACTATTCATTTTACCACTTCTCAGGCCATCACTTAAGATAAAATTTTAAGGAGTCAACTTGGTAGCAAAAATCAAGAATTTCTCCAACAGAAATTCTGTACTGTTTCTTAAAAAGTAACCCTTTCTTCTGAATATTCTGTCCAAGTGTGTCACCTTTGCATTCCCACATGTCCTGAGCTGTGGGCATAAATGACAAAATGGGTATTATCCCCCTGCCTCTGGTCCCCAGCTTTCTCATCTGTTAACATGATAGGTAGCACTAGAGGATTAATAGTTAAGGCCCCTTGCATCTTGGACATTCTATGATCTGTTGCTCCTAAGGTCACTTTCATCTCTAATGCTCTATGATCTAAGGTTCTCCAACTCTAAAGCTCCATAATCCTCTTTGTAGCATATGTTCTTTGGGAAGAAAACTTGAAGAAGATTGGGCAATCCAGGCCAAATTGAATGTTGAAATTGAGCCCTTAACTGATGCCTAATTGACCTTTAAAATGGTCATTTGGAACCTGCAGAAAGGTTAGACCAGTGTTTACACAACTGAAAAAATTCTCTTAGAAGTTCTCATTGGTCTCAAGGACAAACCCAAAAAAGCACCACAGCTTGTTGACTCCTGTCCTTTCATATTTCATCCTTAATCACTGCAAATTCCTTAGTTTATAGTGTATCACAAAGAGTTAGCAACGACTTCTAGATCAACCTGAGCTCTCTGTTATATCTCAGTATTGGCAATGTCATAAACATTCTATCAGCTTTGAAATTTGAGTACAAAAAGCATTTTTCTTACTTGGGGCAAGACCTTAAACTGTAGATTTCTTAAATTTCATCAAACTGTAGTTTCATTTAGATATAAAATTTCAAAATACACAGAAGTAAATTGAATTAGTAAATTTATACTTTTTACTAACTATAAAGTATTTTATATTTAACAAACCAAATATACTTTGAAGAACAAATTAAGAGCACTAGATTGAGAAGAGGTGATCAACAGCTGTCCCAGTTCTGCCACTCTCTTATGGCAGCAGTCACTTACACTTCTCTGGGCCCCAGTTCACTCACCTTTAAAATGAAGGCATGAAATTAAGCAAAGACATAACTAGGAACTTTTGCACCTGGAGCTAGCAAGCAGTAAAGGTTGGAAGAAGGTAGAGGAGTGGGGAGGACAAAATTGGGCATCTTGGCTTTAAGTTAGAGGTGATGTTTAAAGAATGGTGGGCAGGGGAGATCCAACACCTCTCTCAGACCACTGGCCTGGCCCTTACACAAACAAAAAATTCCCTTCTACACCATGGGGGAAGGTTCTGGGTTAGGGATAGGGTTGGAGGTGAGGTTAGGACCTATCCTCCTGATCTACACTCACCCCTCCAGCCCCTACCTGGTGATTAAGACGTTTCAGGCAGTTCCCATTCCCCCCCACCTCCAGACTTCCAAGTTGAATGGGAGGCACTCAGAGTACTAGAGCCACATAAAAGGATACCTAGCTCCAAATTCTGGTAAGAGAATGATGGTATGAGGTGTGGAAGACTTAGGGTTATGGCATGAGGTGTTGGGGGGGGGAAGGGCAACATAATCCTTCTAAATTAAGTAGGACCTGAAGCAAAGTTATTGGTATTGCCCCATCCGTATTGCAGTTCTGTCTCTTGAGGCCCCTTCAAGCTCTAACAGTCTGCTATCTGACATTATTTCCTAATACCTTTCTCAGCTCATACATGTTATAAATGAATGATTCTACATTGCAATAAACATATACATGATTTTTTAAAGTACTTCAGCAGAATTTTAGGGCACGCTTAAAGGAAACACTTGTAAATGACTCCCTCGATTTTAAAATAAATAAATAACCCCACAAACAGGAGAAAGAAATGGTTTAGATATAAGGATAACTCCCGGGTTTCCATACTCATGCCTCTGGGCCTCAGCTTTGTTCTTTGAGCCCATTGTAAGTGGGGCACTAAATCAAACACAGTTGCAGCTTCAAACGCCAGCCCGGGGCTGGCTCCAGTGTGAAAATGCTAAACTGCCCCTTGCAAGAGAGTCCCAACCTCATACTGAACCCTCAAGATTTTTCAGGCTCCTCCCGCACTTTTCCCCCTACCCCTCTTGAGCAGTGAATGGTTTTAAAATTAAAGGGTGAATGGTTTCAAATGTTTGCAAAGGTTTCAAACCTATTTTAATACAATGTAAAAGAGTTTCTAAAAAGTTTCGTTAGTAATATTAGAATCTCTCAGACCAATTCCTTCAAGAAATCTAGCTGCTATTCAGAAAAAGGCTTAAAGTACTAATGCAATCACAACAGAAGGCCCTGGTTTTGATTATAATGAGGCTTCCTTCTCATACACTATTCTCTTCCCTACCCCCACCCCCCACTCCAAAAAGGGAAGACTGAATCCCACAAGACTTAAAACAATCCAGATGTTTGTGTTTTTCCCTCAAAAGGTCCTTTCTATGTTTAAAACCCTTAAAGTGAACACTTGAAGTATATAAGAAGATCTGGATACTAGGGACCAAAAAGAAGGCTCTAAGAGTCTAACACATCTGAGTTCTACATGACTTTGTAATGTCACTTAGGGTTAAAGAAATGTAATTTAATAATTTTCAATAAATTCCCTAAATGTGTTACCATTCCTAAAACTGCTTGAAACCCTAACAAGCCATCTCTTTGAAGAGGATACAGTGAAAAGAGCTCTAATGCTGGAGTCAGAGGACTTGGGTTCAAATGTGACACTTATTACACCTACATGACGTTGGGCAAGCCACAACCTCAGTAGGACTCAGTTACCTCTTTGGTAAAATGGAGTTGAACTAGATTGTCTCTGAGGTGCCTTCAAGCTCCACATCTATAATTCTATGATGCAATTTATGTACAGTATACAGGAACAAACAGTTTACACTCTAAAAGATAATAAGACATACACATGGCTTCTCCCTATATAAGTTTCTTGTGGGTAGAGACCATGGTGTTTTTTCTTTTTGAATCCCCACTGACCATCACAGTACAATCTGAACAGATACTTAAATCAAACTGAATCAGTATGCACTAAAAATCATCAAGTATAAACAAGTCACTTCACCTGTGAGGTTCCAGATCACCTCAGCACTACCACCTGCCTGACACTGGTGAAAGTGTGCAAAGTATTTTCAGTTTAAAAGAAACAGTCCTTATAAGAAACTGTGTGTGTTCTTGGAAGAACATATTTGAGGAATCTGGTTGGTTGAGTTAGTTCTTGGGGATGAAACCTAGGCATTCTGGGAGAAGCCCTCCATGCTATTTTAGAATCCATCTTCCTCAGCTGTTACCATCAGCTGACACCTTAGGGCTCACACTGGGAGGAAGAAGGCAGTGAATTCATTCCTCCTTAGGAGTGAACTTTCTCTACAGGCCATAAAGTATTAGCATCACAAAAGGCACTTGCAGCAATTATCTCCAGGAACCTCTAGGAGAAGGGGTACAGTAGGACAACTTCAGTAGGGTCTAATGCAAAGAGCTCTCACGAGGCTTAGTCAAGAAACTGGCATTCTAGTCCCAGCTCAGAAGCATTGTACTGCGTTTATTTCCTCATCTGCTAAACAAAAAAAATAAAGTCTTACTACACATTTGTCCTTTGACAATGGGTAAGTTATTTCAACTCTCTAGTCTAAACCGAGGTCTCCTCATCTGTCAAATAAGAATCCAATTTCCAGTTACTTCCCCCACAGAGTTGTTACCCCTTACAAACAGCTATAAAAATGTGAGCTTATTCTTCCAAGTGTAAGGGTCTTTTTCAAAAGAACTAAAACCAGGAAAATTAAGAGGTAAGTGGTGATGGGATGAATGGTACAATGCTCAATTCTATAGAGCCATGGCTTCCTTACATAAAAAATTAAACTAGCAACAATGGTTTTTTCCTGATCATTTTGACTATATCCTACATTCTCCCACCCAACTGTCCATTTTCCATAGATCTACCAAAGTGACATTAATAAACATTGCTTTTAAAAAAATGGATTTAAAAGTGGCTCTTCCTTCTGCCTGATTCCTTGGTTATCACTCTGATCTAGGCTAACTAATCTCAAAATAACACACACTGAGCATTTGTTGAGCCAGGCTGGAGTTTCAAGGGCCTATACCAGCTGTTTAAGGGGAGGGATTTCACACATGTGTTATTGAAACTCTCAATGAATCTTTTCAATGTCCTTAATGACGCCTTGGCTACCAATATGGAGCAACAGAAATATTTGTTCCTCAAAAGGACCACTTTACTTGAATCTCCTCTCAATCATGTTACCAAGATCCAAAATTACCTCTCTGGCTAAATTAGCGGATTATTTATTAAAAAAAGGAAAGTAATTCATAATTAAAATTAATGTAAAATAAGAAGGAATTGTACTCCCCACACTTACAAGGCAGTTTTGAGAAAAGTGCCTTATAAATCTTAAAGTAATATAAAATCACACAATACTAAACCTGTACCTCAAAATACGGAATGTTTTAGTTGGAAAGATCTAACAACACAATGTTGGAACACTGAAGGTAAAGAATGATGGTATTGTGGGGTATTTGCCGGCAGAGAACCCAGGTTTGCATTTAGATTTGACTATTTACTTTCTTGTGTGACCTTAGGCAAATCAATCACTTCATCTCTCAGGGCTCCAGTTTCTTCATCATCTATAAATTGAAGAAAATGGGCTAGATGATCTTTCCAGTTTTTAATTTTACTATGATTCTAAGTCAGAGTAAGAAGAGGGCTTTAAAATGGAGGAGGGCTGTATCATAAACTCATTTGGAAAAGACGTCAGAGGTCATCCAATCTGACCCATATCTGAAGCTGGAATTTGAGACTTGTTAGGGCTGGAAGGGAATTTAGCTCATTGAATGTTTGAGGTAGAAGAGCCCTCAAAGCAGCAGGCCCAGAGAAGACAAAGTAGACAAGATCTCACAATGACAAAGCATTCCACTATACCATACTTCCATTTCATTCTGTGAGTTATCATTTGTACTACTGTTGGAAACTGATATTCAAAGCAAGCTTAAAATTTTGGATAGACTAACTCTTGAGCTATTTAAAAAGATACGTTCCTTCAAGAGTGATGGAGGTAAGGGATGTGCTTCAGAGGCTGAATTTTGGTTATACACTGCCTTCCCAGAAGCTGCCGGGAAGAGTTGTGTCCATCTCTCAGTTCACACAATGGCTCTCTCCTTCCCCCCACTCCCCTTCCCCTGGTTATAGATCTTTAAGAGATGCTTAGAGTCCCTTCCCCCACCTTTCTCTGAGTCCCAACCCCCCATTCTGAAAGATAGCTTCAAGAAGTAAGACTTCCTGCCTAGCGACTGACAAGGCTGAAAGAGCAGATTGTGCGGCCCCTCGGAAAGCCTGAATAGAATTAGCCCTCTGTGAACTAAAACAAAAACATTTGTCCGCCCAGCTGTGACAAAGGTTAATTTAAATGGACAAGGCCTCAAATATGGAAGAATCAGGGTTGCAGCAGCTCAGAGTCGACCACTTTTTTTTTTTTTACAGTAGCTGTTCATCTGAATCCAAGACAATCTATTTACTGTGGTTGTATTAGTTTGAATTTTTCCCTATAATTCCAGAATAATGTTTTTGGCTCAGTAAAACAGACTGCTTTGACTGCTATTGTTTTTCGATGTGAAGAATTCAGGTGGAAATAAAAATAACTTCACAGAATTTTTTCTTAACTTCTTCATCTCATTAAAAAAAAAGTATATGTGGGGGGTGGGGAAGAGGCGAACTTCAGCTCTTACAGTCCTTTCCAGATCTAACATTGTTTTTCTAAACTTAAAAAAGTGTAACTTAAATTTGGTGAGATTTTGCTCTAGGGTCCCTTCCAGTTCTGATATATTAATGAAAAAGAAAAATTACATAGTTTTTTTTTTAATTTCACAATAATGAGATTACTGAGTTTGGAAGCAAATGTTCAACAGTTGGTAAATGGTTGAATAAACTGTGGAATATCAGTGGAATGGAATACTATAAATGTTACTAAAAAGGAGAGCTATGATGAATATTAAGAAATTTGTAACTATTAAGTGATATAAATCAAAGAAAGCAGAACCCAAAGAGCAGCATATACACTGGCAGGTTACATAAAAGGAAAAATATCTACACAAATAACTGAGATGATGGACAAAGAGAAATGATAGGAATAGGAGGGAGAAGAGGTTAATTGAATTGAACATGATTTTCCCTAGAAATTCATTTTAAACTGTTAATAGATGTAACTATTTCAATTGGATTTGTCGTTTAAAGGGCTTTAAATGTTTTATTGATGTCTTTTGCTTTTATATCAGTCTCTTAGACATCCCTTACCCTGTTCACTGATGAGTCCTTCACTAAGTAACAAAAAGAATATGCAAAACACAATGACAAGTGACCAAATTGGTCACTATATTAATTAGTTAAAACCAAGCCTCTAAGTACTCCATTTCCATCCCTGGTGAGGAAAGGAGGAAGGTGCATTTTATTCATCTCTTCTCTGGGGACATGATCATATATTTTAAGGCAATTACACTATCAAAATTGTGTTGCCTTTATTTGAATACTGTGAATTACTGTTGCAATTCTAAGGAAACATCCCATACAGAAATAAGGCCAGATACTTAAGAGTGTTTTTTGAACTGAACGAAATTGAATTAATAGATATGTGCAACACCTTGTGATTGGCAGTGGGGGAACAGATAATTCCTGAACAAGCACTGCCTCCCTTCAAGAATTTTACAAATTAGAGGAACTTTATAAAGCACAAATCCAGCACATGTTTGGCCCCTGAATCTGGCAGTCTGTAAATCCCCAATATCATTCCCTTGGCTTCAGCTATTGCAGAGAATTTGCTCTTAGAAACCCAACTCCTGGGGCAAATGAATTAGGTCTGTCAAAGCATGTCAAATTCTATGTTCTATACTTTTCCTTGCAAATTTTGAAATATTCAATATTAGGATGTCTAGGAAGCAATGAGGATGGGAAGAAAGTTGGGAGGACTGGCTTGTAATTTGCAAAGAATTCCAGAGGAAGGGGCCAGGACTCCATTGCAATTCATGTACAATCAAAACTGACACCATGTTACTAGTAAGGGGGAGGGAGGAGGTATATATTATAGAAGCCAAATTATCACAAAGAAAGCTCCCAGCAACACTCCTCCCCATTCCACCCCCCAGCCTCACACATACATACTCCTCACTATATAATATCTGTATAACTGGTTTCAAATCAATCCTAAAATAAGGTTTAATCCTGTTACACACAAATTTCACAGATGTTCTGGCAGATGTTTAAAAGGCTACATAGGTCCAGAGCTAGAATATCCTAGCATTAATTAGAGCCCTAGTTTTGGAAAAGAAAAATCAGGATTTCAGTAAAACATTATAAAGTGAGAGTTTAGAATAAAATTCTTTTAAATGTATCATACAAATCCAAATTTTATTAACTTTGTGATCCTGGGCAGGTCATGAACCTCTCTGGGCCTCCTTTTTCTCATTTATAAAGTGGAGATAGTAATTCTCTGCCCCCCTTAGTAAGTGGGGATTAAAAATTCTGCACTACATATGCCACAAAGATTTTGTTTGAAAAGGCACAAAGCACTACACAAATTAGTTTTTATTATTTATTAGTCATTCTTAAAACCAACTCTCTCTCTCTCTCTCTCTCTCTCTCTCTCTCTCTCTCTCTCTCTCTCTCTCTCTCTCGAAAGAAGAAGAGAGTCTCCAGGCTAGACTCCATTTATTATAATAAGGGAAATGTTCACAGAATTTTAAAAGTATGATCCTAAGTTCTATGCCACTTCATACAACCATACAAGGTTGTTGGGGATATAAAAATATCCCCAAAGAATTCAAGGATTGAAAAACTGCTCTCAAGTTAGGGTTTGCCAGTAAAATAAACCCACCACTGCACAAGCTAAAGTTTTTCTCAGAATTAGAAACCTAGAAGGAAAAGAATGAACTTACACAATTTTCCCTGAAGAACAAAATGAGTAAGTAAACTACTATAATAGCATACAGGCTTTAGATCTGGAAGAGAACTTGAAATAGAAATTAGCATATATAATGTTAGAATATGTTCAAACCCTCTCATTTTTCAGATTATCAAGGAATTTACCACCTACACAAAGCTAGAAAATATCTGACCCCACTATCAGTCCCTAGAGAGCCCAAGCTGCCTTATCAAGGGCCCCACAAACCCCTGATACTATCAATAATTAACAATAGTAAATGAAGCTTTTTCCAGATGGTGGCTTGGATTAAGGAATTTAAAATCTAAACACATTAAGCACTGGGATAAACAAAGTTTAAAAAATAAAGCAGCGAACAGTATTTAGAAGCTAAAGGCAAGTGTAGGCTGACTGTACTCAAATATACGAGATATGTTAACATTTTTTTTTTTTAGAGAGAGGGAAAGAAAAACCTTTCCCTGTCTCCTGTCTTTCAGCTCTAAGACATTTAAACCCCAAATCAGGGGCTGAATTCTCGCCCACACATAGAAAGCAGTTGCCCTCGGACTCTTTTTCCCCTCCCCTCATAGGGGCTACTGTTTGCTACAAACCCTCCAAGAAATTCCTTCAACATCTCATTGCCAGCACAGTATTATTAATCAGTCTTTTCCCTTTACCTTCCCATGTATCCATTTCATGCTTCTCCGAGTTTGCTGAGAAGTTCTGGAGCAGCCATGAAGAATGAGAGATCACAAAACAAGCCCCAGCCTGAAGAGAGACCTCACCATACTTAGTGCCAATTTCTCTCTCCCAGCTTTGCCTTGCAACAGTCATCCTCACAGGTCAGTTTACAAGCTGGTCATGTGATTACAAAGTTCAAGCCCTGAGGTCACAACGTGTGAGGAGGCCGTGGACTACCAAAGGTTATCTAAGTGGAACTGATAGACTTATTTTCCTCAGCTAACAAATGATGCCTGGCACTTACCTCAGCACACTCTTACAGTAACCACCCTCCACACTGGATGGGCATGGCAGAGATGGTGAATGCACAGGATTAAGCTGTATGCAAAAGGCGGTATGTGGGGAATTCCTCTCCTCCCTACCCCCTCCTGTTAGTTTACAACTTAAAAAAAAATCTTTTAAGACATTTCAGAAAGGGTCTGGGCTGTAGTCTCAGGACCTGGATGTAAACTTTTTGTATCAAGGAAGAGAAAATGTGGAGGTTTTTTGTTGTTGTTTTGGTAAGGGTTGTTGCAATAAAAACAAAGCTAGAATCATATAGTTGGAGGTGGCAAGCAACTAGGAAGATGGAATGTTAAAATATGCAAAGTAAAAAAAAAAAACACCGTTAGAGGTGACAGGGACCAGAGAACAGGCAATGCTAGAATTTGGGAGTTTTTAAAAGTTCAACACTACCCCCACCCCACCCCATTTAGGAAAGAGGAAACTGAAGCTAAAGGAGGGGGGAAAATTTGCCCAAGGTCAAATAGCTAGTAAGAAAAATTCACATTTATAGAAAGTCCTTTGAAAAACTTTTCTCAAAACAAACATATTGCAAGTATTACTATACCCAATATACAGGTAAGAAATGAAAGAACTTAAAGCAACAAGCTAGTGCCAGAGTGAGAGAACAGCCTTCATCCCCCTATGTCAATCACACCACCCAATGTTCCCGTAAGTAACTTTAACTCTGGTTTACAATGTTTTATTCTGACCAACAAATGGCACAAAGCATATATAAGATATAAATGATTCATGATATGGAAAGTAAAAACCAAAGCTAGAAACTTAATACCATAAAGAAAATAAAGGCTTTATATCTTAACTTCCATAACTGATGATTCTAATTTCATTCCCCTGAATCCATAAGATTTTTAGAAAACCCCATCATGCCACTGTCTTCCTAATTAGTCATGTGTAAACACTATAGAGAAAAGCTTCATATTCTGGGGGTTGCAAGGGTTCACAAAATTGCTTTGATACTGTCTTGCAAAAATCAAATCTGAACAAGATGTCAAAGAGAAAAAGGATTGCAGATGAGACATAATAACAAAGAAGTATGATTAAGACATAAAGAGTAAGGAAATTGGATTTTTAATCCAAGCTCAACCATTTTACTAACCCTGCAGCAAATTCACTTTTGAACCTTATCTGTACAATGAAGGGATTGGATGAGGCAGTTTCTTAAGTCTAATATCTAAGTGTTTTTAATTCAAGTTCTAATATTGTATGTTCTTTCATTCTATTTACTGTAATATTGAATGAATTTTTTTTTAAATTTAGGAAGCTATTATGGCCCAATAAGGCTACAGACACACACAAAAAAAATGCTTCCAAATTTTCAAAAACAGTTACTTTCTGAAATTTTCCTTCTGGTCCTTGGTCTGTCCCTTAAGGACAAACTCAACACAAGATACCACCCCAGCAGCATTCCCTACAGAAAGCATTCCTTTTTAAGGGAAAGGTAGTAATTCATCACTTTGTTCTGATGAGATTAAGAGGCAAACAATTGCTATGGCCAGTATTAGAAGTCTTCTCTAGCAAGGAGAACAAAGGATCTAAAGATCAAGAAGGACTAAGGATCATTTCACAAATCGGGGCACCTCAGCCCAAAGAGTTATAATTATTTAAGGGAAAAGTTAAAACTACTGATATGTCTTTTTCTAACAAACACAACCAAGGAGGCTTTAGAAAAAGCCAGTGGGATTCTGGACTGCTCTAGAAGTCATATCCACAAAAAGGGAAGATGACAAATCTAATTGTCCTCTCCTCTGCTCAGACCACATGTAGAATATTACATTCAGTTCTGGATGTCATAGATTAGGTGGGACATTGAAAAGCTAGAGCACATCCCAAGGAGACCAACTAGGATGGGGAGGGGCTTGGAATGCATGACATGGGAGCATGAGTTAAGAGAATTCAGGATGTTTAGCCTGGGGAGAGAAGATTTTGAGGTTGAGGGATAGATATGATCACAGTTTTCAAGTATTTGATCAGATCTGATGAGGAAGGATGATTAGATTGATTTTGCTTGGCTCCCAGAAGGCAGAATAAAGACCAGTGGATTCAAGTTGCAGAAGGCCAGATTTCGACTCAATATGATGAAAAACTTCCTAATTGTTCAAAGGTGGACTGGGTTGCCTCAGGAGATTTTTCATTCTCCCCACCACTGGAAATCCTAAAATAGAGACTGGATGAATATTTGCTGAGATTTTGTAGTCCAGAATCCTGTTTCATATAGAGATTTAACTAGATGTCATCTTAATATCCTTTCAACTCTAGGATTTTATGATACATACATTTTGCTAATATATTAATGAGAAAAAAATGCAATCTAAGTTCACTTTGGTCTATCTTCATGGCTAAATGAGTTTTCAAACTCATAGGTCACCTTGCCCAAATAACACCTGCAGCAGAATCCCTTCTGCAACATTCCTGACATGATTATACAACCTTTTCTTGAACATCTCCAGTCAAGACCTCTTATAGAAGCTCACATTTGTGTTTCTGAAGTTATGTGGATAACCTTGCTTCTGCCATGATCTGTGTGATTTTGGGCAAGTCACTTAATCTCCCTGGGCCTTAATTTCCTCATCTGTAAAATGAAGGAATTGGACTAGATGACTTCTGAGGTCTCTTTCAACTTTGAAATAGGTTAGAGATAATGAGATCTATAAGTTCATAGAACCATTATTACTTTTAAGAAAGGCAAAATAAAATGCAGAAAATATTCTGAATTCCTTTCTAATCCAGAAAACAAAACAAAACAAGCTCTCTGTCTTTTAGGCCCTTGATAGGGAACATTCTCTACAAGGGGAGAAGCTTAATTTAACAAAGTAGATGGATAAGTGAGTTACAATCCCAAAGTCCATACTACAGTCTTGGACATGAATACAATTCTTGCAAATGAAGTATAATAACTGCAGAAAGGAAACAAAATTATCAATTTGAAATCTTTTTTAGTTTTTTAAGACTATAAGATAATATAATGTAATGTTATAATGTAAATTCACATATCCCTTAAAAAAAGAAAAATGTAAATAGATGTGCATTTTATAGAAACACTTCAGTGCTCCACAGCTTAAGTAAGGACTTAGCTTGTCAAATTTAGCAAATGTCTATTGAACATCTACCTTGTAGCAAGGCTCATGATATTTTCTTAGAATCCAATCTCTTCCTTCAAGGAGTTTACAATCTAGTAGGATGATAAATCAGGTGGCTGGTTAAGTAGATTTATTCTCACTTTCTCATAAGCTTTCCAAAAAATATACCAGAGGCATTCAGGTATAAATTGGATGTTTGCTGGAGATACTGAAAAAAAAGATTTTCACATCAGGCTTGTACAAACTATCAAAATACTACCTATATGTCACTGAGAAAGTCATTTAACCTCTCAGGGACTCACTTTTTTGTATATGGAAAAATGAATATACTGGTGCTGTAAAAAATGAAGAATATGATGAACAGAGAATCATGTGGAGAGATACACAAACTGATGTAGAGTAAAGTAAGCAGAACCATGAAAAAAATACACACAATGACTACAACAATGTAGTCACAAAAATTAAGATTGAATGTTCCAAGATTATAAAGCTCTAGCATGACTTGAAAGAAGAGACAGGAGATGATACTTCCAAACTACCCTGTGGAGTAAGGAAGATCTGCAGGTGTTACACATGTTTTCAGACTTGTTCAATGTATTGATTGGTTGTACTGATTCTTTCCTTCTCCTCTTTTTCTTTTTTTTTGTCTTTAAAAAAATACCATTTGTTATATGGATAAATATTGGGGAAAATAATGATGATATGAAAAACAAAAGATATCAACAAAAAATTATTTAAAAAATATGAATGTCTTGGATTAGATGTCTCAGGTCTCTTTCCAACTCAAAATCACATGACCTCTCTTAATTGCTACAGGGTAAGTATTTCTAGAAATGAATCCTTTTATAGGTGATACCATCAAATCAACTCTTGTGGGGGAAGAAGCTTTAAAAGCTCCACAGATGCTGGTTTTTACAACAGACTACTCACATTTCTCCAGGGGAGGTCAATGGGTGGGTGGGTGGATGAAGAATTGGAAAGTAGCCAAAACAACAGCTGAGAAAAGTGACTGGTTAATGAAATCATTTTCTACTTTATTTTCACATTCTCCGATTCTTACTTCCTGACTTCCAAAAGACAGATATTACACTTTTCCTCTGACAGTAACTAAAAATTTTGGTGGAGAACCTGGGAAGAAAATAACTTAGTATTATTAAGTTGAGGTCTCCTTTTTAGAATTCTTAAATTCTGTGCCATAGGGTACCTTTCTACACTCATATTTTATTCTATATCAAACGTTGGCTTTGGAGTTCCTTCCAGTTCTAACATCCTATGTTCTAAGATCCCTCCCAATTCTAACATTCCATACTATACATGCTAAGATATCAACCAGTCTTAATATTCTATATCACCACATTCTATGTTCTAAATAAAGTCCCTTCTAGCTCTTACATTATAAGATCTAAGGAGTACTTAAAGTAGGCTTTAGAGTTGAGATAGCAAAGAATAATTGTGAGGAGATAACATTGAAAGACTGGAAAGGTTTTTTTTTTGGGGGGGGGCAAAGGGGGAAGAAGGTTTACAGAGGGAAAGAAAATCCTTTAGCTAAAGTATATCTTAAAGGGGGAAAGGTCTGACTTGAGGTCATTCCTTGGGTGCCTCCTCTGGTTGGCCCAGCCCCAATTCCAAATTCAACAAATCCCACCCAAGAACAAAGATCTCATTTTTAATTGATGGTTTGGACTTTAAGAAGTCTGCAAACCGGCTGGGCTAGTTGCAAACCAGCCCAGTGGCAATCCTGATAGCAGCAGACCCTCCCTCCATGCTGAGGAGCTAGAGGCTTAACCTGTTTATCTACACAGAGCCAAGAAAAAATAATGAGTTTACAATTTCCCCCTATCTGGCATACCTTGGCTGTGACTGCAAAGAAGCTACTTTATTTTTTAAGCAAAGATACTGCTCAAATCCCTCAAGGGATGTCAAGGAAAGACTAAAGTCATGTGAATAGCCTTTATATCCGTGCCTACTTGCCCCACCCTGCGACCCTACCCAGGGTCTTTACTCCAATTCTACACTCTCCCCACCATGCGGAGGCCTATCACATTCAAGTTGAGCCCTCTAAATACCAGCTAAAGAACAGAAGAGGTCTCACCAGGAATGTGAGGCAGAATGGTATGGTGGAAAGAGTATAAAATTGGAGTAAAAACCCTGGGTTAAATCCCAGCTTCATCAGTGTGGGCAAGGCTAAACCTTTCTGGGCTTCAGTTTTTTCAGTTGTACAGTAAAAGAAAAAAAAAAATCATCCTTGTACTACTTTCTCAAAGCGTTGTTTTGAGGAGAGAGATCTGTAAACTTTGAAGTTCAACAGGAGCATTGGTGGTTTAATAGTCTAAAATAGCAGGCCATTTCTTCTAAGGCAGATATAAAGCATATTGGAAAGAACACTGTATTTAGTTTTCAGAGGACTTGAATTGGGCCATTTATGATGAGCATGAACTTGGACAAGTAACTTCACACTTCTGTGGGCCTCAGTAGCTTCACTGGTCTAACTGACAACAATGCCTATGTCCTGCTACTCTGACAGTATGGCTGTGAGGATCGGGTGATGGTATCTTACATTTTTGTAGGGTTTTACGTGAATTAGTATTCTTCTCCTACTCAAACCCCCAATATATCACTGTTTCACAGGCTTGAGGAGCAAAAGGTCATTCATTTCATGTCCTAGTGTGAATCAACAAGCTTGTCTGTCCTCTTCTTGATGCCTTGCCTGATCACATCAGGGCTTCCTAATCCCTCTTTAGAAATATATCATCAGGACGTAACTAAAAACAAATATAGACCTTGAATATGACGAAAATCATTTCTACAAAGCAACCTAGGGATTTATAATCTGGGTTTAAAGTTCAAACTAGGTACAATATACTGTGTGGAGAGGACAAAAGACAAGGAATAACAAAGGATAAATTATTTTAAAGGTGGCAAAAATGAGGAAGATGATACTAGAAAGCAATTCCTATAAAAAGGGGCCAGGAATTCTAGCAGACTGCAACATTATTAGCACTATGAAATGTCAGCCCCAAAAAGTTAAACACTGATATGATTTTAGGCTTCATTAATAGAAACACAGAATGTAGAAGACACTATCCTCTGCACATGAGTATTAGGTTCACATTTTAGGAATGTCACTGAAATTGGAGGATGCCCAAAGAAGGAAAAGCAGTACAGAAAAAGGACATTGGGAAAGGATGAAGAAGCTGGGGATTTATAGCTTGGGTAAGCAAGGCCCGGCACAGGAGGTGAACAGATGATTACTTTCTTCAAGAATTGAACTTATTCTGCTTGACCCAGAGGACACAAGTAGACCTACCATGTGGAAACTGTAGAGAGAGAGATTTTGGCTTGGTCCAAAGAAAAGCTTCATAAGAACTTTCATTCTTAGAAGTCTTCAAGCATCAAGTTGGTGAGTCCTTTTTAAGGGATGAGATTTCTACGAGTCCTGAGATTCTATAATCCTAGTGAAGATCCTGAGATCTCAGATACTCCCATCGAGTCATTAAAGTGTGGCACCCATTTTAAAGCACCTACTTCATGCAGAGGCCTGTGTTTAGTGTTGAGGAAAATAGAAAAAGTTTATATGATA